>NC_091468.1:5000-317500 GCF_027789765.1 Dendropsophus ebraccatus | reverse complement strand
CGTCTCTCTCTCTGTCAGTGTGGAGCCGTCTCTCTCTCTCTGTCAGTGTGGAGCCGTCTCTCTCTCTGTCAGTGTGGAGCCGTCTCTCTCTCTGTCAGTGTGGAGCCGTCTCTCTCTCTGTCAGTGTGGAGCCGTCTCTCTCTCTCTGTCAGTGTGGAGCCGTCTCTCTCTCTCTGTCAGTGTGGAGCCGTCTCTCTCTCTCTGTCAGTGTGGAGCCGTCTCTCTCTCTCTGTCAGTGTGGAGCCGTCTCTCTCTCTCTGTCAGTGTGGAGCCGTCTCTCTCTCTCTGTCAGTGTGGAGCCGTCTCTCTCTCTGTCAGTGTGGAGCCGTCTCTCTCTCTCTGTCAGTGTGGAGCCGTCTCTCTCTCTCTGTCAGTGTGGAGCCGTCTCTCTCTCTCTGTCAGTGTGGAGCCGTCTCTCTCTCTCTGTCAGTGTGGAGCCGTCTCTCTCTCTCTGTCAGTGTGGAGCCGTCTCTCTCTCTCTCTGTCAGTGTGGAGCCGTCTCTCTCTCTCTCTGTCAGTGTGGAGCCGTCTCTCTCTCTCTGTCAGTGTGGAGCCGTCTCTCTCTCTCTGTCAGTGTGGAGCCGTCTCTCTCTCTCTGTCAGTGTGGAGCCGTCTCTCTCTCATCTGTCAGTGTGGAGCCGTCTCTCTCCTCTCTGTCAGTGTGGAGCCGTCTCTCTCTCTCTGTCAGTGTGGAGCCGTCTCTCTCTCTCTGTCAGTGTGGAGCCGTCTCTCTCTCTCTGTCAGTGTGGAGCCGTCTCTCTCTCTCTCTCTCTGTCAGTGTGGAGCCGTCTCTCTCTCTCTCTCTCTGTCAGTGTGGAGCCGTCTCTCTCTCTCTCTCTCTGTCAGTGTGGAGCCGTCTCTCTCTCTCTCTCTGTCAGTGTGGAGCCGTCTCTCTCTCTCTCTCTCTGTCAGTGTGGAGCCGTCTCTCTCTCTCTCTCTCTCTGTCAGTGTGGAGCCGTCTCTCTCTCTCTCTCTCTGTCAGTGTGGAGCCGTCTCTCTCTCTCTCTCTCTGTCAGTGTGGAGCCGTCTCTCTCTCTCTCTGTCAGTGTGGAGCCGTCTCTCTCTCTCTCTCTCTCTGTCAGTGTGGAGCCGTCTCTCTCTCTCTCTGTCAGTGTGGAGCCGTCTCTCTCTCTCTCTCTGTCAGTGTGGAGCCGTCTCTCTCTCTCTCTCTGTCAGTGTGGAGCCGTCTCTCTCTCTCTGTCAGTGTGGAGCCGTCTCTCTCTCTCTGTCAGTGTGGAGCCGTCTCTCTCTCTCTCTCTGTCAGTGTGGAGCCGTCTCTCTCTCTCTCTGTCAGTGTGGAGCCGTCTCTCTCTCTCTCTCTGTCAGTGTGGAGCGTCTCTCTCTCTCTCTCTGTCAGTGTGGAGCCGTCTCTCTCTCTCTGTCAGTGTGGAGCCGTCTCTCTCTCTCATCTCTGTCAGTGTGGAGCCGTCTCTTCTCTCTCTCTTCTGTCAGTGTGGAGCCGTCTCTCTCTCCTCTCTCTGTCAGTGTGGAGCCGTCTCTCTCTCTCTCTCTGTCAGTGTGGAGCCGTCTCTCTCTCTCTCTCTCTCTCTCTCTCTGTCAGTGTGGAGCCGTCTCTCTCTCTGTCAGTGTGGAGCCGTCTCTCTCTCTCTCTCTGTCAGTGTGGAGCCGTCTCTCTCTCTGTCAGTGTGGAGCCGTCTCTCTCTCTGTCAGTGTGGAGCCGTCTCTCTCTCTCCTGTCAGTGTGGAGCCGTCTCTCTCTCTCTGTCAGTGTGGAGCCGTCTCTCTCTCTCTGTCAGTTGGAGCCGTCTCTCTCTCTCTGTCAGTGTGGAGCCGTCTCTCTCTCTCTTGTCAGTGTGAGCCGTCTCTCTCTCTCTGTCAGTGTGGAGCCGTCTCTCTCTCTCTCTCTCTCTCTCTCTCTCTCTCTGTCAGTGTGGAGCCGTCTCTCTCTCTCTCTCACTGTCAGTGTGGAGCCGTCTCTCTCTCTCTCTCTCTCTCTCTCTGTCAGTGTGGAGCCGTCTCTCTCTCTCTCTCTCTGTCAGTGTGGAGCCGTCTCTCTCTCTCTCTCTCTCTCTGTCAGTGTGGAGCCGTCTCTCTCTCTCTCTCTCTCTCTCTCTCTCTCTCTCTGTCAGTGTGGAGCCGTCTCTCTCTCTCACTGTCAGTGTGGAGCCGTCTCTCTCTCTCTCTCTGTCAGTGTGGAGCCGTCTCTCTCTCTGTCAGTGTGGAGCCGTCTCTCTCTCTGTCTGTGTGGAGCCGTCTCTCTCTCTGTCAGTGTGGAGCCGTCTCTCTCTCTGTCAGTGTGGAGCCGTCTCTCTCTCTCTCTCTCTCTCTCTGTCAGTGTGGAGCCGTCTCTCTCTCTCTCTCATCTCTCTCTCTCTCTCACTGTCAGTGTGGAGCCGTCTCTCTCTCTCTGCTGTCAGTGTGGAGCCGTCTCTCTCTCTCTCTCATCTCTCTCTCTCTCTCTCTCTGTCAGTGTGGAGCCGTCTCTCTCTCTCACTGTCAGTGTGGAGCCGTCTCTCTCTCTCTCTCTCTCTCTCTATCACTGTCAGTAGTGGGAGCCGTGTCTCTCTCTCTCTCGCTCTCTGTCAGTGTGGAGCCGTCTCTCTCTCTCTCTCTCTCTGTCAGTGTGGAGCCGTCTCTCTCTCTCTCTCTCACTGTCAGTGTGGAGCCGTCTCTCTCTCTCTCTCTCTCACTGTCAGTGTGGAGCCGTCTCTCTCTGTCAGTGTGGAGCCGTTCTCTCTCTCTCTCTCCTCTCTCTCTCTCTGTCAGTGTGGAGCCGTCTCTCTCTCGTCTCTCTCTGTCAGTGTGGAGCCGTCTCTCTCTCTCTCTCTCTCACTGTCAGTGTGGAGCCGTCTCTCTCTCTCTGTCAGTGTGAGCCGTCTCTCGTCTCTCTCTCCTCTCTCTCTCTGTCAGTGTGGAGCCGTCTCTCTCTCTCACTGTCAGTGTGGAACCGCTCTCTCTCTCTCTCTCTCTCTCTCACTGTCAGTGTGGAGCCGTGTCTCTCTCTCTCTCTCTCTCTCTCTCTGTCAGGTTGTGGAGCCGTCTCTCTCTCTCTCTCTCTCTGTCAGTGTGGAGCCGTCTCTCTCTCTCTGTCAGTGTGGAGCGTCTCTCTCTCTCTGTCAGTCAGTGGGGAGCCGTCTCTCTCTCTCTCTGTCAGTGTGGAGCCGTCTCTCTCTCTCTCTCTCTCTGTCAGTGTGGAGCCGTCTCTCTCTCTCTCTCTCACTGTCAGTGTGGAGCCGTCTCTCTCTCTCTCTCTCACTGTCAGTGTGGAGCCGTCTCTCTCTCTCTCACTGTCAGTGTGGAGCCGTCTCTCTCTCTCTCACTGTCAGTGTGGAGCCGTCTCTCTCTCTCTCACTGTCAGTGTGGAGCCGTCTCTCTCTCTCTCTCTCTGTCAGTGTGGAGCCGTCTCTCTCTCTCACTGTCAGTGTGAGCCGTCTCTCTCTCTCTCTGTCCGTGTGGAGCCGTTCTCTCTCTCTCTCAACTGTCAGGTGTGGAGCCGTCTCTCTCTCTCTCTCCTCTCTCTCTCTCTCCACTGTCACTGTCAGTGTGGAGCCGTCTCTCTCTCTCTCTCTCTCTCTCTCTCTCTGTCAGTGTGGAGCCGTCTCTCTCTCTCTCTCTCTGTCAGTGTGGAGCCGTCTCTCTCTCTCACTGTCAGTGTGGAGCCGTCTCTCTCTCTCACTGTCAGTGTGGAGCCGTCTCTCTCTCTCTCTCTCTCTCTCTCTCTCTCTCTCTCACTGTCAGTGTGGAGCCGTCTCTCTCTCTCTCTGTCAGTGTGGAGCCGTCTCTCTCTCTCTCTCTGTCAGTGTGGAGCCGTCTCTCTCTCTCTCTCTCTCTGTCAGTGTGGAGCCGTCTCTCTCTCTCTCTCTGTCAGTGTGGAGCCGTCTCTCTCTCTCTCTGTCAGTGTGGAGCCGTCTCTCTCTCTCACTGTCAGTGTGGAGCCGTCTCTCTCTCTCTCTCTCTCTCTCTGTCAGTGTGGAGCCGTCTCTCTCTCTCTCTCTGTCAGTGTGGAGCCGTCTCTCTCTCTCACTGTCAGTGTGGAGCCGTCTCTCTCTCTCTCTCTCTCTCTCTCTCTCTCTATCTCTCTCACTGTTAGTGTGGAGCCGTCTCTCTCTCTCTCTCTCTGTCAGTGTGGAGCCGTCTCTCTCTCTCTCTGTCAGTGTGGAGCCGTCTCTCTCTCTCTCTCTCTCTCTATCTCTCTCTCTCTCTCTCTGTCAGTGTGGAGCCGTCTCTCTCTCTCTGTCAGTGTGGAGCCGTCTCTATCTCTCTGTGTCTGCCAGTTTGGGGCCGTCTCTCTTACCTTCTCTTTCTTAGGCTTATACGGCATGTCTCCTGATGTCTCTTGAAGTCTCTCGTCCTCTCGGGAGGTCTCTGCGGATTTTCGGTGGCGTCGGACGTGTGACGTCATCTAGCCGGCGGAGTGACGTTTGGCGTACGTGTTGCCATGGTAACAGTCAGTTTCCTCTACCGTCTTCACATTTAAGGCGCTGACGTCAGTGATTGCGATGTCCCGCCCTCAGACACGCCCCAGCAATAATTCTATGCCGCCTTCTAGATCCGGCCGTCATCCCGCCATGTTACTACACCCTCCATAGGGGAAGGAGATGGAGGAATTCTAGGTCGGAGGAAAAATGGGCAGTCAGTGAGTACAGGGACAGTCAGGGAGTTGTGCGGCAGTCAGTAGAGGTGCAGTCAGTAAGTAGTGGGGCAGTCAGTGAACAGAGGGGCAGTCAGTGAGTAGTGGGGCAGTCAGTAAGTATTGGGGCAGTCAGTGAGTAGTGGGGCAGTAAGTGAACAGAGGGGCAGTCAGTGAATAGAGGGGCAGTCAGTAAGTATTGGGGCAGTCAGTGAGTAGTGGGCAGTCAGTAAGTAGTGGGGCAGTTAGTGAGTATTGGGCCAGTCAGTGAATAGAGGGGCAGTCAGTGAGAAGTGGGGCAGTCAGTGAGTATTGGGGCAGTCAGTGAGTATTGGGGCAGTCAATGAGTATTGGGCAGTCAGTGAACAGAGGGACAGTCAGTGAGTATTGGGGCAGTCAGTGAGTATTGGGGCAGTCAGTGAGTAGTGGGGCAGTAAGTGAACAGAGGGGCAGTCAGTGAGTATTGGGGCAGTCAGTGAACAGAGGGGCAGTCAGTGAGAAGTGGGGCAGTCAGTGAGAAGTGGGGCAGTCAGTGAGTATTGGGGCAGTCAATGAGTATTGGGCAGTCAGTGAACAGAGGGACAGTCAGTGAGTATTGGGGCAGTCAGTGAGTATTGGGGCAGTCAGTGAGTAGTGGGGCAGTAAGTGAACAGAGGGGCAGTCAGTGAGTAGTGGGGCAGTCAGTGAGTATTGGGGCAGTCAGTGAACAGAGGGGCAGTCAGTGAGAAGTGGGGCAGTCAGTGAGTATTGGGGCAGTCAGTGAGTATTGGGGCAGTCAGTGAGTATTGGGGCAGTCAATGAGTATTGGGCAGTCAGTGAACAGAGGGACAGTCAGTGAGTATTGGGGCAGTCAGTGAGTAGTGGGGCAGTAAGTGAACAGAGGGGCAGTCAGTGAGTAGTGGGGCAGTCAGTGAGTATTGGGGCAGTCAGTGAGTATTGGGGCAGTCAATGAGTGTTGGGCAGTCAGTGAACAGAGGGACAGTCAGTGAGTATTGGGGCAGTCAGTGAGTAGTGGGGCAGTCAGTGAGTATTGGGGCAGTCAGTGAGTATTGGGGCAGTCAGTGAGCAGTGGGGCAGTCAGTGAGTATTGGGGCAGTCAATGAGTATTGGGCAGTCAGTGAACAGAGGGACAGTCAGTGAGAAGTGGGGCAGTCAGTGAGTATTGGGGCAGTCAATGAGTATTGGGCAGTCAGTGAACAGAGGGACAGTCAGTGAGTATTGGGGCAGTCAGTGAGTATTGGGGCAGTCAGTGAGTAGTGGGGCAGTAAGTGAACAGAGGGGCAGTCAGTGAGTAGTGGGGCAGTCAGTGAGTATTGGGGCAGTCAGTGAGTAGTGGGGCAGTAAGTTAACAGAGGGGCAGTCAGTGAGTAGTGGGGCAGTCAGTGAGTATTGGGGCAGTCAGTGAACAGAGGGGCAGTCAGTGAGAAGTGGGGCAGTCAGTGAGAAGTGGGGCAGTCAGTGAGTATTGGGGCAGTCAGTGAGTATTGGGGCAGTCAATGAGTATTGGGCAGTCAGTGAACAGAGGGACAGTCAGTGAGTATTGGGGCAGTCAGTGAGTATTGGGGCAGTCAGTGAGTAGTGGGGCAGTAAGTGAACAGGGGCAGTCAGTGAGTAGTGGGGCAGTCAGTGAGTATTGGGGCAGTCAGTGAGTATTGGGGCAGTCAATGAGTGTTGGGCAGTCAGTGAACAGAGGGACAGTCAGTGAGTATTGGGGCAGTCAGTGAGTAGTGGGGCAGTCAGTGAGTATTGGGGCAGTCAGTGAGTATTGGGGCAGTCAGTGAGCAGTGGGGCAGTCAGTGAGTATTGGGGCAGTCAATGAGTATTGGGCAGTCAGTGAACAGAGGGACAGTCAGTGAGTATTGGGGCAGTCAGTGAGTAGTGGGGCAGTCAGTAAGTAGTGGGGCAGTTAGTGAGTATTGGGCCAGTCAGTGAATAGAGGGGAAGTCAGTGAGTATTGGGGCAGTCAGTGAGTATTGGGGCAGTCAGTGAGTAGTGGGCCAGTTAGTGAGTATTGGGGCTGTCAGTGAGTAGTGGGGCAGTCAGTGAACAGAGGGGCAGTCAGTGAGTAGTGGGGCAGTCAGTGAGTAGTGGGACACAGCAGTCTCCCTCCCTCTGGACACCGCAGTCTCCCTCCCTCTGGACACCGCAGTCTCCCTCCCTCTGGACACCGCAGTCTCCCTCCCTCTGGACACCGCAGTCTCCCTCCCTCTGGACACCGCAGTCTCCCTCCCTCTGGACACCGCAGTCTCCCTCCCTCTGGACACCGCAGTCTCCCTCCCTCTGGACACCGCAGTCTCCCTCCCTCTGGACACCGCAGTCTCCCTCCCTCTGGACACCGCAGTCTCCCTCCCTCTGGACACCGCAGTCTCCCTCCCTCTGGACACCGCAGTCTCCCTCCCTCTGGACACCGCAGTCTCCCTCCCTCTGGACACCGCAGTCTCCCTCCCTCTGGACACCGCAGTCTCCCTCCCTCTGGACACCGCAGTCTCCCTCCCTCTGGACACCGCAGTCTCCCTCCCTCTGGACACCGCAGTCTCCCTCCCTCTGGACACCGCAGTCTCCCTCCCTCTGGACACCGCAGTCTCCCTCCCTCTGGACACCATATTGCAGCCTATTCTGCACTGACAAGGCTAGAATGGAGCTGCTAGAGGTTTCTTCTCCTACCTAACCTCCCTCGCCACTGCACTCTTGTGACCGCAAGCATTGTTTCGCTTGCGGTCACAAGAGTCTCCGGCTGATGCGCGGCTGCCCGGTGTGCGGCTGCGCGGTGTCCCGTCCTCTCCCCGGCAGCGCGCGCATCACACAGCTCCCTGTACGCCTAGTGCCCTGACTTCCGGTACTGACGCTCTCTGTACCGGAAGTCAGGGCCCAGGCGGCACTAGGAGCTGTGTGATGCGCGCGCTGCCGGGGAGAGGACCGGACACCCCCGGCAGCCGCGCATCAGCCGGAGACTGCAGCAGGAGAGAGGCTCGACGGGGGAACGGAAGGCAGGTGAGTTGTGTTTTGTTATGTTTGTGTTATTTACTGACGGGGGGGGGGCATCTATAAAGGGGGGAAAGAGGGGGACCATCTATAAGGGGGGGAAAGAGGGGGACCATCTATAAGGGGGGGAAAGAGGGGAACCATCTATAAGGGGGGAAAGAGGGGGACCATCTATAAGGGGGGGAAAGAGGGGGACCATCTATAAAGGGGGGAAAGAGGGGGACCATCTATAAGGGGGGAAAGAGGGGGGCCATCTATAAAGGGGGGAAAGAGGGGGACCATCTATAAAGGGGGAAAGAGGGGGACCATCTATAAGGGGGGGAAAGAGGGGGACCATCTATAAGGGGGGGAAAGAGGGGAACCATCTATAAGGGGGGAAAGAGGGGGACCATCTATAAGGGGGGGAAAGAGGGGGACCATCTATAAAGGGGGAAAGAGGGGGACCATCTATAAGGGGGGAAAGAGGGGGACCATCTATAAGGGGGGAAAGAGGGGGGCCATCTATAAGGGGGGGGGAAGAGGGGGACCATCTATAAGGGGGGGAAAGAGGGGGACCATCTATAAGGGGGGGTGGCAGAGGGGGACCATCTATAAGGGGGGGAAAGAGGGGGACCATCTATAAGAGGGGGACCATCTATAAGGGGGGGAAAGAGGGGGACATTCTATAAAGGGGAGAAAGGGGGGCCATCTATAAGGGGGGGGGAATGAGAAGGGCCATCTATAAGGGGGGGGGGAAAGAGGGGGACCATCTATAAGGGGGGGGAAAGAGGGGGACCATCTATAAGGGGGGGGGGAAAGAGGGGACCATCTATAAGGGGGTGGGGAAGAGGGGGACCATCTATAAGGGGGTGGGGAAGAGGGGGACCATCTATAAGGGGGGGGAAGAGGGGGACCATCTATAAGGGGGGGAAGAGAAGAGGGGGACCATCTATAAGGGGGGGAAAGAGGGAGACCATCTATAAGGAGAGAAGAGGGGGACCATCTATAAGGAGAGAAGAGGGGGACCATCTATAAGGAGAGAAGAGGGGGACCATCTATAAGGGAGGGGGGAGAGGGGGACCATCTATAAGGGGGGGGAAAGAGGGGGCCATCTATAAGGGGGGGAAAGAGGGGGCCATCTATAAAGAAGGGAAGGGGGGGACCATCTATAAAGGGGGGAAAGAGGGGGACCATCTATAAAGGGGGGAAAGAGGGGGACCATCTATAAAGGGAAGAAAGAGGGGGACCATCTATAAAGGGGGGAAAGAGGGGGACCATCTATAAAGGGGAGAAAGAGGGGGGCCATCTATAAGGGGGGGGGGGAAAGAGGGGGACCATCTATAAGGGGGGGGGGGGGGGAAAGAGGGGGACCATCTATAAGGGGGGGGGGAAGAGGGGGACCATCTATAAGGGGGGGGGAAGAGGGGGGCCATCTATAAGGGGGGGGAAGAGGGGGACCATCTATAAGGGGGGGAAAGAGGGGGACCATCTATAAGGGGGGGAAAGAGGGGGACCATCTATAAGGAGAGAAGAGGGGGACCATCTATAAGGAGAGAAGAGGAGGACCATCTATAAGGGGAGGGGCAGAGGGGGACCATCTATAAGGGGGGGTGGCAGAGGGGGACCATCTATAAGGGGGGGTGGCAGAGGGGGACCATCTATAAGGGGGGGAAAGAGGGGGACCATCTATAAGGGGGGACCATCTATAAAGGGGGGGCAGAGGGGGACCATCTATAAGGGGGGGAAAGAGGGGGACCATCTATAAGGGGGGGGAAGAGGGGGACGATCTATAAGGGGGGGGAAAGAGGGGGACCATCTATAAGGGGGGGAAGAGGGGGACCATTTATAAGGGGAGGAAGAGGGGGACCATCTATAAGGGGGGGAAAGAGGGGGACCATCTATAAAGGGGGAAAGAGGGGGCCATCTATAAGGGGGGGAAGAGGGGGGCCATCTATAAGGGGGGGGAAGAGGGGGACCATCTATAAGGGGGGGGAAGAGGGGGACCATCTATAAAGGGGGGGAAAGAGGGGGACCATCTATAAAGGGGGGAAAGAGGGGGACCATCTATAAAGAAGGGAAGGGGGGACCATCTATAAAGGGGAGAAAGAGGGGGACCATCTATAAGGGGGGGGAAGGAGAAGGGCCATCTATAAGGGGGGGGAAGGAGAAGGGCCATCTATAAGGGGGGGGGGAGAGGGGGACCATCTATAAGGGGGGGGGGGAGGAGAGGGGGACCATCTATAAGGGGGGAAGAGAAGAGGGGGACCATCTATAAGGAGAGAAGAGGGGGACCATCTATAAGGAGAGAAGAGGGGGACCATCTATAAGGGGAGGGGCAGAGGGGGACCATCTATAAGGGGGGGGGCAGAGGGGGACCATCTATAAGGGGGGGGGGCAGAGGGGGACCATCTATAAGGGGGGGGGCAGAGGGGGACCATCTATAAGGGGGGAAGAGGGGGACCATCTATAAGGGGGGCAGAGGGGGACCATCTATAAGGGGGGGAAAGAGGGGGACCATCTATAAGGGGGGGGAAGAGGGGGACCATCTATAAGGGGGGAAAGAGGGGGACCATTTATAAGGGGGGGAAGAGGGGGACCATCTATAAGGGGGGGAAAAGGGGGACCATTTATAAGGGGGGAAAGAGGGGGACCATCTATAAGGGGGGGGAAAGAGGGGGACCATCTATAAGGGGGGGAAAGAGGGGGACCATCTATAAGGGGGGAAAGAGGGGGGCCATCTATAAGGGGGGGGGGAAAGAGGGGGACCATCTATAAGGGGGGAAAGAGGGGGACCATCTATAAAGTGGGACCATCTCCTATAGGATTAGCAGCCTCCTCTCCTGACATCCTCTGTGCTGCTGGGACCTCCCCTATAGATCAGCCCCCTCCTCTCCTGATCAGCCCCATCCTCTGTGCTGCTGTGACCTCTCCTATAAGATCAGCCCCCTCCTCTCCTGACATCCTCTGTGCTGCTGTGACCTCCGCCATAGACCAGCACCCTCCTCTCCTGACATCCTCTGTGCTGCTGTGACTTCTCCTAAAAGATCAGCACCCTCCTCTCCTGACATCCTCTGTGCTGCTGTGACCTCCGCCATAGACCAGCACCCTCCTCTCCTGACATCCTCTGTGCTGCTGTGACTTCTCCTATAAGACCAGCACCCTCCTCTCCTGACATCCTCTGTGCTGCTGTGACTTCTCCTAAAAGATCAGCACCCTCCTCTCCTGACATCCTTTGTGCTGCTGTGACCTTGGGGGGGGGGGCAACATCAGGGGACCAGGTGAGGTGGCAATATGTTTATTAAGGGCAACAAGTGGCAATATGTTTATTGGGGGCAGTGGAGGTGGGGTGGGCAATGCTTACTGGGGGTAGCAGCAAGGGATGTTTATTGGGGCCAGCAGGGAGGGAAGGCAGGCAATGTTTATTGGGGACAGCGTGGGGGGGGGGGGCAGTAGCGGATTATAATGCGGGCAAATTGACTGGGGGGGGGGCAGGTTGGGTGGACAGCCCGGGGCCCAGGGTACTTTTAATCCGCCACTGCATGCAGGAGACTCTTTGGTACATCCTGTGATGACGTGGGACCCATACATGTCGATAGCAGCGATTGGTCGGCCAGATCAGATGACCCTGCCATATAAAAGTCTCGGCCGGCGGTGATCGCCTTACATGTATGCTGGAAGAGATCAGGGACAGAGCTGCTGCTGGTCAAGGAGAGTGTTAGGGAGGGAATTAGCGTTCCTGTAGGCAGGGATACTAGAGAAAGAACACAACAGCCCTTGTAAGGGCTTCACATTTTTATTTTGTTTTGAGTACTCCAGGCTGCTGGCTGGGACTTGCAGTGCAGCTACCACAATCTTAGCTGCACTGTGGTGATCGGCCGCTGCCAGAAAGGGGAGAGTCGGTGCTGCATACACACCCCAAAGTCCTCAGTACTATTATATTATTTTGTGGCTGGTGCTGCTGCACATTGTATTGCTGTGATTTGTAGTACAGCAGCATAGAACCTCACTGCTCAGTGTCCTGTGTAAGAGGTGGCATACACCATATAGCACCACTTACACACAGACTCTATACAACAACCTCCAAAAACCAGTGTGACCAGTATGTTGTCATGTGCAGCCAGTCTGCAGGGTTGCTTTCTTAGTGCAGCCATATCCACCCGGCTGTTGCCCAGAATGTTATAATGTTGCGATTAGGCAGCCTCAGATACATGTATACCTGCTGCCCCGGATGTTTCCTGCCCATCCCGTGGTGTTTCCATCATTTTCACACGACCTTCCCTGGGCCGAGCTCTGGTCCCCTGCATCTCCCTTTGTCTTCGCTCATCACTGATGGGGACAGTTCTTATTGTTTTCCGAGTCGATATTAGCGCAGTATTCTCCACCATTCTACTTCTCTTTTCATTACTCGTGTTTCGGGGTGAGTTGTTAGTATCTCCCGTCTTGGATGGGCTATTGATTTATGTATTTAACGTGTTTTTACCTTGGTTATGGTCTTGTGAGGAGGCTCGTCTTCCTCTTATACTAATTTTATATACTTTGACTAAATCCAATGTTGTTTGGATATGAAGCTTTTGTGTACGTCCCCTTTTTTCTGTCCGAGTGGCCAGAGGTCGGTCATAGCCTTGGAGTTTATAGTTGGAGTTCTATTAAATTCTTATAAAAGTCCCTAGGGGAACTAACCAGATAGCCCCCTATTGCGCAGAGGAGGAGGGTATGTGTCTTACCTTCCTTCTCTGCGCTGTTAGCCGTGTAATCTTTAGTCATGAGCACCGCTAAAATTGCTGCCCCAGAACGCTGTTATCCCTCTGGGGGCGGGGCAGTGCTCTCGGTCAAGGATTACACAGCATGGGAATGGCGCGGAGGAGGAAGGTAAGACATACCTTCTTCCTCAGCACCCTATGTGCAATAGGGGGCGATCAGCAGCTTAGATTCGCCTAACCTGCTGATAGTTCCCCTTTAAAGCACATCTGCCATATCAATATGATCCGATTGCTTATGAAGGGACATAGGTAAACAGACCCGTTTTAAGCCAGTGGTTGTTTGTAAAATTTTTAAAAACTAGTTCCCCCCACCACCACCACCATCCAGGAGGCAGGCACTTGGGACACAGGTCACGCAGGGGGCGGGCTCTTGGGACACGAGCCACGCAGGGGGCGGGCTCTTGTGACACGAGCCACGCAGGGGGCAGGCTCTTGGGACACGAGCCACGCAGGGGGCAGGCTCTTGGGACACGAGCCACGCAGGGGGCAGGCTCTTGGGACACGAGCCACGCAGGGGGCAGGCTCTTGGGACACGAGCCACGCAGGGGGCAGGCTCTTGGGACACGAGCCACGCAGGGGGCAGGCTCTTGGGACACGAGCCACGCAGGGGGCAGGCTCTTGGGACACGAGCCACACACACATCATTGTACTAAATTGAAAACACACATGACTGATCCGCAGATTTCTCACTGCAGATCACTGTAATCTATGTGCAGACATACTCGATTGACATCCTGCTGTGAGAATGTCAGGAGACCGCCCCGTTAACCCCCGGCCAGAGCATATACATTACCTCCTCCGCGATCCGGCTTGCTTCGGGGTTTCCTTGCTACACGTCCCGCGCAGCACACTGATTGGCTGAGTGGGACGTGTAGCCGGGAACCCCCGAAGCAAGCCGGATCGCGGAGTAGGTAATGTATATGCTCCAGGCGGCGGGGGGAGGTTAACGGGGCGGTCTCCTGACATACTCGCAGCAGGATGTCAATCGAGTGACTGCCCATAGAGATTACAAGGCAGTGATCCACAGCAAGAAGTCAGCTGCAGATCAGTCGTGTGTATTTGTACCCTAAAGCTTAGAAAGAGGCAATCAAAACAGGAGTAGGTGATTAGCTGTCTCTTCATAAGCAATCTACCTATGTGTACAGCTCAGATCAATTCACTGTAAAGTTTAAAAATAAAAAAATAGCCTACAAGTGGAATTGTTGGGATTTTTACAATATCCCTAACCCTGTCAATGAAAAGCGCAGGGCAACACATCTGCCCTGAGCAGGGGGGAACCCCACTCATCTTTTTTTGTACTTATTCAAAAAACTTGTATTGTTCTCCCTAATTACATCACCAGCCAGATTAAAAAAACTAAAAAACCAAACAGCAGCAGCCTAGTAGTATCAGGGTGGGAAGAGCCCTCTATTTGTGCCTACCCCAGCATAATAATACCAGCCAGACACTATCCAGTCCAGGCGCTCAGGGACTACTGGTACCCGGCTCTTCCCAGTAGCCCTTGTGCGGTGGGTACTGGGGTAATAATGGGTGGGGGGTTAGTGTCAGCCATTTCATACCAGCTAGCTCTAAACTCCGACTTAGTAATGGATGCCGTCTATCAGGCAGCTTCCACTACCAAGTCTATAAAGTAAATAAAAGATAAAAACAAAACAAATGAAAAAAATACAAATAACACTGCCACAACCCTTGTTGACAATTTTATTTAAAAAAAAAAAAGCTGGTCATAAGAGATGAGTGAGTGTACAGTAGGAGCAAAGAGCTTTGTTCCTATCGGGATTCTACTCATCAGGCTGAGGAGCTTTGAAGTCTGTCCCACTCACTGCTGGAAAAAATGGTATTAGTATTACTGGTAAGACGGTTTCTCCGAACCTTCATGACGGCACCACAGGAGTTAACTCAGCCCTGAGGGACAGGAAAAGCACAAACACGAGAGGTTAAAAGCCCCTCCCCTTCCCACTTACACCAGTGATTTTAGAACAACACTAGCACCACGTGAGTACTTAATATTTAGGGAGGGATGGTGGTGCCGTCATGAAGGTTCGGAGAAACCGTCTTACCGGTAAGACTAATACCATTTTCTCTCCTCACCTTCATGACGGCACCACAGGAGAATACCAACAATTTACCTTAGGGTGGGACCACAGCTTGCAGAACTTTTCTGCCGAAGGCAAGATCTTCGTTCCGCTGTAGCTGAAGTCTGTAGTGTCTGGTGAACGTGTGAGGCGTTGACCAAGTAGCAGCCCTGCAGATCTGTTCAATTGACGTGCAGGCTCTCTCCGCCCAAGAAGTGGACACTGCTCTGGTGGAATGGGCTTTGATTGAAAAAGGAGAAGGTAAGTTCATTAATTTGTAGACCTCTAGAATAGCGTTTTTTATCCAGCGAGATATTACGCTTTTGGAAGCCTTTTTGCCTTTATTTTCCCCTGGAATAGAAGAAAAAGAGCTTGATCTTGTCTCCAAGAACTGCAGGATTCTAGATATTGGAGGACTGCTCTCTTAACATCCAATAGATGAAATTTTTCTTCCTGGATATTCTTAGGTGTTTCACAAAAGGATGGTAGGTATATATCTTGGGAACGGTGAAAATTAGAGACCACTTTGGGAAGGAAATTTGGATCAGTTTTGAGAACTATGCAGTCTGATTGAAGAATAAAATAAGGTTCCCTAATAGTGAAGGCTTGAATTTCTGAGACCCTACGGGCCGAGACAATAGCCACCAGGAAGGCCGTCTTCCAGGACAAAATTTTTATACTGGCCTCTGATAATGGTTCAAATGGAGGACGAGTTAGACCTTCTAGGACGGTGTTGAGGTCCCAAGGTGGAACGAGATTTTTTTAAGTAGGATTAGATCACCCACCTATGGTCAGCTATATTAGTATCATATATGGCCGATAAGGCTGATACCTGTACTTTTAAGGTGGCGGGTTGTAGCCCCTTCTTCAATCCAGCCTGTAGGAATTCCAGAATTAATGGTATGTCAGGATCAGCTGGAAACGGTGGAGGAGATGGACACCAGGATGAGAAGACCTTCCATACTTTTAGATATATTTTTGCAGTTACCGGTTTCCTACTTTTTTGTAGGGTGGTAATTACATCATGTAAAAGTCCCCTACTTTTTAACATGGACCTTTCAGGATCCATGCAGTCAACCGTAGATCTTCCAGGTTGGGGTGATGTAATGGACCTTGATGGAGAAGATCTGGGGAGGAGAGGAAGCTGTATCGGTGGTTCCAGACTCATGGTTTGTAGTAGGCCGAACCATGCCCTCTTTGGCCAGAATGGGGTCAGAAGAATCACTGTTATTTGTTCTGTCCTGATTTTCTGGAGTGTCTTGGGCATCAGAGGGATAGGCGGAAAGGCATAAGCCATTTTGAAAGACCATGGTTGTGCTAGCGCATCCACTCCCGGAGGTCTGTCCTTGGGATTCAGAGAAAAAAAACTTCTCCAGCTTCCTGTTTTGTCGAGTGGCAAAGAGATCCACTTCTGGTGTACCCCATTTCTTTATTAGCATCTGAAAGATGTCTTGGTTCAGACACCATTCCCCTGGGTGAATGATATGGCGGCTCAGGAAGTCCGCTTGAACATTGTCTATTCCCTTGAGGTGGGTTGCTGAAAGGGAAAGGTGTTTTTCTGCCCAGGAAAATATCGGATCTGAAATAGATTGAAGAGAATTCTGTTTCGGACTCCCTTGATGCCGTAGATGAGCCACAGTTGTCACATTGTCTGATAGAATGTGAACATGCGAGTCTTTTAGTATAGGACTTGCCTGCTTCAAGGACATCAGAACGGCCATGAGTTCTCGAAAATTTGAAGATTTTTAAGATATTTCTGGAGGCCAAGTACCTTGTAGAGGTAGAGAATTCACCTGGGCTCCCCATCCTGACAGACTTGCGTCGGTGGAGATGACTATCCTGGGTGTTGGGTTCCAATGAACTCCTTTTTTCAGATGGGAGGGGATGGTCCACCACCGGAGGGATTCTTTGACCTGTTTGGAGAGAGACATGACTTTGTCCAAACCCGAATCTTTCTTGTTCCAAGATCTGAGCATTGCGGCTTGAAGGGATCTTGAGTGGGCTTGGCTCCATGGTACAGCTGGTATGCAGGCTGTCATCGACCCCAGGATTGACTGTCACGGCCGCGGCGGTGTCCCGTGTTCCGGGCCACCGCCGCGACCTCCTCCTGCCCCATGCAGCCGCCGGCGTCCTTGTGCAGGGACCCGGCGCTGCTGCTAGTTCGGCCCCTGGGGGCGCCTCACCTCTCCTCCGCTCCTGTCTCCGTCTGTGCCGGGCGCACGCGCGCCGGCTGTCTCAGATTTAAAGGGCCAGTCCGCCCTTAATTGGTTAATTGCACCTATCACTCCCTATAAATCCCAGCATGCCCTGTCCCTTGTGTTGGAGCCTCTACATGTTTCCCATAGCGTTTGGCCCAGCCCCCTGTTGTTCCTGATTCCTATCCGCTACCTGGTCCCAAGTCCTTGTTCCTGATACCTATCCGCTACCTGGTCCCTAGTCCTTGTTCCTGGTTCCTGCTCCCCTGTCACTCCATTGCTCCTGTGTTCATCCTGTCACCTGCGGTTACGTCTACAGACCTCTGCCAGCACTATCTCCTGCCTACTGCTCCTGCCACGCCTCGCCTGCCGTCACTAGCAACCAAGCCAGGGGTAGCGACCTGGGGGTCGCCTGCCGCAGCAAGTCCATCCCACCTTGCGGCGGGCTCTGGTGAAAACCAGCGGCCCCTTAGACTCCGCTCCCTGGTGAGGTTAGTGCCATCGCTAGTGACGGTCCAGTGGATCCACTACTCCAGGCGTTACATTGACATGGTCTCTCTGATCCTGCAAGAGTTCTTTACTCTGAATTGGTTGATATGCTGAATAAGAGAAGATCTTTTTTCTCGAGGTAGGAAAGACATTTGTTTGTTTGAGTCTAGGACAATCCCCAGAAAGGTCTTTCGGGTATCTGGGATTAAGTCTGATTTTTCCTGGTTTATAATCCAACCTAAGGAAGTCAGAATGTCTGAAGTTACCTGAAGGTCCTGACGAAGTTTCTGTTCTGATTCCGCTATCAGTAGGAGGTCGTCCAGGTAGGATACCACGTTGATCTTTTGCAGGTGGAGGTAGGAAATCACTTCCCCCATGACACTGGAGAAAATCCTTGGTGCGGACGAAATTCCGAAGGGTAGAGCTCGGAATTGAAAGTGGCGGACCTGATCCTCCATCTTGATGGCAAATCTGAGGAACTTCTGAGATGCTGCTTGAATGGGTATATGGTAATAGGCATCCTTCAGATCGATGGATGCCATTACCGCATTGTTTGTTATTAGTGGCGTAGTGGACTTGATTGATTCCATCTTGAACCTCAAGTATTTGATGTACTTGTTCAAAGGCTTGAGATTTATAATCAATCTGTGGGATCCATTTGGTTTGGGAACCAGAAAAAGATTGGAGTAATGACCCTTCCCTAGTTCCTCCACTGGGACAGGAATCACTACATTTAACCCCTTAACGACATCGGGCGTAAACTTACGCCCTCGCGCCCTGGTACTTGGCGCATCAGGGCGTAAATTTACGCCCGATGTTTCCCCGATCGCTGCGTGTTCACACACAGCGGTCGGGGAAGATGGCCTGCTATAAATCATAGCAGGCCATCGTAGCTTCACGGCACGGGGGGTGGTTAACACCCCCCGTGCTTACGATCGCCGCTATAGGCTATATTCAGATTCGCCGCTATATTCAGATCAGCCAATAGCGGCGATCGGAACCTTTCCGGGTCATCGGCGACCCGATGACCCGGAAAAAAAATGGCGGTCGGTGCTGTCCGAGGACGGCACCGACCGCCATTACTGTAAAAAGTAATGGTGATCGCCGTGCCACCGGCCCGATCGCCGTGAACGGCCGCCCGGCTGTTCACGGCGATCGGGCCGGTGGCACGGCGATCAGAGTCCCAGAAAATAGTAAATACCTGCCCTGGACCCCTCAGCTAGGTAGCCGAGGGGTCCAGAGCAGGTATTTGTACATTACTCACCTGTCCCGGGCTCCTGATCGGCGTCTTCCGGGTTCGCGGCGTCCTCCATCTTTCCGTTCGGTCTTCGGGTCTTTCCGGCGATCCCCGTCGTCTTCTCTCGGCTATTTTCGGCTCCAGCCTCGTCATTTTCCGGAATTTGCGCTCTGCTGCCCTCTAGCGGCTGATATGTGTAATACACGTATCAGCCACTATAGGGATGTTCAGAATGTAGAAAAATTTTTATTTTTTTTTTCCCAATTTTTTTTTTCTATTTTCCGCACCCTATCGCCGCTGAGTGTTGATCAGCATCGCACGAAAGTGCGCTGCTAATCAGCAACTCCTCCTTTTTGGCGTAGGGTGGTTTTTTCTATATTCTACTGCCACGGTCTGCTGATAGGTGCCGCACATAAGTGCGACATTTATCAGCAACTCCTTTGTTGGCGTAGGTTTTTTTTTTATACTTACTGTAAAAAAACACGTAAAAAACACTACATTACACCACACTACATTGAATAAAGTTTGACACTACACCACTACATACCCCATATACTAGTCCCCGTATAAAGATGGCCCCCAGGGTGTTTTCGGCGTCAGAGGGATACGTTATTATTACCTCCGACACCGAAACAGCCAGTGAGGATGAATGGGGGGATCCTTCTTTCCTCCATTCATCCTCATCATCCAGTGACATGTCTGGTGGGTAGCGTAGCGTATGCTGCCTCCCAGACACGTCTTTTCCGCCAGTACCGTCCCAATAAGAGATGACGGTATGGCGTGAAATTCTCCAAACTCTGTGAGCGTACCTCAGGGTACTCTTACAGATTTAGGGTACGTGCACACTGCGGAATGGCGAAGGATAACCCTTCGTGCATTCCGCAGCTGGCACCCGCCGGCGGACTGATGCGGGCGCATGTCTCTACCCGTGTCATAGACTCCATTCTATGCACGGGCGGAATCCGTCGTCCATCCAAAGAATGAATACGTTGTACGGAGAGCGGAATCTGCCCGTGCATAGAATGGAGTCTATGACACGGACGGAGACGTGCGCCTGCATCAGTCCGCCGGCGGGTGCCAACTGTGGAATGCACGAAGGGTTATCTGTCGCGATTCCGCAGTGTGCACGTACCCTTAGAGTGTGTGTAGGAAGGGACACCCGAATCCAGCCCCCAGATGCCCCCTCCCCCCCCCCCATCCTCGGAACAAGTGGGAAGATCATCCGGGAACTGATCTTCCCACTGCTGGATAAAGGTTACCACCTGTACGGGGATAACTTTTATACCAGCACCCCCTCTTCTGGTCCCTCGCTGCCCGAGCTACTGTAGCTTGCGGCACGATCCGAACATATCAGAAGTAGTAATAGCGCCCTAATATTTAGCAGCCATGGAGCGGACCCAGCGCTTCTGGATATGAAGGACCCCGTATCGCACCAGGGCAACATTTTCCAGGTGACGTCCCCCACACTGGAAAACAGGAGACCCCAGAAGAAGTGCAGAGTGTGGCGTAACAGGGGGATCAGGAAGGACAACATTTTCCAGTGTGACACCTGTCCTGATCCCCCCGGCCTCTGCATACTGGATCGCTCCAAGGCGCACCACACGTCATTGGGGTTCTACATTGTCTAAATTCTGTCCCTTATTCCTATTTCAGGGGTCACGTTGATCCGGGGATTATTCTGATCGCCATTATGGAGTCGGGAAGGAATTTTCCCCTGTGATGAGGCTACTGTCGTCTGCCTCACGAGGGGTTTTTTGCCTTCCTCTGGATCAACACAGGTTGAATTTGATGGACACCTGTCATTTTCAACCTTATAAACTAATAATTGGCCTAATACCCCCAAATAAATTAGAATTGTCCCTTTTTCCCCAGCTAAATAGGTATGGCCGCCATTCCCATTAGAGGATGCCATGATGCAATTACAAAGCCTCTGTGCGGCCAGGACAGTAGAAACCCCCCACAAGTGACCCCATTCTGGAAACTACACCCCATAAGGAATCTAACAAGGGGGGCAGCGGGAATATGGCCCCCTGGTGACGGCCACATTTGGGACGTGAAAATGAAAAAAAAATGGTATTTTTTATTTTCTCGGCATATGTTCTACGTAAGTGACTGTCACCAGTGGGGTCCATATCCTCACTGCACCCCTTGTTAGATTCCTTATGGGGTGTAGTTTCCAGAATGGGGTCACTTGTGGGGGGTTTCTACTGTCCTGGCAGCACAGGAGCTTTGTAATTGCGACATGGCCTCCATCCTCCATTCCAGCCTCTAAATGGCGCTCTGTCCCTTTGGTGGCTTGCCCTGTGCCCATATGGCACATTATGCCCACATGTGGGGTATTTTCGTACTCAGGGGAAACTACCCTACACGTTTTGTGTTCATTTTCTTTTTTAACCCCTTGTGGAAATGGAAAAAATCAAGGCTAGACCAACATTTATTGTAATTTTTGTAAAGTTTTTACTCTAAATCATTAATCTTGTCATGATTTTTTCATTTTCACAAGGGGCTAAAAGATTAAAAAAAACAATAAATGTGTAGAGCAATTTCCCCTGAGTACGGAAATACCCCACATGTGGACATAAAGCGCCATGCGGGTGCAGGGTAAGCCTCCAAAGGGAAGGAGCGCCATTTCGTTTTTGAAGGCTGGATTTGAATGGAATGGATTTCGAGGGGCCATGTTGCATTTAAAAGGCCTCTGTGTTGCCAAGACAGTTGAAACCCCCCACAAGTGACCCCATTATGGAAACTGCACCCCTCAGGGAATGTAACAAGGGGTGTAGTGAGCATATGGACCCCACTGGTGACTGGCACAAATATGGAACAATGTGGCGTGAAAATGAAATATTACATTTTTTACACTATAATGTTGGTTTAGCCTTGAATTTATCATTTTCACAAGGGGTTAAAAGAGAAAAAAACACACAATATGTTTAGAGCAATTTCCCCCGAGTCTGTAAATACCCCACATGTGGACATAAAGCGCCATGTGGGCGCAGGGCAAGCCTCCGAAGGGAAGGAGCGCCATTTGGATTTTGGAGGTTGGATTTGGCTAGAATGGATGATGAACGCCATGTCGCATTTACAGAGCCCTCGTGCTGCCAAAACACTGGAAACCCCCCACAAGTGACCCCATTCTGGAAACTGCACCCCTCAAGGAATCTAACAAGGGGTGCAGTGAGGATATGGACCCCTTGATGACGGGCACATTTGTGCCATGAAAGTGAAAAAATTAAATTTTTTACTTTTACGTCACATTGTTCCACATTTGTGCCCGTCACCAGTGGGGTCCATATGCTCACTGCACCCCTTGTTAGATTCCTTGAGGGGTGTAGTTTCCAGAATGGAATCACTTGTGGGGGGTTTCCAGTGTCTTGGCAGCACGAGGGCTCTG
Source organism: Dendropsophus ebraccatus (assembly GCF_027789765.1). Lineage (NCBI taxonomy): Eukaryota > Metazoa > Chordata > Amphibia > Anura > Hylidae > Dendropsophus > Dendropsophus ebraccatus. Next base: position 295,802 of record NC_091468.1, on the reverse strand, counting down.
TAAATGCGACATGGCCCTTGAAATCCTTTCCAGTGAAATTCAGCTTCCAAAAGCCAATTGGCGCTCCTTCCCTTTGGAGGCTCGTCCTGCGCCCCCTTGGCACTTTATCGCCACATGTGGGGTATTTCCGTACTCGGGAGGAACTGCGCTACACATTTTGTGTCTTTTTTTTCCTCTTATCCCTTTAAGAAAATGAAAAATTGAAGGCTAGAACAACATTTTAGTGTAAAAAATAAATTTTTCTTTTTTCACGCCATATTGTTCGGAAAATCTGTGAAGCACCTGTGGGGTCCAAATGCTCACTGCACCCCTTGTTACATTCCTTGAGGGGTGTAGTTTTCTAAATGGTGTCCCTTTAGGGGTGTTTTTTAGGTTTTGGCACCCCAGAGCCTCTGCCAACCTGAAGTGGTACAGTCAGAAATGACCAAATATAACGGAGGTGTTGAAATTCACTAGGCGCTCCTTTGTATCTGAGGCTTGTGGTTGCGTCAAATAGCGCAATAGGGTCACATATGGGGTATTTCTATAAACTGCAGAAACGGGGCAATAATTATTGGGGTGCATTTCTCTGGTAATAGGTTTATAATTATGAAAAATATTGGATTACAATAAAATCTCTGCACAGAAAATTAAAATTTTCAAATTTCTTACACACTTAGCTTTTATTTCTGTGACTCCCCTAAAGGGTTTAAAACACTTTCTGGATATGCTTTTGCAGAGTGTGGGGGGTGCAGTTTCTGAAATGGGGAGCTTTGTGGGGCTTTCTAACATACAGGCCCCTCAAATACACTTTAAACCTGAACAGGTCCCTAAAAATATCTGATTTTGAAATTTTACTGAAAATTTGGAAATTTGCTGCTAATGTTTTAAGCTTCCTATCGTCTAAAAAAAATGAAAAATCGTTTAATAAATGCCGCCAACATAAAGTAGACATGTTGCTAATGCTATTTAATATATAATTTATGTGGTATAGCCAATTTCTGTATACGCAAAAAAGTTTCAAAGTTGGAAAAATGCAGTTTTTCACATTTTTTCACATTATTTGGGTTTTTTTCATAAAGATTCATTATGAGTATCGACTCCAATTTACCAGAAATGTGAAGTACAATATGTCACGAGAAAACAATCTCAGAATCAGCCGGATAGGTAAAAGCATCCCGAAGTTATTAATGAATAAAGTGACACAGGTCATATTCATAAAATTTGTCTCTGTCATTAAGGCCATTTCAAGCTCTGTCCTTAAGGGGTTAAAGATATGAGCTCGTTTACATTTTTCACGAGCTCTTTTTGTAGATGCCTCTCTACTTGACGGGAGATCAGAAATTTCCTTGGGGGGGGGGGGGGGCTCCAGGAATTCTATTTTGTATCCTACGGAGATGATCTTGAGGATCCACTGGTTTTTTGAGATGTTGTACCAAGCCTCCCGAAACTTAGTCAGCCTCCCCCCTACTGGAATGTCGTCATTGCTTGTCTTTTGAGGCCTTGGGGTTGAAAAAAATATTCTTCCCCTTTCCTCCTTTATTATAGCTCCAACGGCCAGTTTTCCTTTTGCCCTTATAGTCTTCTTGGAATCTGGGCCGTTTGTATTGTTCCTTCTTTTTGGGGGTCTTCCCTTCGGGTAGAGCCTTCTTTTTGTCCGCCGCTTTCTCTACAATTTTATCTAGAGCTGAACCAAAAACATAGTTCCCTTCAAAGGGAATGCCGCAGAGTTTTGACTTGGAGATATTATCTCCAGTCTAGCTTTTAAGCCATAGGGCTCGTCGAGCCGCAGTGGTCAGTGCTCCATCTTTGGCCGATATTCTGATTGCTTCGGCTGTTGAGTCTGCCAGATAGGCTGCCGCATCCTTCAAAAGAGGGAGTGATACAATTATTTGTTCCCTCGATTTCTTATTCCTTAGGTGATCTTCTAATTGTCCTATCCAGACATGTAGGGCACGAGCTACACATGTAGCCGCAATGTTATTCTTCAGGGATATTGATACTGTATCCCAGGATTTTTTCAGAAGACTTTCTGCCTTCCTATCCAATGGGTCTTTCATCTGAGAAGAGTCTTCAAATGAGAGTGTAGTTTTCTTAGTAGTTTTAGCTACTTGGGCGTCAATCCTAGGAGCTTCACCCCATTTTTCAATATCCTCCTCACTAAAGGGGAGACGTCTTTTTATCCGAGACGGAACCATGAGCCGTTTCTCTGGGTCTTCCCATTCATCCTGTATGAGTTGATGTAAAGACTCATAAATAGGAAACACGGTTTTCTTTTTTGTTTTTAACCCTGCAAAGAGATTATCTTTGACTGATAATTCTTCTTGTACATCTTCCATTCCAAGAGCGCTCCTAACAGCTTTAAGGAGAGCTCCAGTATGGTCTGTAGGAAAGATATATCTTCTGGCACCCTCCTGAGTATCCGAGTCCTCAGAGTATATTACAGGGGAGTCAGATAATTGACCAGATTCTGATTCAGAGTCAGATGATATAGACACAGTCTTACGCTTTTTTGGTCTCACTACTAGTTCTCCAAAAGAGCTAGGACCTGCAACAGATCCTGGATTACAGTCAAGGGGGAGTGATGGAGTAACTGTAACTGGAGTGTCAGACGGACCTGGTGTTATAGGTAGCACATTAGTAGGGGATATATTTACAGGTTCTACAGGATCCATTTGCACTGATAATGGTGCTGGAAAAACAGTAGGAGTAGGAGGAGGTGGTTTGACTGCTGCTATTTCCGCCTTCATCATGTCTTTTATCTCAGACAGGAAAGAGGCTCTATCCTCCTTTACAATATCGCCTATGCAGGCTGCACAAATGTTTTTCCTATAAGACGAAGAGAGCCTGGCGCCACAAAGGTTACATTTCCTTGCAGGGCCCTTCTCCTTCTCCTAGGGAAACATGCATATGGATTTTTGTAGTATAATATAACCAGCAATCCACCCAGTGCTATAGAATACATAGTGACCCGGGTGAGACATATTGTAATAATAAATAAATAACCCCCGGCTGCGGTTGTGGGGCTTTGTCTGTGGGCATAGCTTTTTCCGCCGTAGCGGACCTCTTTGATCCGGCACCCTCCATGAGAAATGCAGACCTCAGATCAGCTAACCCTCTCCTGCACTCACCTTTAAAAATAACCGCGCCGGTCCCGGAAGTACGCTCCCGGCGTGTGACGTCATGACGCGATGTACGCGTCACTTCCGGATCCGCCATGTGACCCGCAGTACCCGGAAGTAGGCCGCAATCCGCGCGCGGCCCTGAGTAGAGACGCGAGGGGGGGAAGCCGCAGAGGCCATCGGCGTGCAGGATCCCCGCCTCCTCACAGTATGGAGCAGACGCGCCACGTGGGCCTGCTCCCCTCCGGACCGAAGTCCCCAGATGCCCCTGGGAAGGAAGGAGACCTAGGCCCCGATCGATCCCCTGGAAGGAGGTATTTTTCTTGCTTCTGTTTTCAGGAATCCTCATCTTCATGACGGACCCCCGTACTCTCGTGCCTGCCCTTACAGGGACAGGAAAAGCACTGGTGTAAGTGGGAAGGGGAGGGGCTTTTAACCTCTCGTGTTTGTGCTTTTATTGTCCCTCAGGGCTGAGTTAACTCCTGTGGTGCCGTCATGAAGGTGAGGAGAGAAAGATTGATCCAGTCCTTGGAAAGTGGAGAAGTTTCCCAGCACCTTGGAAGAAACAGCAGTGAGCGGGACAGACTTCAAAGCTCTGCAGCCTGAGTAGAATCCCAATAAGAACAAAGCTCTTTGCTCCTACTGTACACTCACTCATCTCTACTGGTCATCAATGTCCAACGAATCCTCTGGATACTGATATCTGAAAAACAAAAGGGAAGACACAAAAAACAGGCAGGAGCAGAACACCTATCATTTTGGCAGGTATTCTGCACCTTACAAGTATGCAGCATCTTTCCAGATGCTGTGTACAGTCTGATGCACAAGGGGTTAAGTGAGGATGCATTGCATCCACACTAACCCCCCTGGGGTCTGGACTGATCTCACACTACACCCATACCAGCAAGGAAGTAGAATTTGTGCCCCATTCCTTGCTGGGATAAGTGCAGTGCAGGAGAAGAGGAAAGGTCCATACTCACCTCCGACATTTTCCTTCTTCACTACAACCCGACACACTGAGCTTAAAGGGTTTCGGGCTCTGACTCTTCAAATCTCCCATCAGCCAATCAGTGGCTGAGGCGGGACTCCGATACAGCCACTGACTGGTTGAGCAGAGATTTGTGCCATGTCAGCTCTGCCAGGCAGCGGCTGTAGCAGTGTCATCTAATGGCCCTAATCCACGGAACGATTATCGTTCGTTTTCGGACGATATCGACCGCTACGGACGATAATCGTTCCGTGGAATAGAGTGCAACGATCAGCCGACATCGTTCATGTCGGCTGATCGTTGCAGTCGCTTGTTTTTCAACATGTTGAAAAACAAGCGACTGATATAGCAGCGATCTGCTGCCGTCGCTCCGTTGAATAGGAGCATCGGCAGCAGACGCTGCTATATCCTATGGGCTGCCCGGACGATCAGCGATCCTCCGAGCAGCCCCCCCGCAGCTCCCCGCCGCCCCTCCCGCACTCACCCGCTCGCTGCAGCCGCGTTGAATAGCGGCGGCAGCGAGCGGCGAACGAGGAGCAAACGAGCGCTAATAGCGCTCGTTTGCTCCTCTAAAACGACCCGTGGAATAGGGCCATAACTCTTGGCCAATCCCCCTTAAACAGAGGACAATAATGCCCACAGGGGTTGAATTAACCCCCTGGGGACCCGACTGTGGCTTTTTCTCCCTAGAAAAGGGCCACTAAAAATGCCATACATATAAGCTATGACTTTTTTTTTTAGTAGATCCTGTCCTATTTTCTTCCAGAATTCTGGACACTTTCCTGAGCACATCAGCAATGCACCAGACTTCCGGTGACAGGCTGGGGCAGGAGGCTGCACGGAGCGGCGGGTGCTGGGGGGAGAGTTTCAGTGCAGCGGACATCATACTGCAGCTGGGAGCAGACTACAGGCGACCAGACCCTGGAAGCAAGGAGACCGCAGGCCCAGCAGTGGTCCTCCCCCCCGACCACGACAAAGTGATAAGGTCCCCCAGGCTGCAACAGCGATGTATGCAGCCCCACCACCCCCCAACCAGAGACCTCTGCCGTGATGTCTGCAGTATCTTTTCTCCACCCAGACATGGTTGTTTTGGTTGGGGTGGTCACCCAGCTTGCCCAGTATCCTGTTCTCAGTATGATGTGGTCACTCAGCTTTCCCAGGATCTTGTAGTCAGTATGTTGGAGGTGCTGGTGTGTATCAGGAAATCCTAAAGCCATTGCCTGATGGTTTCCTGGAAGTAAAAATGGATCAGGCCCCTTCACACGTCCAGAAAATATGCCCACATTTCTTATCAGGAAATCTGGATTGATTTCCAGACCCATAGGGCAACATTATTGGCCAACACCCTTCAGGATTTATCTTGAGAAGTGTCTGTTCCGGAAAGGTGGTCGTGATTTTATTCGATCCAGCCTATTTAGGTCCAGAATTTCGGCACAGATGCCCGCATAGAACTCTATGGGAGCGCCAGAATTCCTGACACTTTCCCAAAACACATGAGGAAAGTGTCCGGAATTCCAGATTGGTTGAAAGCCCCTCTGACCTCAGCAGTGCTGCCCACCACTGCACACCCCCAGCCCGACCTCAGCAGCAGAGGTTAAGCAGCACGTACATCCCACGGGATCTCAGCAGCGCTGGCAGGTCACCTGAAAGACCCCCTGCTCCTTGCAAGCGATGACTAAAGAGGGAGAAGAGGCAATACAGGGCTGAACAGAAGAGCAGCCAAAGGAGGGTCCTGGACACCGCCTAGAACTACAACTCCCATCGTGTCCTGCCAACAGTTCACAATGGAAATTGTAGTTGTGTAGCCTGTTGCCATCCAACTCCAACCCCCCCCATCATGTCATATTGGTATTTTTTTTAAATAGTTGTAGTTCTGCAACAGATTAGAAGATGAAACAGTATAGGAGGGGACAGCAGTGGCAGAGTAGAACTACATCTGCCAGCATGGTGTGTGGGGTAATATGCAGGACTACATCACCTAATGGGAGGAGATGATGGGGAGACAGTGGCACAGTACACAAGGGTACATGTGATGTATGTGCAATGTATGTTGGCCTACTAGACCCTATTGAAAATCCTGAAGACGATTCCTGATCAGAGGGAAATATGGTCTTAGTATGCCAACATTGTCACCAGACTCCCCCTCTCTCTGTACAGATAGTACGCCCTTCTCCTCGGCCTCTGCTCCAGACTGTCACCAGACTCCCCCTCTCTCTGTACAGATGGTACGGCCCTTCTCCTCTGCTCCAGACTGTCACCAGACTCCCCCTCTCTCTGTACAGATGGTACGGCCCTTCTCCTCTGCTCCAGACTGTCACTAGACTCCCCCTCTCTGTACAGATGGTACGCCCTTCTCCTCTGCTCCAGACTGTCACCAGACTCCCCCTCTCTCTGTACAGATGGTACGCCCTTCTCCTCGGCCTCTGCTCCAGACTGTCACCAGACTCCCCCTCTCTCTGTACAGATGGTACGCCCTTCTCCTCGGCCTCTGCTCCAGACTGTCACCAGACTCCCCCTCTCTCTGTACAGATGGTACGGCCCTTCTCCTCTGCTCCAGACTGTCACCAGACTCCCCCTCTCTCTGTACAGATGGTACGGCCCTTCTCCTCTGCTCCAGACTGTCACCAGTCTCCCCCTCTCTTTGTACAGATGGTACGGCCCTTCTCCTCTGCTCCAGACTGTCACCAGACTCCCCCTTTCTCTGTACAGATGGTACGGCCCTTCTCCTCGGCCTCTGCTCCAGACTGTCACCAGTCTCCCCCTCTCTCTGTACAGATGGTACGCCCTTCTCCTCGGCCTCTGCTCCAGACTGTCACCAGACTCCCCCTCTCTCTGTACAGATGGTACGGCCCTTCTCCTCTGCTCCAGACTGTCACCAGACTCCCCCTCTCTTTGTACAGATGGTACGGCCCTTCTCCTCTGCTCCAGACTATCACCAGACTCCCCCTCTCTTTGTACAGATGGTACGCCCTTCTCCTCTGCTCCAGACTGTCACCAGACTCCCCCTCTCTTTGTACAGATGGTACGGCCCTTCTCCTCGGCCTCTGCTCCAGACTGTCACCAGACTCCCCCTCTCTCTGTACAGATGGTACGGCCCTTCTCCTCTGCTCCAGACTGTCACCAGACTCCCCCTCTCTTTGTACAGATGGTACGGCCCTTCTCCTCTGCTCCAGACTGTCACCAGACTCCCCCTCTCTTTGTACAGATGGTACGGCCCTTCTCCTCTGCTCCAGACTGTCACCAGACTCCCCCTTTCTCTGTACAGATGGTACGGCCCTTCTCCTCGGCCTCTGCTCCAGACTGTCACCAGTCTCCCCCTCTCTCTGTACAGATGGTACGCCCTTCTCCTCGGCCTCTGCTCCAGACTGTCACCAGACTCCCCCTCTCTCTGTACAGATGGTACGGCCCTTCTCCTCTGCTCCAGACTGTCACCAGACTCCCCCTCTCTTTGTACAGATGGTACGGCCCTTCTCCTCTGCTCCAGACTGTCACCAGACTCCCCCTCTCTTTGTACAGATGGTACGGCCCTTCTCCTCGGCCTCTGCTCCAGACTGTCACCAGACTCCCCCTCTCTCTGTACAGATGGTACGGCCCTTCTCCTCTGCTCCAGACTGTCACCAGACTCCCCCTCTCTTTGTACAGATGGTACGGCCCTTCTCCTCTGCTCCAGACTGTCACCAGACTCCCCCTCTCTTTGTACAGATGGTACGGCCCTTCTCCTCTGCTCCAGACTGTCACCAGACTCCCCCTTTCTCTGTACAGATGGTACGGCCCTTCTCCTCGGCCTCTGCTCCAGACTGTCACCAGTCTCCCCCTCTCTCTGTACAGATGGTACGCCCTTCTCCTCGGCCTCTGCTCCAGACTGTCACCAGACTCCCCCTCTCTCTGTACAGATGGTACGGCCCTTCTCCTCTGCTCCAGACTGTCACCAGACTCCCCCTCTCTTTGTACAGATGGTACGGCCCTTCTCCTCTGCTCCAGACTGTCACCAGACTCCCCCTCTCTTTGTACAGATGGTACGGCCCTTCTCCTCGGCCTCTGCTCCAGACTGTCACCAGACTCCCCCTCTCTCTGTACAGATGGTACGCCCTTCTCCTCTGCTCCAGACTGTCACCAGACTCCCCCTCTCTTTGTACAGATGGTACGGCCCTTCTCCTCTGCTCCAGACTGTCACCAGACTCCCCCTTTCTCTGTACAGATGGTACGGCCCTTCTCCTCGGCCTCTGCTCCAGACTGTCACCAGACTCCCCCTCTCTCTGTACAGATGGTACGCCCTTCTCCTCTGCTCCAGACTGTCACCAGACTCCCCCTCTCTTTGTACAGATGGTACGGCCCTTCTCCTCGGCCTCTGCTCCAGAAATTACACCTATGGGGAAGAATAACAAACATGAGACCCCAATAATTACTAGAAGGGTTGTGCAGCCCCACATGACCTCAGACCAACCTCACCACACCCCTAACCCTGCAGACCATCGCATAACAGTGCACCCACACACCCCTAACCCTGCAGACCATCACATAACAGTGCCCCCCCCACACCCCTAACCCTGCAGACCATCGCATAACAGTGCACCCACACCCCTAACCCTGTAGACCATCGCATAACAGTGCACCCACACACCCCTAACCCTGCAGACCATCACATAACAGTGCCCCCCCACACTGACCCTGCAGACCATCACATAACAGTGCCCCCCCCACACACTGATCCTGCAGACCATCACATAACAGTGCACCCACACACCCCTGACCCTGCAGACCATCACATAACAGTGCCCCCCACACACACTGACCCTGCAGACCATCACATAACAGTGCCCCCCCACACACTGACCCTGCAGACCATCACATAACAGTGCCCCCCCACACACTGACCCTGCAGATCATCACATAACAGTGCCCCCCCACACTGATCCTGCAGACCATCACATAACAGTGCCCCCCACACACTGACCCTGCAGACCATCACATAACAGTGCCCCCCCCCCGCACTGATCCTGCAGACCATCACATAACAGTGCCCCCCACACCCCTGCCCCTGCAGACCATCACATAACAGTGCCCCCCCACACTGACCCTGCAGACCATCACATAACAGTGCACCCACACATACTGAGCCTGCAGACCATCACATAACAGTGCCTCCCACACACTAACCCTGCAGACCATCACATAACAGTGCCCCCCCCACACTGATCCTGCAGACCATCACATAACAGTGCCCCCCTACACTGACCCTGCAGACCATCACATAACAGTGCCCCCCACACTGACCCTGCAGACCATCACATAACAGTGCCCCCACACTGACCCTGCAGACCATCACATAACAGTGCCCCCCACACTGACCCTGCAGACCATCACATAACAGTGCCCCCCCACACTGGACCCTGCAGACCATCACATAACAGTGCCCCCCCACACTGACCCTGCAGACCATCACATAACAGTGCCCCCCCACACTGACCCTGCAGACCATCACATAACAGTGCCCCCCCACACTGACCCTGCAGACCATCACATAAACAGTGCCCCCACACACCCCTGACCCTGCAGACCATCACATAACAGTGCCCCCCCACACACTGACCCTGCAGACCATCACATAACAGTGCCCCCCCCCCCCACCACACTGGACCCTGCAGACCATCACATAACAGTGCCCCCCCACACTGAGCCTGCAGACATCACAATACCCAGTGCCCCCCCCACACTGAGCCTGCAGACCATCACATAACAGTGCCCCCCCACACTGATCCTGCAGACCATCACATAAACAGTGCACCCACACACCCCTGACCCTGCAGACCATCACATAACCAGTGCCCCCCCACACACTGACCCTGCAGACCATCACATAACCCGTGCCCCCCACACACACACTGACCCTGCAGACCATCACATAACAGGCCCCCCCACACTGATCCTCCAGACATCACATAAACAGTGCCCCACACACTGACCCTGCAGACCCATCACATAACAGTGCCCCCCCCCACACTGATCCTGCAGACCATCACATAACAGTGCCCCCCCACACACTGATCCTGCCAGACCATCACATAACAGTGCCCCCCCCACACTGACCCTGCAGACCATCACATAACAGTGCCCCCCACACTGACCCTGCAGACCATCACATAACAGTGCCCCCCCCACACTGACCCTGCAGACCATCACATACCAGTGCCCCCCCACACTGACCCTGCAGACCATCACATAACAGTGCCCCCCCACACTGACCCTGCAGACCATCACATAACAGTGCCCCCCCACACTGACCCTGCAGACCATCACATAACAGTGCCCCCACACACCCCTGACCCTGCAGACCATCACATAACAGTGCACCCCACACACTGACCCTGCAGACCATCACATAACAGTGCCCCCCCCCACACTGAGCCTGCAGACCATCACATAACAGTGCCCCCCCCACACTGAGCCTGCAGACCATCACATAACAGTGCCCCCCCCACACTGAGCCTGCAGACCATCACATAACAGTGCCCCCCCCACACTGATCCTGCAGACCATCACATAACAGTGCCCCCCACACACTGATCCTGCAGACCATCACATAACAGTGCCCCCCACACACACTGACCCTGCAGACCATCACATAACAGTGCCCCCCCACACACTGACCCTGCAGACCATCACATAACAGTGCCCCCCCACACTGACCCTGCAGACCATCACATAACAGTGCCCCCACACACCCCTGACCCTGCAGACCATCACATAACAGTGCACCCCCACACTGACCCTGCAGACCATCACATAACAGTGCCCCCCCCACACTGACCCTGCAGACCATCACATAACAGTGCCCCCCCACACTGACCCTGCAGACCATCACATAACAGTGCCCCCCCACACTGACCCTGCAGACCATCACATAACAGTGCCCCCCCACACTGACCCTGCAGACCATCACATAACAGTGCCCCCACACACCCCTGACCCTGCAGACCATCACATAACAGTGCACCCCCACACACCCCTGACCCTGCAGACCATCACATAACAGTGCACCCCACACACTGACCCTGCAGACCATCACATAACAGTGCCCCCCCCACACTGAGCCTGCAGACCATCACATAACAGTGCCCCCCCCCACACTGAGCCTGCAGACCATCACATAACAGTGCCCCCCCCACACTGATCCTGCAGACCATCACATAACAGTGCACCCACACACCCCTGACCCTGCAGACCATCACATAACAGTGCCCCCCACACACACTGACCCTGCAGACCATCACATAACAGTGCCCCCCCACACTGACCCTGCAGACCATCACATAACAGTGCCCCCCCACACACTGACCCTGCAGACCATCACATAACAGTGCCCCCCCCACACACTGACCCCTGCAGACCATCACATAACAGTGCCCCCCCCACACTGATCCTGCAGACCATCACATAACAGTGCCCCCCACACACTGATCCTGCAGACCATCACATAACAGTGCCCCCCCCACACTGAGCCTGCAGACCATCACATAACAGTGCCCCCCCCCCCACACTGACCCTGCAGACCATCACATAACAGTGCCCCCCCACACTGACCCTGCAGACCATCACATAACAGTGCACCCACACATACTGAGCCTGCAGACCATCACATAACAGTGCCTCCCACACACTAACCCTGCAGACCATCACATAACAGTGCCCCCCCCCACACTGATCCTGCAGACCATCACATAACAGTGCCCCCCCACACACTGACCCTGCAGACCATCACATAACAGTGCCCCCCCACACTGACCCTGCAGACCATCACATAACAGTGCACCCACACATACTGATCCTGCAGACCATCACATAACAGTGCCCCCCCACACTGACCCTGCAGACCATCACATAACAGTGCCCCCCCACACTGACCCTGCAGACCATCACATAACAGTGCCCCCCCACACTGACCCTGCAGACCATCACATAACAGTGCCCCCCCACACTGACCCTGCAGACCATCACATAACAGTGCCCCCCCCACACTGACCCTGCAGACCATCACATAACAGTGCCCCCCACACCCCTGACCCTGCAGACCATCACATAACAGTGCCCCCCCACACTGACCCTGCAGACCATCACATAACAGTGCCCCCCCACACTGACCCTGCAGACCATCACATAACAGTGCCCCCACACACCCCTGACCCTGCAGACCATCACATAACAGTGCCCCCCCACACACCCCTGACCCTGCAGACCATCACATAACAGTGCACCCCCACACACTGACCCTGCAGACCATCACATAACAGTGCCCCCCCACACTAACCCTGCAGACCATCACATAACAGTGCCCCCCCCCACACTGATCCTGCAGACCATCACATAACAGTGCCCCCCCCCACTGATCCTGCAGACCATCACATAACAGTGCCCCCCCACACTGACCCTGCAGACCATCACATAACAGTGCCCCCCCCCCCCACACTGACCCTGCAGACCATCACATAACAGTGCCCCCCCCACACTGACCCTGCAGACCATCACATAACAGTGCCCCCCCCCACTGACCCTGCAGACCATCACATACCAATGCCCCCCCACACTGACCTGCAGACCATCACATAACAGTGCCCCCACACACCCCTGACCCTGCAGACCATCACATAACAGTGCCCCCCCCACACTGACCCTGCAGACCATCACATAACAGTGCCCCCCCACACTGACCCTGCAGACCATCACATAACAGTGCCCCCACACACTGACCCTGCAGACCATCACATAACAGTGCCCCCCCCCACACTGATCCTGCAGACCATCACATAAACAGTGCCCCCCCCACACTGATCCTGCAGACCATCACATAACAGTGCATCCACACACCCCTGACCCTGCAGACCATCACATAACAGTGCCCTCCACACACACTGACCCTGCAGACCATCACATAACAGTGCCCCCCCACACTGACCCTGCAGACCATCACATAACAGTGCCCCCCACACACCCCTGACCCTGCAGACCATCACATAACAGTGCCCCCCCCACACTGATCCTGCAGACCATCACATAACAGTGCCCCCCACACACTGATCCTGGAGACCATCACATAACAGTGCCCCCCCACACTGACCCTGCAGACCATCACATAACAGTGCACCCACACATACTGACCCTGCAGACCATCACATAACAGTGCCCCCCCACACTGACCCTGCAGACATCACATAACAGTGCCCCCCCACACTGACCCTGCAGACCATCACATAACAGTGCCCCCCCACACTGACCTGCAGACCATCACATAACAGTGCCCCCCCACACTGACCCTGCAGACCATTCACATAACAGTGCCCCCCACACACTGACCCTGCAGACCATCACATAACAGTGCCCCCCCACACTGACCCTGCAGACCATCACATAACAGTGCCCCCCACACACTGACCCTGCAGACCATCACATAACAGTGCCCCCCCACACTGACCCTGCAAGACCATCAATAACAGTGCCCCCACACACCCCTGACCTTGCAGACCATTCACATAACAGTGCCCCCCCACACACCCCCTGACCCTGCAGACCATCACATAACAGTGCCCCCCCCCACACTGACCCTGCAGACCATCACCATAACAGTGCCCCCCCCACACTAACCCTGCAGACCATCACATAACAGTGCCCCCCCCCACACTGATCCTGCAGACCATCACATAACAGTGCCCCCCCACACTGACCCTGCAGACCATCACATAACAGTGCCCCCCCACACTGACCCTGCAGACCATCACATAACAGTGCCCCCCCACACTGACCCTGCAGACCATCACATAACCGTGCCCCCCCACACTAACCCTGCAGACCATCACATAACAGTGCCCCCCCCACACTGATCCTGCAGACCATCACATAACAGTGCCCCCCTACACTGACCCTGCAGACCATCACATAACAGTGCCCCCCCACACTGATCCTGCAGACCATCACATAACAGTGCCCCCCCCACACTGATCCTGCAGACCATCACATAACAGTGCCCCCCCACACTGATCCTGCAGACCATCACATAACAGTGCCCCCCCACACTGAGGGTAGATGCTATTTCCAAGTGAATCTATGTCCCCTTGATGACATCACGCCCATGTGACTTGTGTGGGAGGAGCTTATGGTTTCCCGGCAGTAGTGAGGAGGCAGCGGGTCAGGGTCTGTCTGTGTCCCCGGCTTTCTGTGAGGTACGAGATGACAGTAATGGCCGTGTGAGGAGTTTCTGGGCATTGGAATTGGTAAGCTGCTCTCTCTGAAGTATTGCAGGGTCAGGGTCTGTAGTAACGTGTAATGCGATGGTCTGCAGCAGGGGTCTGTAGGAGTGATGGTCTGCAGGGCAGAAGGGGTGGTCAGGGGCCTGTAGGAGTGATGGTCTGCAGGGCAGAAGGGGTGGTCAGGGGCCAGTAGGAGTGATGGTCTGCAGGGCAGAAGGGGTGGTCAGGGGCCTGTAGGAGTGATGGTCTGCAGGGCAGAAGGGGTGGTCAGGGGCCTGTAGGAGTGATGGTCTGCAGGGCAGATGGGGGCCTGTAGGAGTGATGGTCTGCAGGGCAGATGGGGGCCTGTAGGAGTGATGGTCTGCAGGGCAGATGGGGGCCTGTAGGAGTGATGGTCTGCAGGGAAGATGGGGGCCTGTAGGAGTGATGGTCTGCAGGGCAGATGGGGGCCTGTAGGAGTGATGGTCTGCAGGGCAGATGGGGGCCTGTAGGAGTGATGGTCTGCAGGGCAGATGGGGGCCTGTAGGAGTGATGGTCTGCAGGGCAGATGGGGGCCTGTAGGAGTGATGGTCTGCAGGGCAGATGGGGGCCTGTAGGAGTGATGGTCTGCAGGGCAGATGGGGGCCTGTGGGAGCATTCTGGGATGTGCTGCAGTCATCATCTGTGAGAGCCAGTGGCGTAGCTATAAGGGCCACAGCCAGATGCCCCATCACCATCTCCTATCACTCTCCAGTTCTCCTGAATCAGCTGATGCGCTCTCCTCATTCTTCTGTCATCTTTCGGCGCAGACCGTGTCCTTGTCCAACGCTGCCCGCACCGAAAGATGGAAGGAGAATGAGGAGACGCGCAGAGGATGAAGGAGGTGCCCGGGAGATGAGACGCGCAGAGGATGAAGGAGGTGCCCGGGAGATGAGACGCGCAGAGGATGAAGGAGGTGCCCGGGAGAGGAGACGCGCAGAGGATGAAGGAGGTGCCCGGGAGAGGAGACGCGCAGAGGATGAAGGAGGTGCCCGGGAGAGGAGACGCGCAGAGGATGAAGGAGGTGCCGGGAGAGGAGACGCGCAGAGGATGAAGGAGGTGCCGGGAGAGGAGACGCGCAGAGGATGAAGGAGGTGCCCGGGAGAGGAGACGCGCAGAGGATGAAGGAGGTGCCCGGGAGAGGAGACGCGCAGAGGATGAAGGAGGTGCCGGGAGAGGAGACGCAGAGGATGAAGGAGGTGCCGGGAGAGGAGACGCGCAGAGGATGGAGGAGGTGCCCGGGAGAGGAGACGCGCAGAGGATGAAGGAGGTGCCCGGGAGAGGAGACGCGCAGAGGATGAAGGAGGTGCCCGGGAGAGGAGACGCGCAGAGGATGAAGGAGGTGCCCGGGAGATGAGACGCGCAGAGGATGAAGGAGGTGCCCGGGAGAGGAGACGCGCAGAGGATTGAAGGAGGTGCCCGGGAGAGGAGACGCGCAGAGGATGAAGGAGGTGCCCGGGAGAGGAGACGCGCAGAGGATGAAGGAGGTGCCGGGAGAGGAGACGCGCAGAGGATGAAGGAGGTGCCCGGGAGAGGAGACGCGCAGAGGATGAAGGAGGTGCCCGGGAGAGGAGACGCGCAGAGGATGAAGGAGGTGCCCGGGAGAGGAGACGCGCAGAGGATGAAGGAGGTGCCGGGAGAGGAGACGCAGAGGATGAAGGAGGTGCCGGGAGAGGAGACGCGCAGAGGATGGAGGAGGTGCCCGGGAGAGGAGACGCGCAGAGGATGGAGGAGGTGCCCGGGAGAGGAGACGCGCAGAGGATGAAGGAGGTGCCCGGGAGAGGAGACGCGCAGAGGATGAAGGAGGTGCCCGGGAGAGGAGACGCGCAGAGGATGAAGGAGGTGCCCGGGAGAGGAGACGCGCAGAGGATGAAGGAGGTGCCCGGGAGAGGAGACGCGCAGAGGATGAAGGAGGTGCCCGGGAGAGGAGACGCGCAGAGGATGAAGGAGGTGCCCGGGAGAGGAGACGCGCAGAGGATGAAGGAGGTGCCCGGGAGAGGAGACGCGCAGAGGATGAAGGAGGTTCCCGGGAGAGGAGACGCGCAGAGGATGAAGGAGGTGCCCGGGAGAGGAGACGCGCAGAGGATGAAGGAGGTGCCCGGGAGAGGAGACGCGCAGAGGATGAAGGAGGTGCCCGGGAGAGGAGACGCGCAGAGGATGAAGGAGGTGCCCGGGAGAGGAGACGCGCAGAGGATGAAGGAGGTGCCCGGGAGAGGAGACGCGCAGAGGATGAAGGAGGTGCCGGGAGAGGAGACACGCAGAGGATGAAGGAGGTGCCGGGAGAGGAGAGCGCGCTGCCTATATCTGGCACAGAGGAGGGCATAAATCTGATTGGGGGCATGGGGGGGGGACTAAAACTGATTGGGGGCACAAAGGGGGGGGTAAAACTGGGGACACAGAGGGGGCAAATAAACAATATGGCGGGCTACATGGCTCTGGGGGGGGGTATATGGCTCCAAGGGGACTTGTAGATAACTAGACTAGAAGATAAGGGGTGTAGTAGTTGTGATATAAGGAGTGGGAGGTAGTAGTAGCAGCAATGGCAGTGCAAGCAGTAGACCAGTATTGGGGGGAGTAGTAGACCAGTATTGGGGGGAGTAGTAGCCTAGTATTGGGGGGAGTAGTAGCCTAGTATTGGGGGGAGTAGTAGACCAGTATTGGGGGGAGTAGTAGACTAGTATTGGGGGAGTAGTAGCCTAGTATTGGGGGGAGTAGTAGACTAGTATTGGGGGGAGTAGTAGCCTAGTATTGGGGGGAGTAGTAGACTAGTATTGGGAGGAGTAGTAGAGCAGTATTGGGGGGAGTAGTAGACCAGTATTGGGGGAGTAGTAGCCTAGTATTGGGGGGAGTAGTAGACTAGTATTGGGGGGAGTAGTAGCCTAGTATTGGGGGGAGTAGTAGACTAGTATTGGGAGGAGTAGTAGAGCAGTATTGGGGGGAGTAGTAGAGCAGTATTGGGGGGAGTAGTAGACTAGTATTGGGGGGAGTAGTAGACTAGTATTGGGGGGAGTAGTAGACTAGTATTGGGGGGAGTAGTAGCCTAGTATTGGGGGGAGTAGTAGCCTAGTATTGGGGGGAGTAGTAGCCTAGTATTGGGGGGAGTAGTAGACTAGTATTGGGAGGAGTAGTAGAGCAGTATTGGGAGGAGTAGTAGAGCAGTATTGGGAGGAGTAGTAGAGCAGTATTGGGGGGAGTAGTAGAGCAGTATTGGGGGGAGTAGTAGACTAGTATTGGGGGGAGTAGTAGAGCAGTATTGGGGGGAGTAGTAGACTAGTATTGGGGGGGGGGAGTAGTAGACCAGTATTGGGGGAGTAGTAGAGCAGTATTGGGGGGGGGAGTAGTAGACTAGTATTGGGGGGAGTAGTAGCCTAGTATTGGGGGGAGTAGTAGACTAGTATTGGGAGGAGTAGTAGAGCAGTATTGGGGGGAGTAGTAGACCAGTATTGGGGGGAGTAGTAGCCTAGTATTGGGGGGAGTAGTAGACTAGTATTGGGGGAGTAGTAGCCTAGTATTGGGGGGAGTAGTAGACTAGTATTGGGAGGAGTAGTAGAGCAGTATTGGGGGGAGTAGTAGAGCAGTATTGGGGGGAGTAGTAGACTAGTATTGGGGGGAGTAGTAGACTAGTATTGGGGGGAGTAGTAGCCTAGTATTGGGGGGAGTAGTAGCCTAGTATTGGGGGGAGTAGTAGACTAGTATTGGGAGGAGTAGTAGAGCAGTATTGGGAGGAGTAGTAGAGCAGTATTGGGAGGAGTAGTAGAGCAGTATTGGGGGGAGTAGTAGAGCAGTATTGGGGGGAGTAGTAGACTAGTATTGGGGGGAGTAGTAGAGCAGTATTGGGGGGAGTAGTAGACTAGTATTGGGGGGGGAGTAGTAGAGCAGTATTGGGGGGAGTAGTAGAGCAGTATTGGGGGGGGGAGTAGTAGACTAGTATTGGGGGGAGTAGTAGAGCAGTATTGGGGGGAGTAGTAGAGCAGTATTGGGGGGGGGGAGTAGTAGAGCAGTATTGGGGGGAGTAGTAGACTAGTATTGGGAGGAGTAGTAGAGCAGTATTGGGGGGAGTAGTAGACCAGTATTGGGGGAGTAGTAGCCTAGTATTGGGGGGAGTAGTAGACTAGTATTGGGAGGAGTAGTAGCCTAGTATTGGGGGGAGTAGTAGACTAGTATTGGGAGGAGTAGTAGAGCAGTATTGGGGGGAGTAGTAGAGCAGTATTGGGGGGAGTAGTAGACTAGTATTGGGGGGAGTAGTAGACTAGTATTGGGGGGAGTAGTAGCCTAGTATTGGGGGGAGTAGTAGCCTAGTATTGGGGGGAGTAGTAGACTAGTATTGGGAGGAGTAGTAGAGCAGTATTGGGAGGAGTAGTAGAGCAGTATTGGGGGGAGTAGTAGAGCAGTATTGGGGGGAGTAGTAGACTAGTATTGGGGGAGTAGTAGAGCAGTATTGGGGGGAGTAGTAGACTAGTATTGGGGGGGGGAGTAGTAGAGCAGTATTGGGGGGAGTAGTAGAGCAGTATTGGGGGGGGGGAGTAGTAGACTAGTATTGGGGGGAGTAGTAGAGCAGTATTGGGGGGAGTAGTAGCCTAGTATTGGGGGGAGTAGTAGAGCAGTATTGGGGGGAGTAGTAGACTAGTATTGGAGGGAGTAGTAGACCAGTATTGGGGGGAGTAGTAGACCAGTATTGGGGGGAGTAGTAGACCAGTATTGGGGGGAGTAGTAGACCAGTATTGGGGGAGTAGTAGACTAGTATTGGGGGGAGTAGTAGCCTAGTATTGGGGGGGGGGGGAGTAGTAGAGCAGTATTGGGGGAGTAGTAGAGCAGTATTGGGGGAGTAGTAGAGCAGTATTGGGGGGAGTAGTAGACTAGTATTGGGGGGAGTAGTAGCCTAGTATTGGGGGGGGGAGTAGAAGAGCAGTATTGGGGGGGGAGTAGAAGAGCAGTATTGGGGGGAGTAGTAGAGCAGTATTGGGGGGAGTAGTAGAGCAGTATTGGGGGGAGTAGTAGAGCAGTATTGGGGGAGTAGTAGAGCAGTATTGGGGGGAGTAGTAGACTAGTATTGGGGGGAGTAGTAGCCTAGTATTGGGGGGGAGTAGTAGAGCAGTATTGGGGGGAGTAGTAGCCTAGTATTGGGGGGGGGGGAGTAGTAGCCTAGTATTGGGGGGAGTAGTAGACTAGTATTGGGGGGAGTAGTAGCCTAGTATTGGGGGGAGTAGTAGCCTAGTATTGGGGGGAGTAGTAGACTAGTATTTGGGGGGAGTAGTAGACTAGTATTGGGGGGAGTAGTAGACTAGTATTTGGGGGGAGTAGTAGACTAGTATTGGGGGGAGTAGTAGACTAGTATATGAGTAGCAGCAGCAGTAGTAATTAATCTAGTAATTTAATTAATCGTTCAACCCTAGGACAGGGACATAATTACTCACTACGGTGGGGGGGGGGGCGGTGGATAGTGGACATTACTACATTATTTCAGGTCAGATTGTTATGGGGGGGGATCTGATCCGGGAATCCATAGCTGACAGTCTATGGCTCATTAAAGGAGACTTGTCACCCCCCGCGCCGGGGTGACAGGCTCCTGACCCCCAGCTAGATCCCCTTATAGTTACCTCATGTCGCCGAGTCCTGCTGCCGGAGTCGGTCCCGGGACGGTGATATCCCGATCAGAAGCAGAGATGAGTCCGGCTCCATTCATTCTCAATGGACGCCAGACCCATCTCCACAGTGCGCGCCGGCTTCTGACCGGGATATCTCCGTCCCGGGACCGGCTCCGGCAGCGGGACTTGGCGACATGAGGTAACTATAAGGGGATCTAGCTGGGGGTCGGGAGCCTGTCACCCCGGCGCGGGGTGTGGCAGGTAATTTTTAAGGCAACTTTTTTTTATCAATGGCATCCTTAGGGGTACTCGCCTGGAGCACCTCATGAAATGGGGGTACATGACCAGTTGGGATGTAACGCATCCTCACTTAACCCCTTGGGTGCCTGTAAGCAGCTATCTGCACAGATGCTACCAGGGCCGATTCTAGGTTCTATGCTGCCTGAGGCGAAAATTGAAACTGCGCCCCTTCCCCCGCAAACACAACTATATACCAGCAGTGAACATTGCATCTATAACTACATACCAACAGTGCATACAGAACTATATATAACATAATTGCATACACTAAGGGTATGTTCACACTGAGTAAAACAGGTGGAATTCCGCGGTGGAACTCTCCGCCGCACGATCCCGCCTGTCTCACTGTCCCATAGCCCGTCTATGGGAGAGCGCGCGCTCCTCCGCAGCCGCCGCTCTCCGCTCAAAGAAGTAACATGATACTGCAGCGGCGGCTGCAGAGGAGCAGGTATAAGTGCCAGTCTTAATGGTGGTGACATATGGGGAGCCAAGTGTTAGAGACCCCCAAATAGTATAGGTCTCAGACTGCCTAATACTGCCAGCTTCAGACACTCAATAATACTGTTAGCCTCAGAGACCACCTTACCCATATCATCATACTACTCCCCCCTTCATCCTCCTTCCCCCTCCACCATCATACTACTCCCCCCTTCATCCTCCATCATCATACTACTCCCCCCTTCATCCTCCTGCCCTATCATCATACTACTACCCCCACCTTTATCCTCCAGACCCTCCATCATCATACTACGACCCACTTTATCATCCTCCTGCCCTTCCATCATCATAGTACTACCCCTCTCATCCTCCTGCCCTTCCATCATCATAGTATAACCCCCCTCATCCTCCTGCCCTTCCATCATCATAGTATAACCCCCCTCATCCTCCTGCCCATCCATCATTATAGTACTACCCCTCTCATCCTCCTTCCCCCTCCATCATTATAGTACTACCCCTCTCATCCTCCTGCCCTTCCATCATCATAGTATAACCCCGCTCATCCTCCTGCCCTTCCATCATTATAGTACTACCACTTTCATCCTCTTGCCCTTCCATCATCATACTACAACCCCTCTCATCCTCCTGCAGTTCCATCATCATACTACAACCCCTCTCATCCTCCTGCCTTCCATCATCATAGTACTACCCCTCTCATCCTCCTTCCTCCTCCATCCTCATAGTACTACCCCTCTCATCCTCCTGCCCTTCCATCATCATACTACAACTACCCCTCTCATCCTCCTGCCCTTCCATCATCATAGTATAACCCCTCTCATCCTCCTGTCCCTCCATCATCATACTACAACTACCCCTCTCATCCTCCTGCCCTTCCATCCTCATAGTACTACCCCTCTCATCCTCCTGCCCTTCCATCATCATACTACAACTACCCCTCTCATCCTTCTGCCCTTCCATCATCATACTACAACTACCCCTCTCATCCTCCTGCCCTTCCATCATCATAGTATAACCCCTCTCATCCTCCTGTCCCTCCATCATCATACTACAACTACCCCTCTCATCCTCCTGCCCTTTCATCATCATAGTATAACCCCTCTCATCCTCCTGTCCCTCCATCATCATACTACAACTACCCCTCTCATCCTTCCTCCTCCATCATCATAGTATAACCCCTCTAATCCTCCTGCCCTTCCATCATCATACTACAACTACCCCTCTCATCCTCCTGCCCTTCCATCATCATAGTATAACCCCTCTCATCCTCCTGCCCTTCCATCATCATACTACAACTACCCCTCTCATCCTCCTGCCCTTCCATCATCATACTACAACTACCCCTCTCATCCTCCTGCCCTTCCATCATCATAGTATAACCCCTCTAATCCTCCTGCCCTTCCATCATCATACTACAACTACCCCTCTCATCCTCCTGCCCTTCCATCATCATACTACAACTACCCCTCTCATCCTCCTGCCCTTCCATCATCATACTACAACTACCCCTCTCATCCTTCTGCCCTTTCATCATCATAGTATAACCCCTCTCATCCTCCTGCCCTTCCATTATCATAGTATAACCCCTCTCATCCTCCTGTCCCTCCATCATCATACTACAACTACCCCTCTCATCCTTCCTCCTCCATCATCATAGTATAACCCCTCTAATCCTCCTGCCCTTCCATCATCATACTACAACTACCCCTCTCATCCTCCTGCCCTTTCATCATCATAGTATAACCCCTCTCATCCTCCTGTCCCTCCATCATCATACTACAACTACCCCTCTCATCCTTCCTCCTCCATCATCATAGTATAACCCCTCTAATCCTCCTGCCCTTCCATCATCATACTACAACTACCCCTCTCATCCTCCTGCCCTTTCATCATCATAGTATAACCCCGCTCATCCTCCTGCCCTTCCATCATTATAGTACTACCACTTTCATCCTCTTGCCCTTCCATCATCATACTACAACCCCTCTCATCCTCCTGCAGTTCCATCATCATACTACAACCCCTCTCATCCTCCTGCCTTCCATCATCATAGTACTACCCCTCTCATCCTCCTTCCTCCTCCATCCTCATAGTACTACCCCTCTCATCCTCCTGCCCTTCCATCATCATACTACAACTACCCCTCTCATCCTCCTGCCCTTCCATCATCATAGTATAACCCCTCTCATCCTCCTGTCCCTCCATCATCATACTACAACTACCCCTCTCATCCTCCTGCCCTTCCATCCTCATAGTACTACCCCTCTCATCCTCCTGCCCTTCCATCATCATACTACAACTACCCCTCTCATCCTTCTGCCCTTCCATCATCATACTACAACTACCCCTCTCATCCTCCTGCCCTTCCATCATCATAGTATAACCCCTCTCATCCTCCTGTCCCTCCATCATCATACTACAACTACCCCTCTCATCCTTCTGCCCTTTCATCATCATAGTATAACCCCTCTCATCCTCCTGTCCCTCCATCATCATACTACAACTACCCCTCTCATCCTTCCTCCTCCATCATCATAGTATAACCCCTCTAATCCTCCTGCCCTTCCATCATCATACTACAACTACCCCTCTCATCCTCCTGCCCTTCCATCATCATAGTATAACCCCTCTAATCCTCCTGCCCTTCCATCATCATACTACAACTACCCCTCTCATCCTCCTGCCCTTCCATCATCATACTACAACTACCCCTCTCATCCTCCTGCCCTTCCATCATCATAGTATAACCCCTCTCATCCTCCTGCCCTTCCATCATCATACTACAACTACCCCTCTCATCCTCCTGCCCTTCCATCATCATACTACAACTACCCCTCTCATCCTCCTGCCCTTCCATCATCATACTACAACTACCCCTCTCATCCTTCTGCCCTTTCATCATCATAGTATAACCCCTCTCATCCTCCTGCCCTTCCATCATCATAGTATAACCCCTCTCATCCTCCTGTCCCTCCATCATCATACTACAACTACCCCTCTCATCCTTCCTCCTCCATCATCATAGTATAACCCCTCTAATCCTCCTGCCCTTCCATCATCATACTACAACTACCCCTCTCATCCTCCTGCCCTTTCATCATCATAGTATAACCCCTCTCATCCTCCTGCCCTTCCATCATCATACTACAACTACCCCTCTCATCCTTCTGCCCTTTCATCATCATACTACTACCCCTCTCATCCTTCTGCCCTTTCATCATCATACTACTTCTCCCTTCATCCTCCTCCTGTGCCTTCATCATCATACCACTAGCCCCTTCATCTGTATTTAAAACAAAAAAAGCCATACTCACCTCACCAGTATGGACCCTCTAGTCTTCCAGGGACTCCTCTCCCACTCTGCATGGGTGACATCACTCGCGCTCGGCAGGGGGCGGGGCTTCCGCGGCAGGGGGCGGGGCTTCCCGGGACATGATTTTGCCGGGGCTGTCTCGTCAGAATCAGGACAGTCCCAGCAAAACCTGAGGGCCCCCACCTGCTCCCCTCCTCACCATCCACCGCTTCTCCTTTCCCTCGGTGACAGGAGAAGACGCCACACAGGCCCCTTCCCCAGGCCAGGTCACAGCGCCATACACGCTCTCTGTTGTACAGCATTGTGACCTGGCCTGGGGGAGGGGCCTATCACCCAGCGGATGCCGTACAGTACAGGAGAGAGGATTACAGTGTGAGTGGGGGCGTCTTCTCCTGTCACCGAGAGCCCCGAATCTGGCGGCAGTGCATCCCTAGAAGCTGCAGAGCCGAAGCTTCTAGGATGCGGAAAGGGGGACACTTGAGGGGGCGGCGGGAGTCAGATGACAGGGCAGAAGTTGCCGCCCCTAAAGGGACCCCAGAATGTGCCGCCTGAGGCGGAATACTCATTCCGCCTCATGGCAGAAGCGGCCCTGGATGCTACATACTGTAAGGAGCAAAACACCTGTCAAAATGGTTGGTGTTCTGCTTCTGCTTTTTTTTCTCTTTTTGTCTTTCCAGAGCATTCCGTATTCCGTGGACTAGATCAATGTTTTGGTTTAATAAAATGGTCAACGTGTTTTTATTTGAATAAAACGTATTTTCACTTGTGTCTTGTCTTTTTGTGTTTACTTTACAGTAGGGCTGGGCGATAAATCAAATTAACCCAAAATTTGATAATCGATTTTTTTTTTTTTTTAAACTGATTTTCATGACTCCTAGTTACGCTCCTGCCCCTCATCTATACCTGTACGACTACTACACCCCTCATCTGTTCCTGTATTACTACTACTACTACGACTACTACACCCCTCATCTGTTCCTGTATTATTACACCCTACCTAGATGGAGGCACAAAGATTTCCTATATGATATGGGGCACAGAGGGGGCTTGTCTACTACATGGGGGCACAGGGGGGGGGAGCACTGTCACACTGGGAAGCAATACAGTTCTCACAAACGTCATTAAAATAGTATCTGACGCTGCAAGGAGAAAAAGCGAGAATTTTCCCCCAAAATTTAAAAATCGAGATTTTATTTTTTTGGTCCTATGTTTACAGGCTTAGTAGTGGAAGCCATCGCCCGTACCTGGTCCTGTGAAGAACCGGGTGCCAATAGTCCCACAAAATAAGAAAAGGTGTCCCTGGACTGGCTGGTGGCAGGCTGGTGCTATTAGGCTGGGGAGGGCCAAAATAGATGCACATTCCCACCCTGGTACAACTAGGCCGCTGCTGTTTTTTTTTTTTTTTAACCTGGCTGGTCATGGAAATGGGAGGGGGACCCTAAACTTTTTATTTTAATAAAAAAAAAGGTGTGTAGGGTCCCCCCATTTCCATAAGCAGCCAGTTAAAACAATAAACAGCAGCCACCTAACTACAGCATAGTAGTAGCTGAAAAAACATAGAATGGATGAACTATGGTAAATGCAAGGAACATTAGAAGACAATGGTCAGATAACATATCCAAAATGACATCTATACCAATCCTTACACACGGGCCTAGTCATTACACCTGCTATAGGATACTGTACAGGCCCAGTCATTACACCCGCTATAGGGTGCTGTACAGGCCCAGTCATTACACCGCTATAGGATACTGTACAGGCCCAGTCATTACACCTGCTATAGGGTGCTGTACAGGCCCAGTCATTACACCCGCTATAGGGTGCTGTACAGGCCCAGTCATTACACCCGCTATAGGATACTGTACAGGCCCAGTCATTACACCCACTATAGGGTGCTGTACAGGCCCAGTCATTACACCTGCTATAGGATACTGTACAGGCCCAGTCATTACACCCGCTATAGGGTGCTGTACAGGCCCAGTCATTACACCCGCTATAGGATACTGTACAGGCCCAGTCATTACACCGCTATAGGGTCCTGTACAGGCCCAGTCATTACACCTGCTATAGGATACTGTACAGGCCCAGTCATTACACCCGCTATAGGGTGCTGTACAGGCCCAGTCATTACACCCACTATAGGGTGCTGTACAGGCCCAGTCATTACACCCGCTATAGGATACTGTACAGGCCCAGTCATTACACCCACTATAGGGTGCTGTACAGGCCCAGTCATTACACCCGCTATAGGGTGCTGTACAGGCCCAGTCATTACACCCGCTATAGGGTGCTGTACAGGCCCAGTCATTACACCCGCTATAAGGTGCTGTACAGGCCCAGTCATTACACCCGCTATAGGATATTGTACAGGCCCAGTCATTACACCTGCTATAGGGTGCTGTACAGGCCCAGTCATTACACCCGCTATAAGGTCCTGTACAGGCCCAGTCATTACACCTGCTATAGGGTGCTGTACAGGCCCAGTCATTACACCCGCTATAAGGTGCTGTACAGGCCCAGTCATTACACCCGCTATAGGGTGCTGTACAGGCCCAGTCATTACACCCGCTATAGGGTGCTGTACAGGCCCAGTCATTACACCCGCTATAAGGTGCTGTACAGGCCCAGTCATTACACCCGCTATAAGGTGCTGTACAGGCCCAGCCATTACACCCGCTATAGGGTGCTGTACAGGCCCAGCCATTACACCCGCTATAGGGTGCTGTACAGGCCCAATCATTACACCCGCTATAAGGTGCTGTACAGGCCCAGTCATTACACCGCTATAAGGTGCTGTACAGGCCCAGTCACTACATCTGCTATAGGGTGCTGTACAGGCCCAGTCATTACAACCGCTATAGGGAGCTGTACAGGCCCAGTCATTACACCCGCTATAAGGTGCTGTACAGGCCCAGTCATTACACCTGCTATAGGGTGCTGTACAGGCCCAGTCATTACACCCGCTATAAGGTGCTGTACAGGCCCAGTCATTACACCCGCTATAGGGTGCTGTACAGGCCCAGTCATTACACCCGCTATAGGGTGCTGTACAGGCCCAGTCATTACACCCGCTATAAGGTGCTGTACAGGCCCAGTCATTACACCCGCTATAAGGTGCTGTACAGGCCCAGCCATTACACCCGCTATAGGGTGCTGTACAGGCCCAGCCATTACACCCGCTATAGGGTGCTGTACAGGCCCAATCATTACACCCGCTATAAGGTGCTGTACAGGCCCAGTCATTACACCGCTATAAGGTGCTGTACAGGCCCAGTCACTACATCTGCTATAGGGTGCTGTACAGGCCCAGTCATTACAACCGCTATAGGGAGCTGTACAGGCCCAGTCATTACACCCGCTATAAGGTGCTGTACAGGCCCAGTCATTACACCGCTATAAGGTGCTGTACAGGCCCAGTCATTACACCGCTATAGGGTGCTGTACAGGCCCAGTCATTACACCCGCTATAGGGTGCTGTACAGGCCCAGTCATTACACCCGCTATAAGGTGCTGTACAGGCCCAGTCATTACACCCGCTATAGGGTGCTGTACAGGCCCAGTCATTACACACGCTATAGGGTGCTGTACAGGCCCAGTCATTACACCCGCTATAGGATGCTGTATAGGCCCAGTCATTACACACGCTATAGGGTGCTGTACAGGCCCAGTCATTACACCCACTATAGGGTGCTGTACAGGCCCAGTCATTACACCCGCTATAGGGTTCTGTACAGGCCCAGTCATTACACCCGCTATAGGGTGCTGTACAGGCCCAGTCATTACACCCGCTATAGGGTTCTGTACAGGCCCAGTCATTACACCTGCTATAGGGAGCTGTACAGGCCCAGTCATTACACCTGCTATAGGATACTGTACAGGCCCAGTCATTACACCCGCTATAGGGTGCTGTACAAGCCCAGTCATTACACCTGCTATAGGATGCTGTACAGGCCCAGTCATTACACCACTATAAGGTCCTGTACAGGCCCAGTCATTACACCGCTATAAGGTCCTGTACAGGCCCAGTCATTACACCCGCTATAGGATGCTGTACAGGCCCAGTCATTACACCGCTATAAGGTGCTGTACAGGCCCAGTCATTACACCTGCTATAAGGTGCTGTACAGGCCCAGTCATTACACCCGCTATAAGGTGCTGTACAGGCCCAGTCATTACACCCGCTATAAGGTGCTGTACAGGCCCAGTCATTACACCCGCTATAGGGTCCTGTACAGGCCCAGTCATTACACCCGCTATAAGGTGCTGTACAGGCCCAGTCATTACACCTGCTATAGGATACTGTACAGGCCCAGTCACTATACCCGCTATAGGGTGCTGTACAGGCCCAGTCATTACACCCGCTATAGGATGCTGTACAGGCCCAGTCATTACACCCGCTATGAGGTCCTGTACAGGCCCAGTCATTACACCCGCTATAAGGTGCTGTACAGGCCCAGTCATTACACCCGCTATAGGGTGCTGTACAGGCCCAGTCATTACACCCGCTATAAGGTGCTGTACAGGCCCAGTCACTACATCTGCTATAGGGTGCTGTACAGGCCCAGTCATTACACCCGCTATAAGGTCCTGTACAGGCTCAGTCATTACACCCACTATAGGGTGCTGTACAGGCCCAGTCATTACACCTGCTATAAGGTGCTGTACAGGCCCAGTCACTATTCCCGCTATAAGGTGCTGTACAGGCCCAGTCACTATACCCGCTATAAGGTGCTGTACAGGCCCAGTCATTACACCCGCTATAGGATGCTGTACAGGCCCAGTCATTACACCTGCTATAGGGTGCTGTACAGGCCCAGTCATTACACCCGCTATAGGATGCTGTACAGGCCCAGTCATTACACCCGCTATAAGGTGCTGTACAGGCCCAGTCATTACACCCGCTATAGGATACTGTACAGGCCCAGTCATTACACCCACTATAAGGTCCTGTACAGGCCCAGTCATTACACCCGCTATAAGGTGCTGTACAGGCCCAGTCATTACACCGCTATAAGGTGCTGTACAGGCCCAGTCATTACACCCGCTATAGGGTGCTGTACAGGCCCAGTCATTACACCCGCTATAGGGTGCTGTACAGGCCCAGTCATTACACCGCTATAGGATGCTGTACAGGCCCAGTCATTACACCCGCTATAGGGTGCTGTACAGGCCCAGTCATTACACCCGCTATAGGATGCTGTACAGGCCCAGTCATTACACCCGCTATAGGGTCCTGTACAGGCCCAGTCATTACACCTGCTATAAGGTGCTGTACAGGCCCAGTCATTACACCTGCTATAGGATGCTGTACAGGCCCAGTCATTACACCACTATAAGGTCCTGTACAGGCCCAGTCATTACACCGCTATAAGGTGCTGTATAGGCCCAGTCATTACACCCACTATAGGATACAGTACAGGCCCAGTCATTACACCCGCTATAGGATACTGTACAGGCCCAGTCATTACACCTGCTATAGGATACTGTAGAGGCCCAGTCATTACACCGCTATAGGATGCTGTACAGGCCCAGTCATTACACCGCTATAAGGTGCTGTACAGGCCCAGTCATTACACCGCTATAAGGTGCTGTACAGGCCCAGTCATTACACCTGCTATAGGATGCTGTACAGGCCCAGTCATTACACCGCTATAGGATGCTGTACAGGCCCAGTCATTACACCGCTATAAGGTGCTGTACAGGCCCAGTCATTACACCGTTATAGGATACTGTACAGGCCCAGTCATTACACCCGCTATAGGATGCTGTACAGGCCCAGTCATTACACCGCTATAGGGTTCTGTACAGGCCCAATCATTACACCCGCTATAGGGTGCTGTACAGGCCCAGTCATTACACCCACTATAAGGTGCTGTACAGGCCCAGTCATTACACCTGCTATAGGGTGCTGTCAGGGCAGATTCTGGGGTCTCTGCCGCTTGAGGCAAACCTCAGGCGGCCACCCCCTCACTAGCAACAACCCCCCCCCCCCCCCGCACCTGCACAACCCCCCCCTCCGCGGCCGGCCCTGCAGCCACTCACCTGTCCTGCAGCAGCCGTCCGGTCCCGCCGCCAACGCTCACCGCTGTCCCGCGCCGTCAGTCAGCAGCTGTCATCGCCGCCAACGCTCACCGCTGTCCTCCCGGCCCTGCAGCCGCTCACCTGTCCTGCCGCCGATGGGTTGTCCTGCCTCCAACGCTCACTGCTGTTCCCTTCCGTGCTCCCGCGCCGTCAGCCAGCAGCTGTCATCGCCCTTCAGCGAGTCGTGAGTGCCCGGGGTCAGCAGGGGCCGTGATGCCCCCACTGACCCCGGGCACTCATGACTCGCTGGAAGGCGATGACAGCTGCTGGCTGACGGCTCGGGACAGCGGTGAGCGTTGGCGACGGGAC
Organism: Dendropsophus ebraccatus; assembly: GCF_027789765.1. NCBI lineage: Eukaryota > Metazoa > Chordata > Amphibia > Anura > Hylidae > Dendropsophus > Dendropsophus ebraccatus. The sequence goes on along the minus strand of NC_091468.1, from coordinate 265,413 downwards.
AGCTGCGGCAGGACAGGTGAGCGGCTGCAGGGCCGGGAAGACAGCGGTGAGCGTTGGCGACGGGACAGCTGCGGCAGGACAGGTGAGCGGCTGCAGGGCTGCTGTCTGCCGCCCCCTGCAGGGGCGCAGAATCTGCCGCCTGAGGCGGAATACTCATTCCGCCTCATGGCAGAAACGTCCCTGGGTGCTGTATAGGCCCAGTCATTACATCTGCTATAGGATACTGTACAGGCCCAGTCATTACACTGCTATAGAGTGCTGTACAGGCCCAGTCATTACACCCGCTATAGGATGCTGTACAGGCCCAGTCATTACACCCGCTATAGGGTGCTGTATAGGCCCAGTCATTACACCGCTATAGGGTGCTGTATAGGCCCAGTCATTAAACCCACTATAGGGTGCTGTACAGGCCCAGTCATTATACCTGCTATAGGGTGCTGTACAGGCCCAGTCATTACACTCGCTATAAGGTGCTGTACAGGCCCAATCATTACACCCACTATAAGGTGCTGTACAGGCCCAGTCATTACACCCGCTATAGGGTGCTGTACAGGCCCAGTCATTACACCCGCTATAAGGTGCCATACAGGCCCAGTCATTACACCCGCTATAAGGTGCTGTACAGGGCCAGTCATTACACCCGCTATAGGGTGCTGTACAGGCCCAGTCATTACACCCGCTATAGGGTCCTGTACAGGCCCAGTCATTACACCCGCTATAGGGTCCTGTACAGGCCCAGTCATTACACCCGCTATAGGGTGCTTTACAGGCCCAGTCATTACACCTGCCATAAGGTGCCATACAGGCCCAGTCATTACACCCGCTATAGGGTGCTGTACAGGCCCAGTCATTACACCCGCTATAGGGTGCTGTACAGGCCCAGTCATTACACCCGCTATAGGGTGCTGTACAGGCCCAGTCATTACACCCGCTATAGGGTGCCGTACAGGCCCAGTCATTACACCCGCTATAGGATGCTGTACAGGCCCAGTCATTACACCCGCTATTAGGTGCTGTACAGGCCCAGTCATTACACCTGCCATAAGGTCCTGTACAGGCCCAGTCATTACACCTGCTATAGGGTGCTGTACAGGCCCAGTCATTACACCCGCTATAGGATGCTGTACAGGCCCAGTCATTACACCCGCTATAGGGTGCCGTACAGGCCCAGTCATTACACCGCTATAAGGTGCTGTACAGGCCCAGTCATTACACCCACTATAAGGTGCTGTACAGGCTCAGTCATTACACCTGCTATAGGGTGCTGTACAGGCCCAGTCATTACACCTGCTATAGGATGCTGTACAGGCCCAGTCATTACACCTGCTATAGGATGCTGTACAGGCCCAGTCATTACACCTGCTATAGGATGCTGTACAGGCCCAGTCATTACACCGCTATAAGGTGCTGTACAGGCCCAGTCATTACACCCACTATAAGGTGCTGTACAGGCTCAGTCATTACATCGGTATATCTGCTCTTTTAGGCTGGGTTCACACTATGTATATTTGAGGCTGTATTTGGTCCTCATGTCAGGTCCTCATAGCAACCAAAACCAGGAGTGGATTGAAAACACAGAAAGGATCTGATCACACAATGTTGTATTGGAGTGGATGGCCGCCATATAACAGTAAATAACGGCCATTATTTCAATATAACAGCCGTTGTTTTAAAATAACAGCAAATATTTGCCATTAAATGGCGGCCATCCACTCAATTTCAACATTGTGTGATCAGAGCCTTTCTGTGTTTTCAATCCACTCCTGGTTTTGGTTGCTATACAGCCTCAAATATACGTAGTGTGAACATAGCCTTATACTGTGCTCGCTGGAGTTAATTTCAATGGTCCTTGCCTTTGTATATATACCTCCTCCATTTTCCACAGAGGTCTGTCTGAAGTTTTATACGTTTTCTTTAGGATATAATGGCTGGCCGATCTATCTGATGGGAGACTTTAATTCTGTTTTGGATGAGGTATTAGATCGTAAAAGAGTTGATAGCAGGGCAGTGTCTCATGGTTCTAGATCACCCCTATCAAAATGAATGGAAGAGTTTGGGTGGACAGATGCCTGGCGTTACCTCTACCCCGAGGAAAGGATGTATACAAGTTATATTATCTTAGCAAACAATAACGCTCTGTTATTGATTAAGGATATTTGCGATGAATCACGAAGTGTATCGGATCATCTTCTAGTGAGGATGGATATAGATAGCGGGGCTAAGGGAAGCTGGCGGACTCGGTCATTTAGATGTAACCCACACTGGTATAATGATAATGTTGGTTCCGTAGAAGATTACATAGTGTGGGATACCTCTAAGGCCTATTTGGGGGGGAAGGTGAGTGGAGCGAGAAAGAAGTTTAAGGAGCAGGAGGAATGTCTCAGGAAGGAGGTAGTGAGATCCCAAAAAGATTATATTGATACTGAAACTGTAGAAGCTAAAAATAAATGGCTCGGGGCCACCGAAGATCTTACGTGTTATTTACGGGAAAAAGTCCTTAATCAACTCAGATTTAGGGGGATGTATCAGTACTCCCAGGGAGGGAAAGCGGGAAAGCTATTGGCTAGCCTTATAAAAGGGAAAGAGCCAAAGAGGATAGTAACAGATGAAAAATCAAGAAGGGACGATAGTGAGAGACCTGCTGGAATATTGGAAGGATTTGCTACATTGTATGAGGGAGTGTATAGATCCAAATGGCAGAATGACGTAGACTTGGATGAGGACTTTGCCTCCCTGGAGATGCCAAGATTATTGGAAGATCAGAAAAGTTGGGTAGATCGCCCTATTGTAACGGAAGAGTTGCTGCAGAACTTGGGAGGTATGTCTATGGGGAGAAGCCCTGGTCCTGATGGTCTACGGACAGCTCTATTATACTGAGGATCTACGGACAGCTCTATTATACTGAGGGTCTACGGACAGCTCTATTATACTGAGGGTCTACGGACAGCTCTATTATACTGAGGGTCTACGGACAGCTCTATTATACTGAGGATCTATGGGGAGAAGCCCTGGTCCTGATGGTCTACGGACAGCTCTATTATACTGAGGATCTACGGACAGCTCTATTATACTGAGGGTCTACGGACAGCTCTATTATACTGAGGGTCTACGGACAGCTCTATTATACTGAGGGTCTACGGACAGCTCTATTATACTGAGGGTCTACGGACAGCTCTATTATACTGAGGATCTACGGACAGCTCTATTATACTGAGGGTCTACGGACAGCTCTATTATACTGAGGGTCTACGGACAGCTCTATTATACTGAGGATCTACGGACAGCTCTATTATACTGAGGATCTATGGGGAGAAGCCCTGGTCCTGATGGTCTACGGACAGCTCTATTATACTGAGGATCTACGGACAGCTCTATTATACTGAGGGTCTACGGACAGCTCTATTATACTGAGGATCTACGGACAGCTCTATTATACTGAGGATCTACGGACAGCTCTATTATACTGAGGGTCTACGGACAGCTCTATTATACTGAGGGTCTACGGACAGCTCTATTATACTGAGGGTCTACGGACAGCTCTATTATACTGAGGATCTACGGACAGCTCTATTATACTGAGGGTCTACGGACAGCTCTATTATACTGAGGGTCTACGGACAGCTCTATTATACTGAGGATCTACGGACAGCTCTATTATACTGAGGATCTATGGGGAGAAGCCCTGGTCCTGATGGTCTACGGACAGCTCTATTATACTGAGGATCTACGGACAGCTCTATTATACTGAGGGTCTACGGACAGCTCTATTATACTGAGGATCTACGGACAGCTCTATTATACTGAGGATCTACGGACAGCTCTATTATACTGAGGGTCTACGGACAGCTCTATTATACTGAGGGTCTATGGACAGCTCTATTATACTGAGGATCTACGGACAGCTCTATTATACTGAGGGTCTACGGACAGCTCTATTATACTGAGGGTCTACGGACAGCTCTATTATACTGAGGGTCTACGGACCCGCTACATGTAATCACTTGGATTTAGCATCCTCACACTGAATAAACTATTTCCATGTTGATCTACGTACCTGGTGAATCTACGTGCCCTGTCCATCCCCTCACATGGAAAGAGCTTATTCAGTGTAAATAGATGGACCAGGTACGTAGTGTGGACATGTCACGGGAGAAGTGCTCAAGGGGGTGTACATCTCACCCAGGTTAATACGTAGCGTGAGATGGTGAGTCCAGGAGGCATCTGTGCTCAGCAGTGTTATGCTGCTGAGCTATTATTTATTATTCCCGGGCCTGGACTTACATGGAATGGCGGGTAGGTTTTGGTAGTGGGATTTGCCATTCCCTTCCCCCCGATCCAGGTCAGGTTTTGGGGTCAGGTGTCTCTGACCCTAATCAGCCTGACAAGGTAAAAGCCCTGCAGAGGATCCAGTGTTTGCTCTCAGCCAGGAGGGATCAGCCTGTGTGTTTGGTGGAAGCTGCGAATACAGACTCTGCTGGGGCTTATATACACCCTGCGGTATCCAGGTGAGAGACGCCATGTTATATAGTGTCAGATAGGTGAGAGACGCCGCCATGTTATATAGTGTCAGATAGGTGAGAGACGCCGCCATGTTATATAGTGTCAGATAGGTGAGAGACGCCGCCATGTTATATAGTGTCAGATAGGTGAGAGACGCCGCCATGTTATATAGTGTCAGATAGGTGAGAGACGCCATGTTATATAGTGTCAGATAGGTGAGAGACGCCATGTTATATAGTGTCAGATAGGTGAGAGACGCCGCCATGTTATATAGTGTCAGATAGGTGAGAGACGCCGCCATGTTATATAGTGTCAGATAGGTGAGAGACGCCGCCATGTTATCTAGTGTCAGATAGGTGAGAGACGCCGCCATGTTATATAGTGTCAGATAGGTGAGAGACGCCGCCATGTTATATAGTGTCAGATAGGTGAGAGACGCCGTGTTATATAGTGTCAGATAGGTGAGAGACGCCGCCATGTTATATAGTGTCAGATAGGTGAGAGACGCCGCCATGTTATATAGTGTCAGATAGGTGAGAGACGCCATGTTATATAGTGTCAGATAGGTGAGAGACGCCATGTTATATAGTGTCAGATAGGTGAGAGACGCCGCCATGTTATATAGTGTCAGATAGGTGAGAGACGCCGCCATGTTATATAGTGTCAGATAGGTGAGAGACGCCGCCATGTTATATAGTGTCAGATAGGTGAGAGACGCCGCCGTGTTATATAGGTGAGAGACGCCGCCATGTTATATAGTGTCAGATAGGAGAGAGACACCATGTTATATAGTGTCAGATAGGTGAGAGACGCCGCCATGTTATATAGTGTCAGATAGGTGAGAGACGCCGCCATGTTATATAGTGTCAGATAGGTGAGAGACGCCATGTTATATAGTGTCAGATAGGTGAGAGACGCCGCCATGTTATATAGTGTCAGATAGGTGAGAGACGCCGCCATGTTATATAGTGTCAGATAGGTGAGAGACGCCGCCATGTTATATAGTGTCAGATAGGTGAGAGACGCCGCCATGTTATCTAGTGTCAGATAGGTGAGAGACGCCGCCATGTTATATAGTGTCAGATAGGTGAGAGACGCCGCCATGTTATATAGTGTCAGATAGGTGAGAGACGCCATGTTATATAGTGTCAGATAGGTGAGAGACGCCGCCATGTTATCTAGTGTCAGATAGGTGAGAGACGCCGCCATGTTATCTAGTGTCAGATAGGTGAGAGACGCCATGTTATATAGTGTCAGATAGGTGAGAGACGTCATGTTATATAGTGTCAGATAGGTGAGAGACGCCGCCATGTTATCTAGTGTCAGATAGGTGAGAGACGCCGCCATGTTATATAGTGTCAGATAGGTGAGAGACGCCGCCATGTTATATAGTGTCAGATAGGTGAGAGACGCCGCCATGTTATATAGTGTCAGATAGGTGAGAGACGCCGCCATGTTATATAGTGTCAGATAGGTGAGAGACGCCGCCATGTTATCTAGTGTCAGATAGGTGAGAGACGCCGCCATGTTATATAGTGTCAGATAGGTGAGAGACGCCGCCATGTTATATAGTGTCAGATAGGTGAGAGACGCCATGTTATATAGTGTCAGATAGGTGAGAGACGCCATGTTATATAGTGTCAGATAGGTGAGAGACGCCATGTTATATAGTGTCAGATAGGTGAGAGACGCCATGTTATATAGTGTCAGATAGGTGAGAGACGCCGTGTTATATAGTGTCAGATAGGTGAGAGACGCCATGTTATATAGTGTCAGATAGGTGAGAGACGCCGCCATGTTATATAGTGTCAGATAGGTGAGAGACGCCGCCATGTTATATAGTGTCAGATAGGTGAGAGACGCCGTGTTATATAGTGTCAGATAGGTGAGAGACGCCGCCATGTTATATAGTGTCAGATAGGTGAGAGACGCCATGTTATATAGTGTCAGATAGGTGAGAGACGCCGTGTTATATAGTGTCAGATAGGTGAGAGACGCCGCCATGTTATATAGTGTCAGATAGGTGAGAGACGCCGCCATGTTATATAGTGTCAGATAGGTGAGAGACGCCATGTTATATAGTGTCAGATAGGTGAGAGACGCCATGTTATATAGTGTCAGATAGGTGAGAGACGCCATGTTATATAGTGTCAGATAGGTGAGAGACGCCATGTTATATAGTGTCAGATAGGTGAGAGACGCCGCCATGTTATATAGTGTCAGATAGGTGAGAGACGCCGCCATGTTATATAGTGTCAGATAGGTGAGAGACGCCATGTTATATAGTGTCAGATAGGTGAGAGACGCCATGTTATATAGTGTCAGATAGGTGAGAGACGCCGTGTTATATAGTGTCAGATAGGTGAGAGACGCCGCCATGTTATATAGTGTCAGATAGGTGAGAGACGCCATGTTATATAGTGTCAGATAGGTGAGAGACGCCGCCATGTTATATAGTGTCAGATAGGTGAGAGACGCCGCCATGTTATATAGTGTCAGATAGGTGAGAGACGCCGCCATGTTATATAGTGTCAGATAGGTGAGAGACGCCGCCATGTTATATAGGTGAGAGACGCCGCCATGTTATATAGTGTCAGATAGGTGAGAGACGCCATGTTATATAGTGTCAGATAGGAGAGAGACGCCATGTTATATAGTGTCAGATAGGTGAGAGACGCCGCCATGTTATATAGTGTCAGATAGGTGAGAGACGCCATGTTATATAGTGTCAGATAGGTGAGAGACGCCGCCATGTTATATAGTGTCAGATAGGTGAGAGACGCCATGTTATATAGTGTCAGATAGGTGAGAGACGCCGTGTTATATAGTGTCAGATAGGTGAGAGACGCCGCCATGTTATATAGTGTCAGATAGGTGAGAGACGCCGCCATGTTATATAGTGTCAGATAGGTGAGAGACGCCATGTTATATAGTGTCAGATAGGTGAGAGACGCCATGTTATATAGTGTCAGATAGGTGAGAGACAACATGTTATATAGTGTCAGATAGGTGAGAGACGCCATGTTATATAGTGTCAGATAGGTGAGAGACGCCGCCATGTTATATAGTGTCAGATAGGTGAGAGACGCCGCCATGTTATATAGTGTCAGATAGGTGAGAGACGCCATGTTATATAGTGTCAGATAGGTGAGAGACGCCATGTTATATAGTGTCAGATAGGTGAGAGACGCCATGTTATATAGTGTCAGATAGGTGAGAGACGCCGCCATGTTATATAGTGTCAGATAGGTGAGAGACGCCGCCATGTTATATAGTGTCAGATAGGTGAGAGACGCCATGTTATATAGTGTCAGATAGGTGAGAGACGCCGCCATGTTATATAGTGTCAGATAGGTGAGAGACGCCATGTTATATAGTGTCAGATAGGTGAGAGACGCCGCCATGTTATATAGTGTCAGATAGGTGAGAGACGCCATGTTATATAGTGTCAGATAGGTGAGAGACGCCGCCATGTTATATAGTGTCAGATAGGTGAGAGACGCCATGTTATATAGTGTCAGATAGGTGAGAGACGCCATGTTATATAGTGTCAGATAGGTGAGAGACGCCGCCATGTTATATAGTGTCAGATAGGTGAGAGACGCCGCCATGTTATATAGTGTCAGATAGGTGAGAGACGCCATGTTATATAGTGTCAGATAGGTGAGAGACGCCGCCATGTTATCTAGTGTCAGATAGGTGAGAGACGCCATGTTATATAGTGTCAGATAGGTGAGAGACGCCATGTTATATAGTGTCAGATAGGTGAGAGACGCCATGTTATATAGTGTCAGATAGGTGAGAGACGCCATGTTATATAGTGTCAGATAGGTGAGAGACGCCGTGTTATATAGTGTCAGATAGGTGAGAGACGCCGCCATGTTATATAGTGTCAGATAGGTGAGAGACGCCATGTTATATAGTGTCAGATAGGTGAGAGACGCCGCCATGTTATATAGTGTCAGATAGGTGAGAGACGCCGCCATGTTATATAGTGTCAGATAGGTGAGAGACGCTGCCATGTTATATAGTGTCAGATAGGTGAGAGACGCCGTGTTATATAGTGTCAGATAGGTGAGAGACGCCGCCATGTTATATAGTGTCAGATAGGTGAGAGACGCCATGTTATATAGTGTCAGATAGGTGAGAGACGCCATGTTATATAGTGGTCAGATAGGTGAGAGACGCCATGTTATATAGTGTCAGATAGGTGAGAGACGCCATGTTATATAGTGTCAGATAGGTGAGAGACGCCGTGTTATATAGTGTCAGATAGGTGAGAGACGCCGCCATGTTATATAGTGTCAGATAGGTGAGAGACGCCATGTTATATAGTGTCAGATAGGTGAGAGACGCCGCCATGTTATATAGTGTCAGATAGGTGAGAGACGCCGCCATGTTATATAGTGTCAGATAGGTGAGAGACGCTGCCATGTTATATAGTGTCAGATAGGTGAGAGACGCCGTGTTATATAGTGTCAGATAGGTGAGAGACGCCGCCATGTTATATAGTGTCAGATAGGTGAGAGACGCCATGTTATATAGTGTCAGATAGGTGAGAGACGCCGTGTTATATAGTGTCAGATAGGTGAGAGACGCCGCCATGTTATATAGTGTCAGATAGGTGAGAGACGCCATGTTATATAGTGTCAGATAGGTGAGAGACGCCGTGTTATATAGTGTCAGATAGGTGAGAGACGCCGCCATGTTATATAGTGTCAGATAGGTGAGAGACGCCATGTTATATAGTGTCAGATAGGTGAGAGACGCCGTGTTATATAGTGTCAGATAGGTGAGAGACGCCATGTTATATAGTGTCAGATAGGTGAGAGACGCCGTGTTATATAGTGTCAGATAGGTGAGAGACGCCGCCATGTTATATAGTGTCAGATAGGTGAGAGACGCCATGTTATATAGTGTCAGATAGGTGAGAGACGCCATGTTATATAGTGTCAGATAGGTGAGAGACGCCGCCATGTTATATAGTGTCAGATAGGTGAGAGACGCCATGTTATATAGTGTCAGATAGGTGAGAGACGCCATGTTATATAGTGTCAGATAGGTGAGAGACGCCATGTTATATAGTGTCAGATAGGTGAGAGACGCCGCCATGTTATATAGTGTCAGATAGGTGAGAGACGCCGCCATGTTATATAGTGTCAGATAGGTGAGAGACGCCGCCATGTTATATAGTGTCAGATAGGTGAGAGACGCCGCCATGTTATATAGTGTCAGATAGGTGAGAGACGCCGCCATGTTATATAGTGTCAGATAGGTGAGAGACGCCATGTTATATAGTGTCAGATAGGTGAGAGACGCCATGTTATATAGTGTCAGATAGGTGAGAGACACCGCCATGTTATATAGTGTCAGATAGGTGAGAGACGCCGTGTTATATAGTGTCAGATAGGTGAGAGACGCCGCCATGTTATATAGTGTCAGATAGGTGAGAGACGCCATGTTATATAGTGTCAGATAGGTGAGAGACGCCGCCATGTTATATAGTGTCAGATAGGTGAGAGACGCCGCCATGTTATATAGTGTCAGATAGGTGAGAGACGCTGCCATGTTATATAGTGTCAGATAGGTGAGAGACGCCATGTTATATAGTGTCAGATAGGTGAGAGACGCCGCCATGTTATATAGTGTCAGATAGGTGAGAGACGCCATGTTATATAGTGTCAGATAGGTGAGAGACGCCATGTTATATAGTGTCAGATAGGTGAGAGACGCCATGTTATATAGTGTCAGATAGGTGAGAGACGCCATGTTATATAGTGTCAGATAGGTGAGAGACGCCGTGTTATATAGTGTCAGATAGGTGAGAGACGCCGCCATGTTATATAGTGTCAGATAGGTGAGAGACGCCATGTTATATTGTGTCAGATAGGTGAGAGACGCCGCCATGTTATATAGTGTCAGATAGGTGAGAGACGCCGCCATGTTATATAGTGTCAGATAGGTGAGAGACGCTGCCATGTTATATAGTGTCAGATAGGTGAGAGACGCCGTGTTATATAGTGTCAGATAGGTGAGAGACGCCGCCATGTTATATAGTGTCAGATAGGTGAGAGACGCCATGTTATATAGTGTCAGATAGGTGAGAGACGCCGTGTTATATAGTGTCAGATAGGTGAGAGACGCCGCCATGTTATATAGTGTCAGATAGGTGAGAGACGCCATGTTATATAGTGTCAGATAGGTGAGAGACGCCGTGTTATATAGTGTCAGATAGGTGAGAGACGCCGACATGTTATATAGTGTCAGATAGGTGAGAGACGCCATGTTATATAGTGTCAGATAGGTGAGAGACGCCGTGTTATATAGTGTCAGATAGGTGAGAGACGCCATGTTATATAGTGTCAGATAGGTGAGAGACGCCGTGTTATATAGTGTCAGATAGGTGAGAGACGCCGCCATGTTATATAGTGTCAGATAGGTGAGAGACGCCATGTTATATAGTGTCAGATAGGTGAGAGACGCCGTGTTATATAGTGTCAGATAGGTGAGAGACGCCGCCATGTTATATAGTGTCAGATAGGTGAGAGACGCCATGTTATATAGTGTCAGATAGGTGAGAGACGCCATGTTATATAGTGTCAGATAGGTGAGAGACGCCATGTTATATAGTGTCAGATAGGTGAGAGACGCCGCCATGTTATATAGTGTCAGATAGGTGAGAGACGCCGCCATGTTATATAGTGTCAGATAGGTGAGAGACGCCGCCATGTTATATAGTGTCAGATAGGTGAGAGACGCCGCCATGTTATATAGTGTCAGATAGGTGAGAGACGCCGCCATGTTATATAGTGTCAGATAGGTGAGAGACACCGCCATGTTATATAGTGTCAGATAGGTGAGAGACACCGCCATGTTATATAGTGTCAGATAGGTGAAGTAACCTGTTAGGAAGCGCCCAGACGGGCAGGACCTTTTTGTTTGTTTGGTTCCTATAAGCGCGGTGTTGCTGTATTTCTGTTTGATGGACGGTTTATGCTGCAAATAAACACAAAGCTGATATTTTACAAGTCCAAACACACCATCCCCCAGGAAGATCCCAGTAGATTCACTTGGATTTAGCACTTTTAGACTGAGTCAGCTATTTCCAAGAGAGCAGAAGTACCAGGTACATAGATCCACTTGGATTTAGACGCGACCACACACTGTCCCTGCAGACCATCACATAACAGTGCCCCCCCACACACTGTCCCTGCAGACCATCACATAACAGTGCCCCCCCACACACTGACCCTGCAGACCATCACATAACAGTGCCCCCCCCCACACTGACCCTGCAGACCATCACATAACAGTGCCCCCCCCACACACTGACCCTGCAGACCATCACATAACAGTGCCCCCACACACCCCTGACCCTGCAGACCATCACATAACAGTGCCCCCCCCACACACTGACCCTGCAGACCATCACATAACAGTGCCCCCCCCCACACTGACCCTGCAGACCATCACATAACAGTGCACCCCACACACTGACCCTGCAGACCATCACATAACAGTGCCCCCCCCACACTGAGCCTGTAGACCATCACATAACAGTGCCCCCCCACACTGACCCTGCAGACCATCACATAACAGTGCCCCCCCACACTGAGCCTGCAGACCATCACATAACAGTGCCCCCCCCACACTGACCCTGCAGACCATCACATAACAGTGCCCCCACACACCCCTGACCCTGCAGACCATCACATAACAGTGCCCCCCCCACACACTGACCCTGCAGACCATCACATAACAGTGCCCCCCCCACACTGACCCTGCAGACCATCACATAACAGTGCCCCCACACACCCCTGACCCTGCAGACCATCACATAACAGTGCCCCCCCACACACTGACCCTGCAGACCATCACATAACAGTGCCCCCCCCACACTGACCCTGCAGACCATCACATAACAGTGCCCCCCCACACTGACCCTGCAGACCATCACATAACAGTGCCCCCCCACACACTGAGCCTGCAGACCATCACATAACAGTGCCCCCCCCACACTGACCCTGCAGACCATCACATAACAGTGCCCCCCCACACACTGACCCTGCAGACCATCACATAACAGTGCCCCCCCACACTGAGCCTGCAGACCATCACATAACAGTGCCCCCCCCCACACTGACCCTGCAGACCATCACATAACAGTGCCCCCCCACACTGACCCTGCAGACCATCACATAACAGTGCCCCCCCACACACTGACCCTGCAGACCATCACATAACAGTGCACCCACACACACTGATCCTGCAGACCATCACATAACAGTGCCCCCCCACACACTGACCCTGCAGACCATCACATAACAGTGCCCCCCCCACACTAACCCTGCAGACCATCACGTAACAGTGCCCCCCACACACTGACCCTGCAGACCATCACATAACAGTGCCTCCCCACACTGACCCTGCAGACCATCACATAACAGTGCCCCCCACACTGATCCTGCAGACCATCACATAACAGTGCCCCCACACACCCCTGACCCTGCAGACCATCACATAACAGTGCCCCCACACACTGACCCTGCAGACCATCACATAACAGTGCCCCCCCACACTGACCCTGCAGACCATCACATAACAGTGCCCCCCACACTGACCCTGCAGACCATCACATAACAGTGCCCCCCCACACTGACCCTGCAGACCATCACATAACAGTGCCCCCCCACACTGACCCTGCAGACCATCACATAACAGTGCACCCCACACACTGATCCTGCAGACCATCACATAACAGTGCCCCCACACACTGACCCTGCAGACCATCACATAACAGTGCCCCCACACACTGACCCTGCAGACCATCACATAACAGTGCCCCCCACACACTGACCCTGCAGACCATCACATAACAGTGCCCCCCACACACCCCTCAATGTGGCTTACCTCCTGCTGATTGTATACACTGCACAAAAATCCCGGGAAACCAGCTTCCTCATAGAAAACGGTAGAGCCTAGAATGTATCCTCTCCTTTGAGTTTATCCTCTCCTCCGAGTCTCTCACTATAGGGTATACATTCTAGCATGTGTAGTATTGAAATGTCTAGAATACATACCCTCTTAGTACTCAACATGCTAGAATAAATCCCCTATAGTGACTCAGAGGAGAGGATACATTCTAGCCATTTCAGTACTGAAGATGCTAGAATGTATCCCCTGCAGTGAGAGACTCAAAGGAGAGGATAAACTCAAGAGGAGAGGATACATTCTAGCATGTTCAGTACTGAAATGGCTAGAATGTATCTTCTCCTTTGAGTTTCTCACTGCAGGGTATACATCCTAGCATGTTTAGGGCTATGTTCACACATAGTATTTCGGTCATTCTTCAACCAAAACCGAGTGCTGTGTTTTATGTGTGAACATAGCCTAGTAATGTAAAGTCCATCGAGTATCCTCTCCTCTGAGAGGGCATACATTCTAGAATGTTTAGTACTGAAATGTCTGGAGTGTATCCTCTCCTCTGAGAGGGCATCTCCACCAGGTGTATCTTCTCCTCTGAGAGGGCATCTCCGCCAGGTGTATCTTCTCCTCTGAGAGGGCATCTCCGCCAGGTGTATCCTCTCCTCTGAGAGGGCATCTCCACTAGGTGTATCCTCTCCTCTGAGAGGGCATCTCCACCAGGTGTATCCTCTCCTCTGAGAGGGCATCTCCACTAGGTGTATCCTCTCCTCTGAGAGGGCATACATTCTAGCAAGTGCAGTTTTGAAAGGTCTAGACCACAGGTGTCAGACTTCGTCCCTCGGCTGTTACAGACTACATTTCCCATCATGCCTTACCTGTCCAGACATGGTGGGAATTGTAGTTCTGCAACTGCTGGAGGGCCTGAGTCTGACATCTCTGGTCTAGAATGTTCTCTTTTCTAACTGCAGGGTATACAGTCTAGTATGTATCCTCTCCTCTGAGCGTATCCTCTCTTCTGAGCTTCTCCCTGAGCGGGTCATATTATACAGCATGATTAAGAGGTGAAAGCGAGCGGCGATGTGTTAGGTCAGTGCTCGCTTCCCCTTTGTTCCCTGCACATTTTCTGTGTTATTACACGCACAGACAGTGACTGGGGGAACTGCGGGAGGGGCAGCCCAAAAAATCCTTAGATTGTTCAAGCTGCCCATTGTAGACAGCAGCACTATCGTGATCTGGATTACTCGACCAGTTTGAAGACCACAATCAGCTGATAACATGGATTATTACACCAAATGATTATCAGACGGAACGGCCAGGAAACCTTTGGTGTAATACACCATTGTCTGTACAAGGAACAGGACTGGTGTGTGGGGTCTGTATACAGGGGGAGAGGACTGGTGTGTGGGGTCTGTATACAGGGGGAGAGGACGGGTGTGTAGGGTCTGTATGCAGGGGGAGAGGACTGGTGTGTGGGGTCTGTATACAGGGGGAGAGGACTGGTGTGTGGAGTCTGTATACAAGGGGGAGAGGACTGGTGTGTGAGGTCTGTATACAGGGGGAGAGGACTGGTGTGTGGGGTCTATATACAGGGGGAGAGGACTGGTGTGTGGGGTCTGTATACAGGGGGAGAGGACTGGTGTGTGGGGGTCTGTATACAGGGGGAGAGGACTGGTGTGTGGGGTCTGTATACAGGGGAGAGGACTGGTGTATGGTGTCTGTATACAGGGGGAGAGGACTGGTGTGTGGTCTGTATACAGGGGAGAGGACTGGTGTGTGAGGTCTATTTACAGGGGGAAAGGACTGGTGTGTGGAGTCTGTATACAGGGGGAGAGAACTGGTGTGTGGAGTCTGTATACAAGGGGGAGAGGACTGGTGTGTGGGGTCTGTATACAGGGGAGAGGACTGGTGTGTGGGGTCTGTATACAGGGGGAGAGGACTGGTGTGTGGAGTCTGTATACAGGGGGAGAGGACTGGTGTGTAGGGTCTGTATACAGGGGAGAGGACTGGTGCGTGTGGGGTCTGTATACAGGGGAGAGGACTGGTGTGTGGGGTCTGTATACAGGGGGAGAGGACTGGTGTGGGGTCTGTATACAGGGGGAGAGGACTGGTGTGTGTGGGGTCTGTATAGAGGGGGAGAGGACTGGTGTGTGGGGTCTGTATACAGGGGGAGAGGACTGGTGTGTGTATGTGTGTGGGGGGGTCTGTATACAGGGGGGGGGACTGTATACAGGGGGAGAGGACTGGTGTTTGGGGTCTGTATACAGGGGAGAGGACTGGTGTGTGTGGGGGGGGTCTGTATACAGGGGGAGAGGACTGGTTTGTGGGGTCTGTATACAGGGGAGAAGATTGGTGTGAGGTGTCTGTATACAGGGGAGAGGACTGGTGTGGGGGGGGTCTGTATACAGGGGGAGAGGACTGGTGTGTGGGGTCTGTATACAGGGGGAGAGGACTGGTGTGTGTAGTCTGTATACAGGGGGAGAGGACTGGTGTGTGTGGTCTGTATACAGGGGGAGAGGACTGGTGTGTGTGTGTGTGTGGGGGGGGGGGTCTGTATACAGGGGGGGGACTGGTGTGTGTGGGGTCTGTATACAGGGGGAGAGGACTGGTGTGTGTGGGGTCTGTATACAGGGGGAGAGGACTAGTGTGTGTGTGTGTGGGGTCTGTATACAGAGGGAGAGGACTGGTGTGTGTGGGGTCTGTATACAGGGGAGAGGACTGGTGTGGGGGGTCTGTATACAGGGGGAGAGGACTGGTGTGTGTGGGGTCTGTATACAGGGGAGAGGACTGGTGTGTGGGGTCTGTATACAGGGGAGAGGACTGGTGTGTGGGGTCTGTATACAGGGGAGAGGACTGGTGTGTGGGGGGTCTGTATACAGGGGGAGAGGACTGGTGTGTGTGGTCTGTATACAGGGGAGAGGACTGGTGTGGGGGGTCTGTATACAGGGGGAGAGGACTGGTGTGTGGGGGGTCTGTATACAGGGGAGAGGACTGGTGTGTGTGGGGTCTGTATACAGGGGGAGAGGACTGGTGTGGGGTCTGTATACAGGGGGAGAGGACTGGTGTGTGGTGTCTGTATACAGGGGGAGAGGACGGGTGTGTGGGGTCTGTATACAGGGGGAGAGGACTGGTGTGTGGAGTCTGTATACAAGGGGGAGAGGACTGGTGTGTGAGGTCTGTATACAGGGGGAGAGGACTGGTGTGTGGGGTCTGTATACAGGGGGAGAGGACTGGTGTGTAGGGTCTATATACAGGGGGAGAGGACTGGTGTGTGGGGTCTGTATACAGGGGGAGAGGACTGGTGTGTGGGGGTCTGTATACAGGGGGAGAGGACTGGTGTGTGGGGTCTGTATACAGGGGAGAGGACTGGTGTATGGTCTGTATACAGGGGGAGAGGACTGGTGTGTGAGGTCTATATACAGGGGGAAAGGACTGGTGTGTGGAGTCTGTATACAAGGGGGAGAGGACTGGTGTGTGAGGTCTGTATATAGGGGGAGAGGACTGGTGTGTGGGGGGTCTGTATACAGGGGGAGAGGACTGGTGTGTGTGGGGTCTGTATACAGGGGGGAGAGGACCGGTGTGTGTGGTCTGTATACAGGGGAGAGGACTGGTGTGTGTGGGGTCTGTATACAGGGGGAGAGAACTGGTGTGTGGAGTCTGTATACAAGGGGGAGAGGACTGGTGTGTGTGGGGTCTGTATACAGGGGAGAGGACTGGTGTGTGGGGTCTGTATACAGGGGGAGAGGACTGGTGTGTGGAGTCTGTATACAGGGGGAGAGGACTGGTGTGTAGGGTCTGTATACAGGGGAGAGGACTGGTGCGTGTGGGGTCTGTATACAGGGGAGAGGACTGGTGTGTGGGGTCTGTATACAGGGGGAGAGGACTGGTGTGGGGTCTGTATACAGGGGGAGAGGACTGGTGTGTGTGGGGTCTGTATACAGGGGGAGAGGACTGGTGTTTGGGGTCTGTATACAGGGGGAGAGGACTGGTACATGAGGTCTGTATACAGGGGAGAGGACTGGTGTGTGGGGGGGGGGTCTGTATACAGGGGGAGAGGACTGGTTTGTGGGGTCTGTATACAGGGGAGAAGATTGGTGTGAGGTGTCTGTATACAGGGGAGAGGACTGGTGTGTGGGGGGGTCTGTATACAGGGGGAGAGGACTGGTGTGTGGGGTCTGTATACAGGGGGAGAGGACTGGTGTGTGTAGTCTGTATACAGGGGGAGAGGACTGGTGTGTGTGGTCTGTATACAGGGGGAGAGGACTGGTGTGTGTGTGTGTGGGGGGGTCTGTATACAGGGGGGGGACTGGTGTGTGTGGGGTCTGTATACAGGGGGAGAGGACTGGTGTGTGTGGGGTCTGTATACAGGGGGAGAGGACTAGTGTGTGTGTGTGTGGGGGGTCTGTATACAGGGGGAGAGGACTGGTGTGTGGGGTCTGTATACAGGAGGAGAGGACTGGTGTGTGGTGTCTGTATACAGGGGGAGAGGACTGGTGTGTGTGGGGTCTGTATACAGGGGGAGAGGACTGGTGTGTGTGGGGTCTGTATACAGGGGAGAGGACTGGTGTGGGGGGTCTGTATACAGGGGGAGAGGACTGGTGTGTGGGGTCTGTATACAGGGGAGAGGACTGGTGTGTGGGGTCTGTAAACAGGGGAGAGGACTGGTGTGTGGGGTCTGTATACAGGGGAGAGGACTGGTGTGTGGGGGGTCTGTATACAGGGGAGAGGACTGGTGTGTGTGGTCTGTATACAGGGGAGAGGACTGGTGTGTGGGGTCTGTATACAGGGGGAGAGGACTGGTGTGTGGTCTGTATACAGGGGAGAGGACTGGTGTGTGTGTGGTCTGTATACAGGGGAGAGGACTGGTGTGTGGGGTCTGTATACAGGGGGAGAGGACTGGTGTGTGTGGGGTCTGTATACAGGGGGAGAGGACTGGTGTGTGTGGGGTCTGTATACAGGGGGAGAGGACTGGTGTGTGTGGGGTCTGTATACAGGGGGAGAGGACTGGTGTGCGGGGTCTGTATACAGGGGAGAAGACTGGTGTGCGGGATCTGTATACAGGGGAGAGGACTGGTGTGCGGGGTCTGTATACAGGGGAGAAGACTGGTGTGTGTGTGGGGTGTGTGTGGGGTCTGTATACAGGGGAGAGGACTGGTGTGTGTGTGGTCTGTATACAGGGGAGAGGACTGGTGTGTGGGGTCTGTATACAGGGGGAGAGGACTGGTGTGTGGGGGTCTGTATACAGGAGAGAGGACTGGTGTGTGGGGGGTCTGTATACAGGGGGAGAGGACTGGTGTGTGGGGTCTGTATACAGGGGAGAGGACTGGTGTGTGGGGTCTGTATACAGGGGGAGAGGACTGGTGTGTGAGGTCTGTATACAGGGGGAGAGGACTGGTGTGTGAGGTCTGTATACAGGGGAGAGGACTGGTGTGTGGGGTCTGTATACAGGGGGAGAGGACTGGTGTGTGGGGTCTGTATACAGGGGGAGAGGACTGGTGTGTGTGGGGTCTGTATACAGGGGGAGAGGACTGGTGTGTGTGGGGTCTGTATACAGGGGGAGAGGACTGGTGTGTGTGGGGGTCTGTATACAGGGGGAGAGGACTGGTGTGTGTGGGGTCTGTATACAGGGGGAGAGGACTGGTGTGTGTGGGGTCTGTATACAGGGGGAGAGGACTGGTGTGTGTGGGGTCTGTATACAGGGGGAGAGGACTGGTGTGTGTGGGGTCTGTATACAGGGGGAGAGGACTGGTGTGTGTGGGGTCTGTATACAGGGGGAGAGGACGTGTGTGGGGTCTGTATACAGGGGGAGAGGACTGGTGTGTGTGGGGTCTGTATACAGGGGGAGAGGACTGGTGTGTGTGGGGTCTGTATACAGGGGGAGAGGACGTGTGTGGGGTCTGTATACAGCGGGGAGAGGACTGGTGTGTGTGGGGTCTGTATACAGGGGGAGAGGACTGGTGTGTGTGGGGTCTGTATACAGGGGGAGAGGACGTGTGTGGGGTCTGTATACAGGGGAGAGGACGTGTGTGTGTGTGTGTGTGTGTGTGTGTGTGTGTGTGTGTGTGTGTGTGTGTGTGTGTGTGTGTGTGTGTGTGTGTGTGGTCTGTATACAGGGGGAGAGGGGACCAGTGTGGGGTGTCTGTGTACAGGGGTGTCTGTGTACAGGGGTTCTCTCCCCCTGTATACAGACCCCCCCCCCACCAGTCCTCTCCCCCTGTATACAGACCCCCCCCCCACACACGAGTCCTCTCCCCCTGTATACAGACCCCACACACCAGTCCTCTCCCCCTGTATACAGACTCACACCAGTCCTCTCCCCCTGTATACAGACCCCCCCACACACCAGTACTCTCCCACTGTATATAGACCCCACACACCAGTCCTCTCCCCCTGTATACAGACCCCACACACCAGTCCTGTCCCCTGTATACAGACCCCACATACCAGTCTTCTCCCCCTGTATACAGACTCCACACACCAGTCCTCTCCCCCTGTATACAGACCCCCCCCCCCCCCACCAGTCCTCTCCCCTGTATACAGACCCCACACACCAGTCCTCTCCCCCTGTATACAGACCCCCCACACCAGTCCTCTCCCCCTATATACAGACCCCCCACACCAGTCCTCTCCCCCTGTATACAGACACCACACACCAGTCCTCTCCCCCTGTATACAGACACCACACACCAGTCCTCTCCCCCTGTATACAGACACCACACACCAGTCCTCTCCCCCTGTATACAGACCCCCCACACCAGTCCCCCCCCTGTATACAGACCCCACACACACCAGTACTCTCCCCCTGAATACAGACCCCACACACACCAGTCCTCTCCCCTGTATACAGACCCCACACACACACCAGTCCTCTCCCCTGTATACAGACCCCACACACACCAGTCCTCTCCCCCTGTATACAGACCCCACACACCAGTCCTCTCCCCCTGTATACAGACCCCACACACACCAGTCCTCTCCCCCTGTATACAGACCCCCCCACACACCAGTCCTCTCCCCCTGTATACAGACCCCACACACCAGTCCTCTCCCCCTGTATACAGACCCCACACACCAGTCCTCTCCCCTGTATACAGACCCCACACACCAGTCCTCTCTCCTGTATACAGACTCCACACACCAGTCCTCTCCCCCTGTATACAGACCCCACACACCAGTCCTCTCCCCTGTATACAGACCCCACACACCAGTCATCTCCCCTGTATACAGACCCCACACACCAGTCCTCTCCCCCTGTATACAGACCCCACACACCAGTCCTCTCCCCTGTATACAGACCCCACACACCAGTCCTCTCCCCTGTATACAGACCCCACACACCAGTCCTCTCCCCCTGTATACAGACCCCACACACCAGTCCTCTCCCCTGTATACAGACCCCACACACCAGTCCTCTCCCCCTGTATACAGACCCCACACACCAGTCCTCTCCCCTGTATACAGACCCCACACACCAGTCATCTCCCCTGTATACAGACCCCACACACCAGTCCTCTCCCCTGTATACAGACCCCACACACATCAGTCCTCTCCCCCTGTATACAGACCCCACACACATCAGTCCTCTCCCCCTGTATACAGACCCCACACACATCAGTCCTCTCCCCCTGTATACAGACCCCCCACACCAGTCCTCTCCCCTGTATACCCCTCCATGCTACTATGGATATTGCAGCTTCCTTCACTCTGTTTCTGCACAGTGAATGGCGCAGCAGCTCACTACTTCCTACTTCCGGTCGAGGCCCCGCCCCTCCTGATGACATCACACCTCAAAGGAGAGGATACATTCTAGCATCTACCCATAGAAAACCTAGGAGAGGAAGATAGCTCCTCCCACACATGAGACTGGTCACATGGGCATGACGTCATCAAAGGTCCTTTAACCTCCCTCTGGACATTCCAATTTAGTTTCTACCCTTTACAAATCCGCTGCTTGTGAACACAGCCTGGCCGCTAATAACTCAGAATGAGCCTCGCCCATATCGTAAACGTCATTGCAGAGAATCCCTGCCTCCTGCACCGGGATCAAACGGTTTTTCACCGGTTTGTTTCCTCTTCAGTCTCCACCAATATGGCCACCGGCCACAAGAAGTGACGTCAGTACCGTGCGCCGAGTCGGCCGCCCTTTGACCCCGGAAGTCATGGCTGATTTTTATTCCCGGTATTTGGGGGGGTCAGTAATGTTCCTCCGAACGAAGGGCCCCCTAACCCCGCGGCGCCTTCTGCTCCGCTCCCAGCTGCCAGTCACGGGGCGAATAGGGGCCCCTGGGGGACACAGACAGGAGAGGGACCCCCATAGTAATCAGGTAGAAGGGGCCCCTGGAGGACACAGACAGGAGAGGGGCCCCCATAGTAATGAGGTAGTAGAAGGGGCCCCTGGAGGACACAGACAGGAGAGGGGCCCCCATAGTAATCAGGTAGAAGGGGCCCCTGGAGGACACAGACAGGAGAGGGGCCCCCATAGTAATGAGGTAGTAGAAGGGGCCCCTGGAGGACACAGACAGGAGAGGGGCCCCCATAGTAATGAGGTAGAAGGGGCCCCTGGAGGACACAGACAGGAGAGGGGCCCCCATAGTAATGAGGTAGTAGAAGGGGCCCCTGGAGGACACAGACAGGAGAGGGGCCCCCATAGTAATGAGGTAGAAGGGGCCCCTGGAGGACACAGACAGGAGAGGGGCCCCCATAGTAATGAGGTAGAATGGGCCCCTGGAGGACACAGACAGGAGAGGGGCCCCCATAGTAATGAGGTAGTAGAAGGGGCCCCTGGAGGACACAGACAGGAGAGGGGCCCCCATAGTAATGAGGTAGTAGAAGGGGCCCCTGGAGGACACAGACAGGAGAGGGGCCCCCATAGTAATGAGGTAGAAGGGGCCCCTGGAGGACACAGACAGGAGAGGGGCCCCCATAGTAATCAGGTAGTAGAAGGGGCCCCTGGAGGGTATAGAGAAGAGATGGAGCCCCAGGGAGGTCAGCGGGTGGAGGGGTCAGGCCTCCCCAGAGGTCATGTAGGGGCTGCAGAGGGTTGGCATGGTTTTGGGGATGTGGCAGGGGGCACCCTAGATCTCTATTCCCCCCTGGTCTCCAGTTTTGCTCGGACCCCGTTCCCTCTGAGGATCCGTGTGGCCCCTGTGGATGCGGAGTCCCTGGTTCGGGCTGGGAGGCTACAGGAGGTTGGGGGCCCCGTAGATCGGAGCTCGGCCCTGTGGGTGAACAGAAGGCAGCTGCGGGTGTTGGGCCTGTACCACCGGGAATGGGTGTGGGTGTCTCTACCACCAGATAGGGCCACCACTAGAAATGCGGCAGGGCAGGGCAATAAGGGGCGCCACTTGGCCATGATAGTTGCTGCTGAACTCTGCTTGGGGCATCCACACAAGGGCAGCCCCTGTCCGTCCCAGAGAGATGAGCCCACATCCCTCAGCAGCGTCTCAGCCAGCACCGCCATCATCTCCGCCACCCTCGCCTTCAACCTGACATCTGCAAGCGGCCGTGTCAGCGAAGTCCTGATACAGGTGAGAACGTCCACACACCAAGATCTACTAATGTCACATACTCTGCTGTATACCTACCCAGAGGGGACAGATATATATATACACTCATACAGGAGGATAATAAGTATATAATACACTGCTGTATACCTACACAGAATGGGGATATATACACACTCATACAGGAGGAGGATAATAAGTATATAATACACTGCTGTATACCTACACAGAATGGGGAGATATATACACACTCATACAGGGGGATAATAAGTATATAATACACTGCTGTATACCTACACAGAATGGGGAGATATATACACACTCATACAGGAGGAGGATAATAAGTATATAATACACTGCTGTATACCTACACAGAATGGGGAGATATATACACACTCATACAGGAGGAGGATAATAAGTATATAATACACTGCTGTATACCTACACAGAATGGGGAGATATATACACACTCATACAGGAGGATAATAAGTATATAATACACTGCTGTATACCTACACAGAACGGGGAGATATATACACACTCATACAGGAGGATAATAAGTATATAATACACTGCTGTATACCTACACAGAATGGAGAGATATATACACTCATACAGGAGGATAATAAGTATATAATACACTGCTGTATACCTATACAGAATGGAGATATATACACACTCATACAGGGGGATAATAAGTATATAATACACTGCTGTATACCTACACAGAATGGGGAGATATATACACACTCATACAGGAGGATAATAAGTATATAATACACTGCTGTATACCTATACAGAATGGAGATATATACACACTCATACAGGAGGAGGATAATAAGTATATAATACACTGCTGTATACCTACACAGAATGGGGAGATATATATACACTCATACAGGAGGATAATAAGTATATAATACACTGCTGTATACCTACACAGAATGGGGAGATATTATCCTCCTGTATGAGTGTATATATCTCTATTCTGTGTAGGTATACAGCAGTGTATTATATACTTATTATCCTCCTCCTGTATGAATGTGTATATATCCCCATTCTGTGTAGGTATACAGCAGTGTATTATATACTTATTATCCTCCTCCTGTATGAGTGTGTATATAGATCTCCATTCTGTGTAGGTATACAGCAGTGTATTATATACTTATTATCCTCCTCCTGTATGAGTGTGTATATAGATCTCCATTCTGTGTAGGTAGGTATACAGCAGTGTATTATATACTTATTATCCTCCTGTATGAGTGTATATATAAGTATATAATACACTGCTGTATACCTACACAGAATGGAGATCTATATACACTCATACAGGAGGAGGATAATAAGTATATAATACACTGCTGTATACCTACACAGAATGGAGATCTATATACACACTCATACAGGAGGAGGATAATAAGTATATAATACACTGATGTATACCTACACAGAATGGGGATATATACACACTCATACAGGAGGAGGATAATAAGTATATAATACACTGCTGTATACCTACACAGAATAGAGATATATACACTCATACAGGAGGATAATAAGTATATAATACACTGCTGTATACCTACACAGAATGGAGAGATATATACACACTCATACAGGAGGAGGATAATAAGTATATAAAACACTGCTGTATACCTACACAGAATGGAGAGATATATACACTCATATAGGAGGATAATAAGTATATAATACACTGCTGTATACCTACACAGAATGGAGAGATATATACACACTCATACAGGAGGAGGATAATAAGTATATAATACACTGCTGTATACCTACACAGAATGGAGAGATATATACACACTCATACAAGAGGATAATAAGTATATAATACACTGCTGTATACCTACACAGAATGTAGATATATACACACTCATACAGGGGGATAATAAGTATATAATACACTGCTGTATACCTACACAGAATGGAGAGATATATACACACTCATACAGGAGGATAATAAGTATATAATACACTGCTGTATACCTACACAGAATGGAGAGATATATACACACTCATACAGGAGGAGGATAATAAGTATATAATACACTGCTGTATACCTACACAGAATGGGGAGGTATATACACACTCATACAGGAGGAGGATAATAAGTATATAATACACTGCTGTATACCTACACAGAATGGGGAGGTATATACACACTCATACAGGAGGATAATAAGTATATAATACACTGCTGTATACCTACACAGAATGGGGATATATACACTCATACAGGGGGATAATAAGTATATAATACACTGCTGTATACCTACACAGAATGGAGAGATATACACACTCATACAGGAGGATAATAAGTATATAATACACTGTATACCTACACAGAATGGAGATATTATCCTCCTGTATGAGTGTGTGTATATATCCCCATTCTGTGTAGGTATACAGCAGTGTATTATATACTTATTATCCTCCTGTATGAGTGTGTATATACCTCCCCATTCTGTGTAGGTATACAGCAGTGTATTATATACTTATTATCCTCCTCCTGTATGAGTGTGTATATATCCATTCTGTGTAGGTATACAGCAGTGTATTATATACTTATTATCCTCCTCCTGTATGAGTGTGTATATATCCCCATTCTGTGTAGGTATACAGCAGTGTATTATATACTTAACCTCCTGTATGAGTGTATATATATCCCCATTCTGTGTAGGTATACAGCAGTGTATTATATACTTATTATCCTCCTGTATGAGTGTGTATATATCTCTCCATTCTGTGTAGGTATACAGCAGTGTATTATATACTTATTATCCTCCTGTATGAGTGTGTTTATATCTCTCCATTCTGTGTAGGTATACAGCAGTGTATTATATACTTATTATCCCCCTGTATGAGTGTGTATATATCTACATTCTGGGTAGGTATACAGCAGTGTATTATATACTTATTATCCTCTTGTATGAGTGTGTATATATCTCTCCATTCTGTGTAGGTATACAGCAGTGTATTATATACTTATTATCCCCCTCCTGTATGAGTGTGTATATACCTCCCCATTCTGTGTAGGTATACAGCAGTGTATTATATACTTATATATACACACTCATACAGGAGGATAATAAGTATATAATACACTGCTGTATACCTACACAGAAGGGAGGGATATACACACTCATACAGAAGGAGGATAATAAGTATATAATACACTGCTGTATACCTACACAGAATGGGGATATATATACACACTTCTACAAGAGGATAATAAGAATATAATACACTGCTATATACCTACACAGAATGAAGATATATATACACTCATACAGGAGGATAATAAGTATATAATACACTGCTGTATACCTACACAGAATGGGGAGATATATACACACTCATACAGGAGGAGGATAATAAGTATATAATACACTGCTGTATACCTACACAGAATGGGGAGATATATACACACTCATACAGGAGGGGTATAATAAGTATATAATAGACTGCTGTATACCTACACAGAATGGGGAGATATATACACACTCTTACAGGAGGATAATAAGTATATAATACACTGCTGTATACCTACACAGAATGGAGAGATATATAGACACTCATACAGGAGGATAAGTATATAATACACTGCTGTATACCTACACAGAATGGAGATATATACACACTCATACAGGGGGATAATAAGTATATAATACACTGCTGTATACCTATACAGAATGGAGATATATATACACACTCATGCAGGAGGGGGATAATAAGTATATAATACACTGCTGTAGGGATGCACGATGCACCGAAATATCAATACTACTATCGATATTTCGGGCAAAAAAACGGTTCGATACCAGGATTTCCTGGTATCGAAACTTTAAGTTAAGCTGAGAACACGGTGGGCGGCTAGCTGAGCGCCGGCCGTGTTCTCTATGTGCCTCCCCCTGCCCCCTGCAGTCTCCTCCTCTGCTCTCCCTCCCTCCGCTCCCATTGGCGCCAATTTTAAATAGCCGGCACTTGGCTATTGCTAGTGCCGGCTATTTAAGTATATAGATGCCGCTGTCACACTGACAGCGGCATCTGACTCCTCCTGAGCCCGCTCCATATACAGCGGGGGTCGGCTACTGTGTGTAACAGACCCCCGCTGTTGGTGTCTCTCTGATAACAGTCCGGCTCCGCCAGACTCTGTTATCAGAGAGATGATTTATGCGGAGGAGCCGGAGCTGCACGGAGGAGAGCGGCTGGAGAGGGAGAGCGGGAGAGGAGGACGGAGGAGAAGGCTGGAGGGAGAGCGGGAGGTCCGGGAGAGAGGACGGAGGAGAAGGCTGGAGGGAGAGCGGGAGAGGAGGACGGAGGAGAAGGCTGGAGGGAGAGCGGGAGGTCCGGGAGAGAGGGGTACGGAGAGGGAGAGCGGGATGTCCGGGAGAGGAGCCGGAGCTGCACAGAGGAGAGCGGCTGGAGAGGGAGAGTGGGAGGTCACGGAGAGAGGAGGACGGAGAAGGCTGGAGGTGGGGAGGA
The DNA here is from genome assembly GCF_027789765.1 of Dendropsophus ebraccatus. NCBI lineage: Eukaryota > Metazoa > Chordata > Amphibia > Anura > Hylidae > Dendropsophus > Dendropsophus ebraccatus. Next base: position 237,979 of record NC_091468.1, on the reverse strand, counting down.
TGAAGAGGGAGAGCAGGGTTCTGTGAGATCCGGGAGAGGAGGCCGGGGGAAGTGCAGCACATGTGAGGATCCAGCCGGCTGGCAGGTGGGGGAGGTGGCCGGGGCTGAGAGGAGCAGATAAGATCGGCTGTAGTGTGTGGGATCCTGTGTAACCTCCTCTTCTCTTCCTCCGCAATCTTGGTAACTGGTGCAGCAGAGCTGTCTTAGTGATGGGTGGTGCAGCAGAGCTGTCTTAGTGATGGGTGGTGCAGCAGAGCTGTCTTAGTGATGGGTGGTGCAGCAGAGCTGTCTTAGTGATGGGTGGTGCAGCAGAGCTGTCTTAGTGATGGGTGGTGCAGCAGAGCTGTCTTAGTGATGGGTGGTGCAGCAGAGCTGTCTTAGTGATGGGTGGTGCAGCAGAGCTGTCTTAGTGATGGGTGGTGCAGCAGAGCTGTCTTAGTGATGGGTGGTGCAGCAGAGCTGTCTTAGTGATGGGTGGTGCAGCAGAGCTGTCTTAGTGATGGGTGGTGCAGCAGAGCTGTCTTAGTGATGGGTGGTGCAGCAGAGCTGTCTTAGTGATGGGTGGTGCAGCAGAGCTGTCTTAGTGATGGGTGGTGCAGCAGAGCTGTCTTAGTGATGGGTGGTGCAGCAGAGCTGTCTTAGTGATGGGTGGTGCAGCAGAGCTGTCTTAGTGATGGGTGGTGCAGCAGAGCTGTCTTAGTGATGGGTGGTGCAGCAGAGCTGTCTTAGTGATGGGTGGTGCAGCAGAGCTGTCTTAGTGATGGGTGGTGCAGGAGAGCTGCCTTAGTGATGGGTGGTGCAGCAGAGCTGCCTTAGTGATGGGTGGTGCAGCAGAGCTGCCTTAGTGATGGGTGGTGCAGGAGAGCTGTCTTAGTGATGGGTGGTGCAGGAGAGCTGTCTTAGTGATGGGTGGTGCAGCAGAGCTGTCTTAGTGATGGGTGGTGCAGCAGAGCTGTCTTAGTGATGGGTGGTGCAGCAGAGCTGTCTTAGTGATGGGTGGTGCAGCAGAGCTGTCTTATCGCTTGGTATAGCAGAGCTGTTTTAGTGATCAGGCTATTTGGAAGAGCAGAATTGTATTAATGATAATGACTAGTGACTATATTTCTACCCCTGTGTTTTTTTTTTTTTTTTTTTTTTTTTTTTATACTTTACTAAGTATCGAACCGGTATTGAGTATCGAAATAAAAAAGTTAGTATCGGTATCGAACTCAACATTTTGGAATCGTGACATCACTACACTGCTGTATACCTACACAGAATGAGGATATATATACACACTCATACAGGAGGGGGATAATAAGTATATAATACACTGCTGTATACCTACACAGAATGGAGAGATATATACACACACTTATACAGGGGGACAATAAGTATATAATACACTGCTGTATACCTACACAGAATGGAAAGATATATACACACTCATACAGGAGGAGGATAATAAGTATATAATACACTGCTGTATACCTACACAGAATGGAGAGATATATACACACTCATACAGGAGGATAATAAGTATATAATACACTGCTGTATAACTACACAGAATGGAGAGATATATACACACTCATACAGGAGGAGGATAATAAGTATATAATACACTGCTGTATACCTACACAGAATGGAGAGAAATATACACACTCATACAGGAGGATAATAAGTATATAATACACTACTGTATACCTACACAGAATGGAAAGATATATATACACACTCATACTGGGGGATAATAAGTATATAATACACTGCTGTATACCTACACAGAATGGAGAGATATATACACACTCATACAGGAGGATAATAAGTATATAAAACACTGCTGTATACCTACACAGAATGGGGAGATATATACACACTCATACAGGAGGATAATAAGTATATAATACACTGCTGTATACCTACACAGAATGGGGAGATATATACACACTCATACAGGAGGAGGATAATAAGTATATAATACACTGCTGTATACCTACACAGAATGGGGATATATATATACACTCATATAGGGGGATAATAAGTATATAATACACTGCTGTATACCTACACAGAATGGGGATATATAAACACACTCATACAGGGGGATAATAAGTATATAATACACTGCTGTATACCTACACAGAATGGGGATATATACACACTCATACAGGGGGATAATAAGTATATAATACACTGCTGTATACCTACACAGAATGGGGATATATAAACACACTCATACAGGAGGATAATAAGTATATAATACACTGCTGTATACCTACACAGAATGGGGATATATAAACACACTCATACAGGAGGATAATAAGTATATAATACACTGCTGTATACCTACACAGAGGGGAGAGATATATACACTCATACAGGAGGATAATAAGTATATAATACACTGCTGTATACCTACACAGAATGGGGATATATATATACACTCATACAGGAGGAGGATAATAAGTATATAATACACTGCTGTATACCTACACAGAATGGGGAGATATATACACACTCATACAGGAGGATAATAAGTATATAATACACTGCTGTATACCTACACAGAATGGAGAGATATATACACACTCATACAGGGGGTTAATAAGTATATAATACACTGCTGTATACCTACACAGAATGGGGAGATATATACACTCATACAGGAGGATAATAAGTATAAAATATTAATTTATACTGTATGTATTGACTATATATACACTCCCCGGCCACTTTATTAGGTACAGCATGCTAGTAACGGGTGGTCTTCTGCTGCTGTAGCCCATACTGTGTACTTTGCGCTCAGAGACGCTCTTCTCCTACCTTGGCTGTAACGGTTGGCTATTTGAGTCACTGTTGCCTTTCTATCAGCTGGAACCAGTCTGCCCATTCTCCTCTGACCTCTGGCATCCACAAGGCATTTCCGCCCACAGAACGGCCGCTCACTGGATGGTTTTTCTTTTTCGGACCATTCTCTGTAAACCCTAGAGATGGTTGTGCGTGAAAATCCCAGTAGATCAGCAGTTTCTGAAATACACAGACCAGCCCTTCTGGCACCAACAACCATGCCACGTTCAAAGGCCTCAAATCACCTTTCTTCCCCATACTGATGCTCGGTTTGAACTGCAGGAGATTGTCTTGACCATGTCTACATGCCTAAATGCACTGAGTTGCCGCCATGTGATTGGCTGATTAGAAATTAAGTGGTAACGTGCAGTTGGACAGGTGTACCTAATAAAGTGGCCGGTGAGTGTATATTGGCGATATAAGGGGTAGTCATTGCCCAAAGCTAACCACAGGGGGCCCAGTGTCCAGAGCTCCTTCTCTCTGATAGATGAGCAGGCATTCCCCTAGCAGATCAGAGGGGCAAAGTAAACATCTCCCGACTGAGTGGCACCATAATTCCATACCTAGTGCCTAGCCATATGCCACGTACATCTTCTGAATCATCACACTTTGGGGTTATAGGGCTTTTGGGCTGTAAACCTAAGGGGGAGTAGTGGAGACCAGCCCACGCCTGGGAGGGGGGGTGGTGTTCTCAAGCTAATGCTATGCACTCGGTGCTGGCTTCTGGCCCGCTATAATAATAACAATATTATTTCTTTAGGAGAAGCTGGTGGCAGATTTAGCAGTCTTCCTGTAGCCACATGGACAGGGTGACCTCCCGTCGTCCTGGTGGAGTGTGGGAGGACACACCTTGTTACTTTGCACGTTTGCAGGGCGCCTGCTATGCTGATGTCTTCTGATTTTTCCGCTTTATGGCTTTGCATGTTTCCGTGTGAAATTGTGAGTTGTTGTCACTGGATCCTTCACTGTTCTCCTCTCTCCACCCACAGCGTTTCAGTACGGAGCCCACGCAGGAGGGTCGATCTGCTCTCACGGAGCCTCCAGTCGCCAGGCTGCTTCACCTGGATGTGGTAAAGTCTCCATCCTACCGTAGTGATGCCACCTTCCAGCAGGCACTGTGTCAGCACTTCCAGACCCCCAGGTCAGCCCCGTGCTCCCCTCTTCCCAGCATGTCTCCCCAAGGCGTCTTCACACTATAGTCAGGGTAAACCTTGCGAGGATTTTCCCATGTATTATATACTCATGAATACTTCCAGCACATGTGTGAACAGCGCCCCACGGAGCTTGTCGCCTTCTCAGTGTCCTCTCTTCTCCCACTTTTCATTATTCTTTAAACTTTCCAAACATTGTTAGTTTTCCCTTATGGTCCCGGTGACTCTCCCTCCATCCCTCTGCCTAAAATAGTTCACTTCCCTGAGCAATGTTTCTGTATTAATTCCCCTCCTTTATGTCTGTCTATGGATTAGATTCCCAACCCCCGCCCACACGTCTATGGATTAGATTCCCAACCCCCGCCCACACGTCTATGGATCAGATTCCCAACCCCCGCCCACACGTCTATGGATCAGATTCCCAACCCCCGCCCACACGTCTATGGATCAGATTCCCAACCCCCGCCCACACGTCTATGGATTAGATTCCCAACCCCCGCCCACACGTCTATGGATTAGATTCCCAACCCCCGCCCACACGTCTATGGATTAGATTCCCAACCCCCGCCCACACGTCTATGGATTAGATTCCCAACCCCCGCCCACACGTCTATGGATTAGATTCCCAACCCCCGCCCACACGTCTATGGATTAGATTCCCAACCCCCGCCCACACGTCTATGGATTAGATTCCCAACCCCCGCCCACACGTCTATGGATTAGATTCCCAACCCCCGCCCACACGTCTATGGATTAGATTCCCAACCCCCGCCCACACGTCTATGGATTAGATTCCCAACCCCCGCCCACACGTCTATGGATTAGATTCCCAACCCCCGCCCACACGTCTATGGATTAGATTCCCAACCCCCGCCCACACGTCTATGGATTAGATTCCCAACCCCCGCCCACACGTCTATGGATTAGATTCCCAACCCCCGCCCACACGTCTATGGATTAGATTCCCAACCCCCGCCCACACGTCTATGGATTAGATTCCCAACCCCCGCCCACACGTCTATGGATTAGATTCCCAACCCCCGCCCACACGTCTATGGATTAGATTCCCAACCCCCGCCCACACGTCTATGGATTAGATTCCCAACCCCCGCCCACACGTCTATGGATCAGATTCCCAACCCCCGCCCACACGTCTATGGATTAGATTCCCAACCCCCGCCCACACGTCTATGGATTAGATTCCCAACCCCCGCCCACACGTCTATGGATTAGATTCCCAACCCCCGCCCACACGTCTATGGATTAGATTCCCAACCCCCGCCCACACGTCTATGGATTAGATTCCCAACCCCCGCCCACACGTCTATGGATCAGATTCCCAACCCCCGCCCACACGTCTATGGATCAGATTCCCAACCCCCGCCCACACGTCTATGGATCAGATTCCCAACCCCCGCCCACACGTCTATGGATTAGATTCCCAACCCCCGCCCACACGTCTATGGATTAGATTCCCAACCCCCGCCCACACGTCTATGGATTAGATTCCCAACCCCCGCCCACACGTCTATGGATTAGATTCCCAACCCCCGCCCACACGTCTATGGATTAGATTCCCAACCCCCGCCCACACGTCTATGGATCAGATTCCCAACCCCCGCCCACACGTCTATGGATTAGATTCCCAACCCCCGCCCACACGTCTATGGATTAGATTCCCAACCCCCGCCCACACGTCTATGGATTAGATTCCCAACCCCCGCCCACACGTCTATGGATTAGATTCTCAACCCCCGCCCACACGTCTATGGTTTAGTTTTCTGGCCTGATGTGCGTCTCAGCTACAACCCTTTTCCTGTGTACATTCAGTAACCTTCCTCTTTCTGCCTCATTAGAGCCGTTCAGGTGGGTGACGTCCTGTGTGTCTCTTCTCTTTCACATTCTGAATTTCAGCTCCACAAGGCATCGATCCCAGTCAGGTTTGTATGTGTTTGAGGATGGTTTCTGTTCCATGTGTATGTGCACCGGGGGCTGTGGGGAGGGGGGCACCCCTGGATGTGGCTGTGGGGAGGGGGGCACCCCTGGATGTGGCTGGGTACCGGGGTCTGTGGGGGGGGGGGCACCCCAGGATGTGGATGTATACATGTGTTCCCCTTCAGGTGTCCAGATCTCTACTTTAAGGTGCAAAGCGTGGAGTCGGAGTCTGAGTGCGAGGGCTATGTGGCTGACACAGATCACACCACACTCTATCAGGTTGGTGTACGCGTGTAGCCTGTGTATACGTATATACACCAGAAGTGTATGTTTGAAACCAGAGCTTATGGTGTCCTGTATATCCCAGGTGGGCAGTATACACAGCTTCATCCCCTCCTTTCCGTCTCGTGATGGTCACATGTTGTGGAGCAGTCTTTTCCCGGCTGGCCTCTCACACACAGTGGATGACATCTGTCGGATTTTCCTGCCCCATCTGCACAATGTGTAAGTTCTGGTACACTGTTACAAATCCTCTGCTGTGGCACCTGGATACCTAATTCTCTTCTTCCCCCACAGGAGTGACGTTCTGGAGACCGGTGGACGGCTCCTTCTCACTGGTCCGAAAGGCAGCGGAAAAGCCACGGTGGTACGAGCTGCGTGCAGCCGATTGAACGTCCATCTGTATCAGGTGGGCTCCCAGCGCCTGCCGGCCAGCCTCTGGGCTCCCCTGGTTGTGGCCTCCGGGCCCCCCTGGTTGTGGCCTCCAGCGCCTGCCTCCGGGCCCCCCTGGTTGTGGCCTCCAGCGCCTGCCTCCGGGCCCCCCTGGTTGTGGCCTCCAGCGCCTGCCTCCGGGCCCCCCTGGTTGTGGCCTCCAGCGCCTGCCTCCGGGCCCCCCTGGTTGTGGCCTCCAGCGCCTGCCTCCGGGCCCCCCTGGTTGTGGCCTCCAGCGCCTGCCTCCGGGCCCCCCTGGTTGTGGCCTCCAGCGCCTGCCTCCGGGCCCCCCTGGTTGTGGCCTCCAGCGCCTGCCTCCGGGCCCCCCTGGTTGTGGCCTCCAGCGCCTGCCTCCGGGCCCCCCTGGTTGTGGCCCTCACCTGCAGTGTTTTACAGGTAGAATGTGCGCGACTGTGCAGGGACAGTAGCGCTAGCAGCATCTCCCGCCTGCGCTCCATCTTCTCTCACGCTGCAGAGTGTCGGCCATGTGTCCTGCTGCTTCATCACCTGGACCTACTGGGGAAGGATCGAGATGGTGCCGGGGAGGACACCAGGGTGATCGGGTCTCTGTGCAGCCTCCTGCGGGGGACCACCCACCCCCACTGGTATGTGTCCCTTATACAGGGGGTCTCTGTCCTCCTACAGGCAGGGTGTACAGGGGTCTCTGTCCTCACCCAGCCTCTTTATTACAGGGATCTTCCCTTCCTGGTGGTCTCTACCACATCTCGGCTCCAGGATGTCCCTTTGGACCTCCACTCTTGCTTTCTACATGAGGTTTCCCTGAGCGCCCCCACAGAGGAGCAGCGGCTTACCATACTCGCCATACTCACCGCCTCCGTCCCGCTCAGCAGAGATGTCGACCTCGGTCACCTGGCGCGCAGGACTGCGGTGAGGAGATCATTAATTTAGTGTTTGCTGGTAATGAGAAGCCGGCGTCTGTGGCGGAAATGGAGAGGAGTTTCTGTATCCACCCGGTGTCTCATGAGAATCGCCCTTGCTATAAGTAACAGCTTTGCGATCAGTAATTGATGATCTGATATCTGAGCTGTACCTCCCAGTATTAGGCAAATCGGCTTCTATGGAGTCATAACCTTCTGCCAGTATTCTTGGACCACGCTACAAGTGGAAGTGAAAATTCGAGGCCTCATGCCAACCACATTTCCCGCATGTTGCATATGTATGTTTACCTATTTTATTAAGGAATTGAGGAGAATAATGCAATCTCTTAATAATTTTCCACTGAATAAGATTATAATTCATATATATTTTTTTTTGTGTCACAAAGTTTATTTTTAACAATTTTACAATAATATTCACCCCAAAAATATATATAAAAATAATCACCAACATAATACAAGAAACAAATCCAAATTAAATATTCCAACTGATCCAGAAGAGTGACCTCCCCTACCTACACTGTCCCTATACTCCCCTCCCCCCCCCCCCCAAAAAAAAAAAAAAAAAAAAAGTCTTTACTTTTAGATTCTCTCGCTTGCCCTAACATTCAAACTTCGTAATACATTTTTCCCACTGATGGATTCTGGGAGGCTTGGTGGCAAACCAATTTCTTATAATTACCAGTTTAGCATAAAAACACAGTCTTAACAGATATTTCACCCTCCTTTTTGGACCTTTAACACCGGTGGTGTCTCCCAGGATCACCACTTTCAGATCTCTATCCACCCGAGATCCCCATTTTGCTTCAATACCTAGAAAGACACTTTCCCAGAATTCTCTAAGTCTACCGCAGGACCATATCATATGTTCAAAGTTACCTCCATTCTCTCAACATCTAGGGCAGCTATCACTCTTACCCTTCGTAAATTTTTTAAGTACACTGGGGGTATAGTACAATCTATGAACCACATAAAAAATTGTCCACCCGAGGGAGACACATTCTTAATGTTTTGGTAGATTTTGGGCCAGTTCTCTATTTTCCCTATTTCCTTCTCCCACCCCTGTTGACTTTTAAATGGATAGAGGTCTCCCGCTTGCAAATATTTATACATTCCAGAAATGCTCTTACAAAGAGGCCCTCTTTTATTCTATCTATAATAGGGACGTGCACTATAGCCAAATTTCCATTACGTTCCATAATTTTCAACGCATTACACAATCTCAAGTAATCAAACCATCTATCTTTACTCAGACTAAATTCCTCCTTTATTTCCTCCCAGTTCTTAATTTTCCCATGTTGCACCACATCTCCTATTGTTTTTATACCTTTACTGGCCAAAGATTTTAATACCCCCAATTTACCCACTTCAGTTAATTTGCTATTGTTCCATAATGGGGTACGCTCCAAATATAGATGAGTCCCTACCTCCCCTTTAAGTGCTCCCCAGAGTCTACCCAAGGCATTCCCCAGTGGGCCCTCATCCATCAGTCCTGCCTCTGAAACACATCATAACCTAACTCCTCCTCCTTTTTCCCAAGCTGTGACAAAAAAGTACTTTCCCTCCACCTCAATAACCAAACCAGCTGGGAAGCCATGAAATATGTTTCAAAGGCCGGAAGACCCAAGCCTCCTCTACTCTTAGGGATAGCTAACAGTTCGTATCTCATTCTAACCCTTTTTCTCCCCCAAATCAAATAATTCATCATAGTTATTATCCTCTTAAAGTGCTTTCTCTCTATCCAAATTGGGGCAACCCCGAAAACATAGAGAATTTTTGGTAAACAGACTGCTTTGATTAAAACTATTCTATCTATTTTTGCCAAGGGGAGTCTCCTCCATATCTCAACCTTTAATTCCAGTTCTCTCACAACTGGAATTAAGTTTATTCTATTGTATTCAGCGATGTTCCTAGATATATTTATCCCCAAATACTTAAAATTTCTTCCTACCTCCAAAACCCTTAACTGGGGGAAGGATCCCCCAAATTCCTTATTTAGGGGCATTAATATTGACTTGTCCCAGTTGATTTTAATCTCTGAAAAACTACCCACCTCCCTTATTAAATGAATGACCCTCGGGACTGCTATTTCCGGGTCCTGCAAAAATAAAAGGATGTCATCTGCATAGAGTGACACTCTGTCCCTCTCACCCTCCGCCCCAAATCCCACAATTTGTGGGTCACTCCTGATGTAGTTTGCAAGGGGTTCTATAGTCAGGGTGAAGAGCAAGAGGGAGAGAGGACACCCCTGCCTCGTTCCCCTACCCAACCGAAAAGGGGCCAAACATTGGCCATTTACATTGACCATGGCACTAGCTTCCCTATACATCAGCTTTACTAATCCTATAAATTTATCCCCCAACCCACACTCCTCCATGACTGCCCAGAGGAACTCCCATTCACCCTTCCACGGCTTCTATGGAGTCATAACCTTCTGCCAGTATTCTTGGACCACGCTACAAGTGGAAGTGAAAATTCGAGGCCTTATGCCAACCACGTTTCCCGCATGTTGCATATGTATGTTTACCTATTTTATTAAGGAATTGAGGAGAATAATGCAATCTCTTAATAATTTTCCACTGAATAAGTTTATAATTCATATTTATAGTAGATATACTTTCCATTTTGTAAATATTTTCCCATTCCTCCTCTGTGATTACACCGACATCAGCTCCCATTTTTGTTTGCAGTTCGTATGTGCTTTATCTGTGCTTAAAGGGGTAGTGCGGCGGTAAAGAATTATTCACATAGTAACAAACATTACAAAGGTATACAACTTTGTAATGTATGTTATGTCTGTGAATCGCCCCCTTCCCCGTGTACCCAGAAGTGTGGTGCGCTATACTCACCCGTCTCCGATCTTCATTCAGTGACGTCTTCTTCGGCCGGCGAACAGCTCCGTCTGCTCCGAATGCCGGCCGCCTTCTGCAGTGTTATCCGATGCTCAGCCGTGATTGGCTGAGCATAACTGTGCTCAGCCAATTGCGGCTGAGCACAGTTGTGACGCGGCGGAGGGGGGGGGGCGGGTGGCAGGGACTCGGCCAGGTAATGTATAGCGCACCAACACTTCCGGGTTCACGGGTGGGGGTGGGGGGACACGGGGAAGGGGGCCATTTACAGACATAACATACATTACAGAGTTGTATAACTTTGTAATGTGTGTTATTCTGTGAATAATTTTTTAGCGCCGCACTACCCCTTTAATCTTAGAATTGTCTTATATAACGTACCCAATTCTCCTTTTCTATTCCTTTTTACTGCCAAAATACGTGAAATTACCTTGTGTGTGAATCTTAAAGTGACCCTGTCCCCCCTTTGTGCATTCTGAGATCACGCCCACTTAATACAATCTGCAGTTGATAAAAGGTGACTTTTTACTTGAACAAACTCCATGACGTATGATATGAAATAAGGTATGAAATACGCTAAATTTACCCTTTACCCTTTACACCATGTGACAATGAGCAAAATTATTATTTTTTTCTATTTTTCCCCCCTAAAATTAGGGGTGCGTCTTATCAAAAGTAGCGTCCTATAAAGCGAAAAATACGGTAATTCCCCTAAGTTTGGATTGCCCCATAATGAGGTAAATTGCGTGCTCCCCACAATTCGACACAATTTCTTAGTGTTCTTCCATACTTTATTCCATAAACCAAAATATGTGAAATCTTTGTGGCTGCTCTCACCAGCTTCCAAAACCTTAAAACGGTGCTTACCATATTTTATATTTAAACCCCACTATATACTTCCCTAAAATTGTACCCTAATTCCTCTGAATGCTTTGCAAATGTAATGCTAGTAATGCTATATAAAGTCCGGGAGTGAGAGCCGCCCCCAACCCCCCTTCCCCCCCCCCCCCCCGCTTACGGTTTAATAAGATCTCTATTTGGGCAAACCATTTATCGGGGACCCAAACCGATGCGGCACGTACACTAATTGGGGCTGTTCTATCACCTTAATAAGTGCAATGTGATCAGCTTGTGATAATGGCAGTCTGAGCCAGATATTATTTTTCTTTTCCAGCTTTTTAATTAGAGGCTTTAAGTTTAGCTTGGCATACCTCCTAAGGTCCCTCGCTATATTAATCCCCAGATACTTAAAATTATCATCTTTTTAACTTTATAAGCCCAAAATCTGGAAATGTTTCCTCTCGACCGATTGGGAGACATGCCGACTTGCCCCAATGAACTCTGAGCCCCGAAATGCCCCCAAATCGATCCAGATGATCCATCACTCTGGGAATCGCATTCTTTGGGTCCTGCACCATGACCAGCATGTCGTCGGCATAGAGGATCATTTTCCCTTGATCTGACTTTAACCCAAAGTCCTTTATTGATGATTCCTGTCTAATAGTAGTTGCTAATGGTTCTATGTACAAGGCATATAATATTGGAGAGAAAGGGCACCCCTGCCTGGTGCCGCGAGTCAAAGCAAACCAGTCAGACATGCCCCCATTAATGCATAGCCTCGCCCTAGGGGAATCGTACATCATCTTGATCCAGGCTATTATATTATGGCCGAAACCGTAAACTTCTAGAGCCTTCCATAAATAACCCCACTCTACCCTGTCAAATGCCTTAGTGGTGTCTAATGACAGGATAGAGCGGGGCTCGGACCCCCCAACCTGAATTTCCACACAAACTCGCTCAATATTCATGTGGGTTAATCTCTGCAGGATAAAGCCAGTTTGGTCTTCATCAGTCTATGATCCCACTACTTCCTTTATTCTCTGCAACAAGATTTTAGAAAAGAGCTTAGCATCTGAGTTTAGTAAAGAAATGGGACGATAAGCGTCGCACTCGGTAACATCTTTTTTTTTTTGGGGGGGGGGGGGGGAGACCACCATTGTGGCCATACATTGTGGCAGTCTGCCTGATAAGCAGGATTCATGCATTACTTTGAGCAGGATTGGCAATAAGACCTCAGTGTTTTATAAAACTGTTGGGATCCCATCTGGTCCAGAGGTAGACCCATTGGGCATAGCCCTCAGGGCCATTTGCAGTTCGATTTAGGGCCCTATTCCACTGGATGATTATCGTTCAGATTATCGTTAAATCGTTCGAATCTAAACGATAATCGTTCGGTTGAAATGCAGTTAACGATTAACGACCGAACGAGAAATCGTTGATCAATATATAAGACCTGGACCTATTTTTATCGTTGCTCGTTCGCAAAACGTTCACAAATCGTTCGCATTGAATAAGACATCGTCCTGTCGTTCGCAATAGATGTGAGCGCATTAGCAAATAAATAGCAAAGAAAAAACGATCGCAATTACGATCATAAGTAAAGATTATCGTTCCATGGAAATGAGTGAACGTTTTCAGGTCTTTTGCAATAGCGGTCGTTTGAGATTGTTAATCGTTAACGATTATGCAGACGATAATCGTCCGTTGGGATAGGGCCCTTAGAGAGATATCCCTGGCTAGCCTAGTTCTATGATCGGCTGTAACCGCTGGTAACTCCACACCCTCGAAGAACTGGTTAAGTTGTTCTCCAGAGGCTTGCCCTTCCGAGGAATATAGGTTCCTTTAATAGCTTCTATTCTTTTCCTTGGATCTTGTGATTTTAACTATGTCTGCGGGAAGCTTATTAGGTTTCCCCGCCTCCGCGTACCTCCTCTGATCCTGAAAAAAAAGATTTATGCTGAGCTTTCTCAAGGAGGAGCAATGCATGTGCGTCTTGAGCCTCCTTAAGAAGACGTAAATTTCTCCTCTCTCCACCCCCACCAACCAGTCCCTAATCCTTCACCTACCCCCCGGGTCTGTTCCCTCCCCCACCCCACCGGTCTAGCACAGAAAATAAACCTTATTATGCATAAAGACAGATTCCATATTCTACATTTTGTACTCCTTCCCTACCTAGCCATTCTGAGGCCTCCTGAGCTGTTTGAAACCTATGCAGCCGGCGTTGAACTTCTCTAAAAGCTCCCCTCTTCTTTTGTGTTCTTGAAAAATCCAGAAATAAAGCTATTATCTGCCCGTTGTATGTTAAATCCTTGATCTCCCTAATCCTCCTCAATATGATGTCCCTATCTCTAGAGAGTAGGATCTTAACTAATAGTGGGGGGGGGGGGGCTGGAGGCGGAGCCCTGCCAGGCACGCTGTGCGCTCTCTCTACATTAAACTGGAAAGATTATCAGCCCCTACCGTCTCCCTCTACACCCTCTGGAAAACCTAATATCCGGATATTGGACCGCATGGACCTGTCCTCTAATTCTGTCATTTTTTTCCGTGGAGTGATGTATTGTCCTGAGATAAAGTATCCAACTTACTTAAAGAAGCAGTTCACTTTTTATTTTTTTCGCCCCCCCGGTTAGCCGCTGTCAAGTATACTTACAGAAGATGATCGGTGTCCCGTTCCCGTCGGTCAGTTCCGTCCCGCGGTGCCGTTCACATCGGGGGCGCGCTCACTTCCGCCGGCTGCTGCGAGTCCTCTTCTCTGCCCAGTGATTATACGCCGGAAGTCACTCGCTTCCATGCATTCTCTATGGAAGCGCGTGACTTCCGGCGTTCAAATGACAAGGGAGAGAAGAGGAGTCACAGCGCCGGCGGAAGTGAGCGCGCGCCCGATGTGAACGGCACCGCGGGACGGAACTGACCGACGGGAACGGGACACCGATCATCTTCTGTAAGTATACTTGACAGCGGCTAACCGGGGGGGCGAAAAAAATAAAAAGTGAACTGCTTCTTTAAAACCTCGTTCATCTGGTTTTCTAATCCACGTACAGCTCTTTCAACCCTCAGTCCTCGTTCCCTAATTTAATTTAAATCATCTCGTATTAGGGTAGCTTCACACATACCGTATCGCTGCGTATTTAACGCTGCGTTTTTATTGCTGCAATTTTTACATGCGAGTTTTGATTTTTACATGATTTTCATGTGTAAATCAAAACTCGCATGTAAGAATCGCACCAAACACGCAGCGATAAAAATGCAGCGATACAGTACGTGTGACGGCACCCTTAAGGAGGATTCCATAGCGAGACCTCCAATTTGATCCTTAGCATCCAGTAGCCCTGAGTTGGATTTCTGCACCTCAGAAAGTGTCCTTCATCCCCCTCCCCTGCATTTGTCCCTTCCTCTTCTAATGCAGCGCATCCTGGCCGGGGGATGCTCCTTTCTGAGGCCTAGCCTTAGCATGTGGGGTGGGTGATTTCAAATATTTTTCCATTTTGGTGTTTACTTTAAGTGCAGTGTTACCCCCTGATTTTTTTTATTGCTACTTTTTTACTGGCATTTCAAAGTGGGGACACACCAATATCTTTTACCCTTTAAATTGCTAACAAAAAGACATAAACCGTTCCAATAAGATATACCACTCATAGCGTCACACAGAAATCTCATTACCTTATAGTAATAAGACGGGCAAACATTAATAATAGACATTCAGGGGTGTAGCACTCTCCCATATGTTGCAGAGAGGTTTTCCTCAGGTATGTATCTCTAGTATTGAGGCTTCAGTTATGATCTACACAGGATAAGAGGGAGGTTATCACGCAATATGGAGGCTGAGCGCGCGCCCCATAACATTTAGGAATCTGCTATGCCCAGCCCAACATATAAACTACATCCCGCCCTTCACTCCATCAAGAGTAGAAAATGTCATATATATGCAGCATAAACTTAGACAGGGCTTAGCGGTTCAGTGTCACAGTCCCGCCTGCCTCGGGTAAGCTTTTCCTGGAGGGTGAGAGGGATTCGCACAGTGGCTCTCAAGAATGAGGGGGTACAGTCCTCTTCACTTCTTCTAGGAAATTCATGAATTTCTCCTCCAGTTCTGCCCCCGGACAGATACATTCATCAGGATCGGCAAGTGCTTCTCCTCCAAACCTCGGAGTCTCAGAGATTCTTAAAGGGGTCGGACACTTTATAGTAAAATGGGTCAGTACAAAGTATTAGTAAGTGTACTCACTGTATATACTGACAGCAGCTCCCTGTGTACTCAGTGTATATACTGACAGCAGCTCCCTGTACTCACTGTATATACTGACAGCGACTCCCTGTACTCACTGTATATACTGACAGCAGCTCCCTGTACTCACTGTATATACTGACTGCATTTCCCTGTATACTCACTGTATATACTGACAGCACCTCCCTGTACTCACTGTATATACTGACTGCATTTCCCTGTGTACTCACTGTATATACTGACAGCAGCTCCCTGTGTACTCACTGTATATACTGACAGCAGCTCCCTGTACTCACTGTATATACTGACAGCAGCTCCCTGTGTACTCACTGTATATACTGACTGCATTTCCCTGTGTACACACTGTATATACTGACAGCAGCTCCCTGTACTCACTGTATATACTCACAGCACCTCTCTGTACTCACTGTATATACTGACTGCATTTCCCTGTGTACTCACTGTATATACTGACAGCAGCTCCCTGTACTCACTGTATATACTGACAGCAGCTCCTTGTGTACTCACTGTATATACTGACAGCAGCTCCCTGTGTACTCACTGTATATACTGACAGCTGCTGTCAGTATATACAGTGAGTACACAGGGAGCTGCTGTCAGTATATACAGTGAGTACAGGGAGCTGCTGTCAGTATATACAGTGAGTACACAGGGAGCTGCTGTCAGTATATACAGTGAGTACAGGGAGGTGCTGTCAGTATATACAGTGAGTACACAGGGAGCTGCTGTCAGTATATACAGTGAGTACAGGGAGCTGCTGTCAGTATATACAGTGAGTACACAGGGAGCTGCTGTCAGTATATACAGTGAGTACAGGGAGCTGCTGTCAGTATATACAGTGAGTACACAGGGAGCTGCTGTCAGTATATACAGTGAGTACACAGGGAGCTGCTGTCAGTATATACAGTGAGTACACAGGGAGCTGCTGTCAGTATATACAGTGAGTACAGGGAGGTGCTGTCAGTATATGCAGTGAGTACACAGGGAGCTGCTGTCAGTATATACAGTGAGTACAGGGAGCTGCTGTCAGTATATACAGTGAGTACACAGGGAGATGCTGTCAGTATATACAGTGAGTACACAGGGAGCTGCTGTCAGTATATACAGTGAGTACAGGGAGGTGCTGTCAGTATATACAGTGAGTACACAGGGAGCTGCTGTCAGTATATACAGTGAGTACAGGGAGCTGCTGTCAGTATATACAGTGAGTACACAGGGAGATGCTGTCAGTATATACAGTGAGTACACAGGGAGATGCTGTCAGTATATACAGTGAGTACACAGGGAGCTGCTGTCAGTATATACAGTGAGTACACAGGGAGCTGCTGTCAGTATATACAGTGAGTACAGGGAGGTGCTGTCAGTATATACAGTGAGTACAGGGAGGTGCTGTCAGTATATACAGTGAGTACAGGGAGGTGCTGTCAGTATATACAGTGAGTACACAGGAGGCTGCTGTCAGTATATACAGTGAGTACACGGGGAGCTGCTGTCAGTATATACAGTGAGTACACGGGGAGCTGCTGTCAGTATATACAGTGAGTACATGGGGAGCTGCTGTCAGTATATACAGTGAGTACAGGGAGGTGCTGTCAGTATATACAGTGAGTACACAGGAGGCTGCTGTCAGTATATACAGTGAGTACAGGGAGGTGCTGTCAGTATATACAGTGAGTACACGGAGGCTGCTGTCAGTATATACAGTGAGTACAGGGAGGTGCTGTCAGTATATACAGTGAGTACAGGGAGGTGCTGTCAGTATATACAGTGAGTACAGGGAGCCGCTGTCAGTATATACAGTGAGTACAGGGAGGTGCTGTCAGTATATACAGTGAGTACAGGGAGCTGCTGTCAGTATATACAGCGAGTACACAGGAGGCTGCTGTCAGTATATACAGCGAGTACACAGGGAGTTGCTGTCAGTATATACAGTGAGTACAGGAGGCTGCTGTCAGTATATACAGTGAGTACACAGGGAGCTGCTGTCAGTATATACAGTGAGTACACAGGGAGCTGCTGTCAGTATATACAGTGAGTACACAGGGAGCTGCTGTCAGTATATACAGTGAGTACACAGGGAGCTGCTGTCAGTATATACAGTGAGTACACAGGGAGCTGCTGTCAGTATATACAGTGAGTACAGGGAACTGCTGTCAGTATATACAGTGAGTACAGGGAGCTGCTGTCAGTATATACAGTGAGTACAGGAGGCTGCTGTCTGTATATACAGTGAGTACAGGGAGCTGCTGTCTGTATATACAGTGAGTACACAGGGAGCTGCTGTCAGTATATACAGTGAGTACATAAGAAGCTGCTGTCAGTATATACAGTGAGTACACAGGAGGCTGCTGTCAGTATATACAGTGAGTACAGGAGGCTGCTGTCAGTATATACAGTGAGTACACAGGGAGCCGCTGTCAGTATATACAGTGAGTACACAGGGAGCCGCTGTCAGTATATACAGTGAGTACACAGGGAGCCGCTGTCAGTATATACAGTGAGTACACAGGGAGCCGCTGTCAGTATATACAGTGAGTACACAGGGAGCCGCTGTCAGTATATACAGTGAGTACACAGGGAGCCGCTGTCAGTATATACAGTGAGTACACAGGAGGCTGCTGTCAGTATATGCAGTGAGTACAGGGAGGTGCTGTCAGTATATACAGTGAGTACACAGGGAGCCGCTGTCAGTATATGCAGTGAGTACAGGGAGGTGCTGTCAGTATATACAGTGAGTACAGGGAGCCGCTGTCAGTATATACAGTGAGTACACAGGGAGCTGCTGTCAGTATATACAGTGAGTACACAGGAGGCTGCTGTCAGTATATACAGTGAGTACAGGGAACTGCTGTCAGTATATACAGTGAGTACACAGGGAGCCGCTGTCAGTATATGCAGTGAGTACAGGGAGGTGCTGTCAGTATATACAGTGAGTACACAGGGAGGTGCTGTCAGTATATACAGTGAGTACACAGGGAACTGCTGTCAGTATATACAGTGAGTACACAGGGAGCCGCTGTCAGTATATACAGTGAGTACACAGGGAGCTGCTGTCAGTATATACAGTGAGTACATAGGGAGCTGCTGTCAGTATATACAGTGAGTACAGGGAGCTGCTGTCGGTATATACAGTGAGTACACAGGGAGCCGCTGTCGGTATATACAGTGAGTACACAGGGAGCCGCTGTCAGTATATACAGTGAGTACACAGGGAGCCGCTGTCAGTATATGCAGTGAGTACACAGGGAGCTGCTGTCAGTATATGCAGTGAGTACACAGGGAGCCGCTGTCAGTATATACAGTGAGTACAGGGAGGTGCTGTCAGTATATACAGTGAGTACAGGGAGGTGCTGTCAGTATATACAGTGAGTACAGGGAGGTGCTGTCAGTATATACAGTGAGTACACAGGGAGGTGCTGTCAGTATATACAGTGAGTACAGGGAGGTGCTGTCAGTATATACAGTGAGTGCACAGGGAGCTGCTGTCAGTATATACAGTGAGTACAGGGAGGTGCTGTCAGTATATACAGTGAGTACACAGGGAGGTGCTGTCAGTATATACAGTGAGTACATGGGGAGCCGCTGTCAGTATATACAGTGAGTACACAGGGAGCTGCTGTCAGTATATACAGTGATTACACAAGGAGCTGCTGTCAGTATATACAGTGAGTACAGGGAGGTGCTGTCAGTATATACAGTGAGTACAGGGAGGTGCTTTCAGTATATACAGTGAGTACACAGGGAGGTGCTGTCAGTATATACAGTGAGTACACAGGGAGCTGCTGTCAGTATATACAGTGAGTACACAGGGAGGTGCTGTCAGTATATACAGTGAGTACAGGGAGCCGCTGTCAGTATATACAGTGAGTACACAGGGAGGTGCTGTCAGTATATACAGTGAGTACAGGGAGGTGCTGTCAGTATATACAGTGAGTACAGGGAGCTGTTGTCAGTATATACAGTGAGTACAGGGAGGTGCTGTCAGTATATACAGTGAGTACACCTACTAATACTGTACACCGAACTATTTTACTATAAAGTGTCTGACCCCTTTAAGCTGCTTCCCCCTTGGTCCTCTGACTCTGTTCTCCAGGAACACAAAGTATTCCACTCCAAGCAGAGGCCATGAGCCCAGTCGGTGTTCGGGTACACAGAGACCACAGCTCCCACACGTGGAGCTCGTCCGCTCCTAGCGTCTTCCCAGGGTGCCTTACTGCGCGTCCTTTATGCTGCATCACAATGCAGATCTCGCAGGAGCGCCATCCTGTCCAGCAGTCCACCCAGGGCACTACAAGCGGTGGGCTGCCAAACAGTCTCCATCTGGCCCCAATCTCCAGTCTGCCACCTGGACCGGCGTCCGAGCCAGGGAGCCCATCGCCGACCACGGGAGCGGCGGCCATCCACACCGGGCAGCCCCCGCAACGGGGCGAAGCGGGTCACCCAGGGCACGGCGTCCACGGCGGCCATTCCTACGTCATGCTGTCACATGATCCACCCCTTTGCTCTTTCTTGGTGCATGATGTGCATTTTAACATAAATTATGGTGCAAAGAACATGGCCAGCGGCTAGCTGAGCGCTGGCCGTGTTCTCTGTGGCGCCCCCTAGTGTCACCTCCTCAGGAGTCTGCTGCATATGGAGCGGCCCCCACTGCAAATGACTGCAGCCCGTGATCCCGTGGGCAGCAGTCATTTAACCATCCCCCCTCCCACCGGTGCAGTGGTCCCTCGCACTCGCCAGCTCCAAGGAGGTATGCTGGGAGTTGTGGTGCACAAGGAAGTATGCTGGGAGGTACAGGGGAATTAATAAGTGTTTATTATGAATTTTATTTAATTTTTAAAGTTCTAATCCCCGCTTTTTCCTTTTTGTAAATTAATAAATAAAAATAAACATTTGAAATCATTGCACCCGTAATTGTCCGGACTATAAAATGTAACAAAGTGATCAAAAAGGCACATAAATAAAAATGTGCTGGGGCATTATAGTTGTATTTTAAGCGCTTTTTTTCATACTTAGAAATCAAAATCGTATTGAGTATTGAAATAAAAAAATCTAAATTCTGATGTTGTGGCATCTCTACAAGAGACTCGAAATGTCTTTCTATGTAGAGGACTGGAGCATTTTCAGGGTTTTGTACAGATCACACAGGGTCCCAGAAACATAACGTGAAGCCGCCCTCACCTGGTGCCCAAAGGAGCAACTCATCCTGACCCAGGTACACAGCAGTACAGGACATGTAGTATCACACTATACTGTATAGAGGAGATACTAGACACAGGACATGTATACAGGACATGTAGTATCACACTATACTATAGAGAGGAGATACTAGACACACAGCAGTACAGGACATGTAGTATCACACTATACTGTAGAGGAGATACCAGACACACACAGCAGTACAGGACATGTAGTATCACACTATACTGTAGAGGGAATACTAGACACACAGCAGTACAGGACATGTAGTATCCCACTATACTGTAGAGGGGATACTAGACACACAGCAGTACAGGACATGTAGTATCACACTATACTGTATAGAGGAGATACTAGACACACATAGCAGTACAGGACATGTAGTATCACACTATACTGTAGAGGAGATACTAGACACACATAGCAGTACAGGACATGTAGTATCACACTATACTGTAGAGGAGATACTAGACACACAGCAGTACAGGACATGTAGTATCACACTATACTGTAGAGAGGAGATACTAGACACACAGCAGTACAGGACATGTAGTATCACACTATACTGTAGGGAGGAGATACCAGACACATAGCAGTACAGGACATGTAGTATCACACTATACTGTATAGAGGAGATACCAGACACACAGCAGTACAGGACATGTAGTATCACACTATACTGTAGAGGAGATACAAGACACACAGCAGTACAGGACATGTAGTATCACACTATACTGTAGAGAGGAGATACTAGACACACACAGCAGTACAGGACATGTAGTATCACACTATACTGTGTAGAGAGGAGATACTAGACACACACAGCAGTACAGGACGTGTAGTATCACACTATACTGTGTAGAGAGGAGATACTAGACACACACAGCAGTACAGGACATGTAGTATCACACTATACTGTGTAGAGAGGAGATACTAGACACACAGCAGTACAGGACATGTAGTATCACACTATACTGTGTAGAGAGGAGATACTAGACACACAGCAGTACAGGACATGTAGTATCACACTATACTGTAGGAAGGAGATACTAGACACACACAGCAGTACAGGACATGTAGTATCACACTATACTGTGTAGAGAGGAGATACCAGACACACAGCAGTACAGGACATGTAGTATCACACTATACTGTAGAGGAGATACAAGACACACAGCAGTACAGGACATGTAGTATCACACTATACTGTAGAAAGGAGATACTAGACACACAGCAGTACAGGACATGTAGTATCACACTATACTGTGTAGAGAGGAGATACTAGACACACACAGCAGTACAGGACATGTAGTATCACACTATACTGTGTAGAGAGGAGATACTAGACACACACAGCAGTACAGGACATGTAGTATCACACTATACTGTGTAGAGAGGAGATACTAGACACACACAGCAGTACAGGACATGTAGTATCACACTATACTGTGTAGAGAGGAGATACTAGACACACACAGCAGTACAGGACATGTAGTATCACACTATACTGTATAGGACACATAGCAGTACAGGACATGTAGTATCACACTATACTGTAGAGGAGATACTAGACACACAGCAGTACAGGACATGTAGTATCACACTATACTGTAGAGAGGAGATACTAGACACACAGCAGTACAGGACATGTAGTATCACACTATACTGTATAGAGGAGATACCAGACACACGCAGCAGTACAGGACATGTAGTATCACACTATATTGTATAGAGGAGATACCAGACACACGCAGCAGTACAGGACATGTAGTATCACACTGTACTGTATAGAGAAGATACCAGACACACGCAGCAGTACAGGACATGTAGTATCACACTATACTGTAGAGAGGAGATACTAGACACACAGCAGTACAGGACATGTAGTATCACACTATACTGTGTAGAGAGGAGATACTAGACACACACAGCAGTACAGGACATGTAGTATCACACTATACTGTGTAGAGAGGAGATAGTAGACACACACAGCAGTACAGGACATGTAGTATCACACTATACTGTGTAGAGAGGAGATACTAGACACACACAGCAGTACAGGACATGTAGTATCACACTATACTGTATAGGACACATAGCAGTACAGGGCATGTAGTATCACACTATACTGTAGAGGAGATACTAGACACACAGCAGTACAGGACATGTAGTATCACACTATACTGTATAGAGGAGATACCAGACACACGCAGCAGTACAGGACATGTAGTATCACACTATACTGTATAGAGGAGATACCAGACACACGCAGCAGTACAGGACATGTAGTATCACACTATACTGTATAGAGGAGATACCAGACACATAGCAGTACAGGACATGTAGTATCACACTATACTGTATAGAGGAGATACCAGACACACGCAGCAGTACAGGACATGTAGTATCACACTGTACTGTAAAAAGGTGGTACCAGGCAGCCAGCCAGTGCATGCACTTCACTAACACTGGGATTTTACCAGTAAAATGGCCACTTTCATTGGGCGATTATTTTTTTTTTTTTTAAATACATGTTCCGCAGATCCTGACTGTTTGTAACATTGTATGTTGTATATTGATTCTGGTCTCAAGTTACGATGGTAATATTGTAGGTTGAGACATCACTGTATAGGAGAGGCGGTGACTGGGACTGATCCTTGTGTGTCCTCTTTAGGGCTTTATGGTCACAGATCTTTGTGGTTTGCTGTCCAGAGCCGGACGCATCTCCTGCAGCAGAATCCGCAATTCCTGGTGAGTTTTTCCCTGGTGATATACCATTATACCCATCAGGTATTATTATTGCAGGTGATATACCATTATACCCATCAGGTATTATTATTGCAGGTGATATACCATTATACCCATCAGGTATTATTATTGCAGGTGATATACCATTATACCCATCAGGTATTATTATTGCAGGTGATATACCATTATACCCATCAGGTAGTATCACAGGTGATATATCATTATACCCATCAGGTAGTATGACAGGTGATATATCATTATACCCATCAGGTATTATTATTGCAGGTGATATACCATTATACCCATCAGGTATTATTATTGCAGGTGATATACCATTATACCCATCAGGTATTATTATTGCAGGTGATATACCATTATACCCATCAGGTATTATTATTGCAGGTGATATATCATTATACCCATCAGGTATTATTATTGCAGGTGATATACCATTATACCCATCAGGTATTATTATTGCAGGTGATATACCATTATACCCATCAGGTATTATTATTGCAGGTGATATACCATTATACCCATCAGGTATTATTATTGCAGGTGATATATCATTATACCCTTCAGGTATTATTATTGCAGGTGATATCTTTATACCCATCAGGTAGTATCACAGGTGATATATCATTATACCCATCAGGTAGTATCATAGGTGATATACCATTATACCCATCAGGTATTATTATTGCAGGTGATATATCATTATACCCTTCAGGTATTATTATTGCAGGTGATATCTTTATACCCATCAGGTAGTATCATAGGTGATATACCATTATACCCATCAGGTAGTATTATTGCAGGTGATATCATTATACCCATCTGGTAGTATCACAGGTGATATATCATTATACCCATCTGGTAGTATCACAGGTGATATATCATTATACCCATCAGGTATTATTATCGCAGGTGATATATCATTATACCCATCAGGTAGTATCACAGGTGATATCATTATACCCATCAGGTAGTATCACAGGTGATATCATTATACTTATCAGGTAGTACCTGAGTAGGCAGATACCATCTTTATCCCCACTCCTATTCCCCTGTCTTTCCTGTCCTTCATGTATGCTACACCTGGCTGATACATCTACATTATTCATTAAAGGTGTATTCACATGTACAGGATCCGCAGCAGATTTGATGCTGTGTTCAGTTATTTAGATCAAATCCGATGTGATACGGTGTGTGTGAAGCTACCCTAAGGCTTATGGCCTGGTTTGCATTCAGCTTAATATATTTGGAATTTTATAAAAGGTGTACACCGGAGAAAATCTTTTTCTTTCAAATCAACTGGTGTCAGAAAGTTATATAGATTTGTAATTTACTTCTATTTAAAAAATCTCCAGTACTTATCAGCTGTTGTATGTGCTGCAGGAAGCGGTGTATTCTCTCCAGTCTGACACAATGCTCTCTGCTTCCACCTCTGTCCACATACATGCGAGGTGTATATACACACAATATACATCATCTGTAACGATAGGTCTATATATATATATATATATATATATATATATATATATATATATATATATATATATATATATATAGTCACCGGCCACTTTATTAGGTACACCATGCTAGTAACGGGTTGGACCCCCTTTTGCCTTCAGAACTGCCCCAATTCTTGGTGGCATAGATACAACAAGGTGCTGGAAGCTTCCTCAGAGATTTTGGTCCATAGTGACATGATGACATCACACAGTTGCCGCAGATTTGTCGGCTGCACATCCATGATGCCAATCTCCCGTTCCACCACATCCCAAAGATGCTCTATTGGATTGAGATCTGGTGACTGTGGAGGCCATTGGAGTACAGTGACCTCATTGTCCTGTTCAAGAAACCAGTCTGAGATGATTCTAGCTTTATGACATGGCGCATTATCCTGCTGAAAGTCGCCATCAGATGTTGGGTCCATTGTGGTCATAAAGGGATGGACATGGTCAGCAACAATACTCAGGTAGGCTGTGGCGTTGCAACCATGCTCAATTGGTACCAAGGGGCCCAAAGAGTGCCAAGAAAATATTCCCCACACCATGACACCACCACCACCAGCCTGAACCGTTGATACAAGGCAGGATGGATCCATGCTTTCATGTTGTTGACGCCAAATTCTGACCCTACCATCCGAATGTCGCAGCAGAAATCGAGACTCATCAGATCAGGCAACGTTTTTCCAATCTTCTACTGTCCAATTTCGATGAGCTTGTGCAAATTGTAGCCTCAGTTTCCTGTTCTTAGCTGAGCGGAGTGGCACCCGGTGTGGTCTTCTGCTGCTGTAGCCCATCTGCCTCAGAGTTGGCCGTACTGTGCGTTCAGAGATGCTCTTCGGCCTACCTTGGCTGTAACTGTTGGCTATTTGAGTCACTGTTGCCTTTCTATCAGCTGGAACCAGTCTGCCCATTCTCCTCTGACCTCTGGCATCAACAAGGCATTTCCGCCCACAGAACGGCCGCTCACTGGATGGTTTTTCTTTTTCGGACCATTCTCTGTAAACCCTAGAGATGGTTGTGCGTGAAAATCCCAGTAGATCAGCAGTTTCTGAAATACTCAGACCAGCCCTCCTGGCACCAACAACCATGCCACGTTCAAAGGCCTCAAATCACCTTTCTTCCCCATACTGATGCTCGGTTTGAACTGCAGGAGATTGTCTTGACCATGTCTACATGCCTAAATGCACTCAGTTGCCGCCATGTGATTGGCTGATTAGAAATTAAGTGGTAACGTTCAGTTGGACAGGTGTACCTAATAAAGTGGCCGGTGAGTATATATATATATATATACACACACACAATGTACATCATCTGTAACGATAGGTCTATATATATATATATATATATATATATATATATATATATATATACACACACAATGTACATCATCTGTAACGATAGGTCTATATATATATATATATATATATACGCAATGTACATAATCTGTTAACGATAGGTCTATATATATATATATATAGGTCTATATATATATATATATATATATATATATATATATATATATATATAAATCACGAATGAGGGTCAGTACATCCACAATAAAAGCTTTGTCTTTATTTCTTGTTCCATTAAAAAGTAGCAAATAGGCAGATACAAAAATAGAAAGTTCCCACTAACGCGTTTCTGGCTGTTAGCCCTTAATCATAGATAGTTGGTACATAGGTGTGCTGGGATACATATAGGGGAATAAACATATAATCCCTCCCACACATCACCTGAATCCCATTACTTTCTACATAGACATACATATACAAGTGAGAACATGAACAACGAATAGGAAAAAATGCACAAAAGTGCACCGTGCAGCAATACAAATATACAAAAGTACAAAACACTATATACATTTTAATAATTCATGATCAAATCCAGTCCATTGGGAGATGAGGAATCCAGCATAAGAATCCAATATCCTTCGCGATTTAAAAGTTTCTGTCTTCTGTTACCACCACGATCAGGGCAAAATACTCTCTCTATGCCCATAATTGAAAGTGATGATACATCTCCTGCATGGACTAGAGAAAAATGTTTAGCCACATTCGATGGATTTTTTGCATTAGCATGTGTAGCACCATAAATGTGTTCATGGGGGAATGAGAGGGACAGGGGGAATGAGAGGGAGGGGACAGGGGGAATGAGAGGGAGGGAACAGGAGGAATGAGAGGGACAGGGGGAATGAGAGGGAGGGGACAGGGGGAATGAGAGGGAGGGGACAGGGAGAATGAGAGGGAGGGGACAGGGGGAATGAGAGGGAGGGAACAGGGGGAATGAGAGGGACAGGGGGAATGAGAGGGAGGGAACAGGGGGAATGAGAGGGAGGGGACAGGGAGAATGAGAGGGAGGGGACAGGGGGAATGAGAGGGAGGGGACAGGGGGAATGAGAGGGAGGGGACAGGGGGAATGAGAGGGAGGGAACAGGAGGAATGAGAGGGAGGGAACAGGGGGAATGAGAGGGAGGGGACAGGGGGAATGAGAGGGAGGGGACAGGGGGAATGAGGGGGAGGGGACAGGGGGATTGAGGGGGAGGGGACAGGGGGAATGAGGGGGAGGGGACAGGGGGAATGAGAGGGAGGGGACAGGGGGAATGAGAGGGAGGACACAGGGGGAATGAGAGGGAGGGGACAGGGGGAATGAGAGGGACGAGGGGAATGAGAGGGAGGGGACAGGGAGAATGAGAGGGACGGGGGGAATGAGAGGGAGGGACGAGGGGAATGAGAGGGAGGGGACAGGGAGAATGAGAGGGACGGGGGGAATGAGAGGGAGGGGACAGGGGGAATGATGGGGAGGGGACAGGGGGAATGAGGGGGAGGGGACAGGGGGAATGAGGGGGAGGGGACAGGGGGAATGAGAGGGACGGGACAGGGGGAATGAGGGGGAGGGGACAGGGGGAATGAGAGGGAGGGGACAGGGGGAATGATGGGGAATGAGGGGGAGGGGACAGGGGGAATGAGGGGGAGGGGACAGGGGGAATGAGATCGAGGGGTTAGGGGGAATGAGGGGGAGGGGACAGGGGGAATGAGAGGGAGGGGACAGGGGGAATGAATGGGACGGGACAGGGGGAATGAGAGGGAGGGGACAGGGAATGAGAGGGAGGGGACAGGGGGAATGAGGGGGAGGGGACAGGGGGAATGAGAGGGACAGGGAATGAGAGGGAGGGGACAGGGGGAATGAGGGGGAGGGGACAGGGGGAATGAGAGGGAGGGGACAGGGGGAATGAGAGGGAGGGGACAGGGGGAATGAGAGGGAGGGGACATGGGGGAATGAGGGGTAGGGGACAGGGGGAATGAGAGGGAGGGGACAGGGGGAATGAGAGGGAGGGGACAGGGGAATGACCTGGTAAGTGCAGTCTGGGGAGAGAAGTACACCCACTCCTCCACCATGTCTGTTATCAGGTCTAGGGGTATGGGAAAGGTGTAGGCCACCATGGATCAGAGCGGCGGGGGAGGCCGTGTCTGACTCTTGTAGCCAGGTTTCCGTAAGAGCCATTTAGTGATGACCATATCATGAACTTGTGTCAGTTTGTTACAGACAGACCGGGCGTTCCAGAGAGCACAGTTACTGGAGATGGGATCCGGCAAGCAGCGGATCCTGACCAAGTTATGGGGGTTTCTGAAGGAGGTCGGTGAAGAGAAGCTGTTAGTGATAGAGGGACGACCAGGGTTAGGAGAAATGTCTCCTGCTGCAAGAAGGAGGAGAATTGTGAGAGATAGTAGATGGTTTAGTGACTTATGAGGACGGTTTCTGTGCAGCACCTTGGAGAAACAAAGGTGATGGGGGTTCAGGGAGGTAAAAAGTGAGCGTGCACAGTACATGGGTGACGGAAGGAGCGAGCGTGCGCAGTACATGGATAACGGAAGGAGAGAGCGTGCGCAGTACATGGGTGACGGAAGGAGAGAGCGTGCGCAGTACATGGATGACGGAAGGAGAGAGCGTGCGCAGTACATGGGTGACGGAAGGAGAGAGCGTGCGCAGTACATGGGTGACGGAAGGAGAGAGCGTGCGCAGTACATGGATAACGGAAGGAGAGAGCGTGCGCAGTACATGGATAACGGAAGGAGAGAGCGTGCACAGTACATGGGTGACGGAAGGAGCGAGCGTGCGCAGTACATGGATAACGGAAGGAGAGAGCGTGCGCAGTACATGGGTGACGGAAGGAGAGAGCGTGCGCAGTACATGGGTGACGGAAGGAGAGAGCGTGCGCAGTACATGGGTGACGGAAGGAGAGAGCGTGCGCAGTACATGGGTGACGGAAGGAGAGAGCGTGCGCAGTACATGGATAACGGAAGGAGAGAGCGTGCGCAGTACATGGATAACGGAAGGAGAGAGCGTGCGCAGTACATGGGTGACGGAAGGAGAGAGCGTGCGCAGTACATGGGTGACGGAAGGAGAGAGCGTGCGCAGTACATGGGTGACGGAAGGAGAGAGCGTGCGCAGTACATGGGTGACGGAAGGAGAGAGCGTGCGCAGTACATGGGTGACGGAAGGAGAGAGCGTGCGCAGTACATGGGTGACGGAAGGAGAGAGCGTGCGCAGTACATGGGTGACGGAAGGAGAGAGCGTGCGCAGTACATGGATAACGGAAGGAGAGAGCGTGCGCAGTACATGGATAACGGAAGGAGAGAGCGTGCGCAGTACATGGGTGACGGAAGGAGAGAGCGTGCGCAGTACATGGGTGACGGAAGGAGAGAGCGTGCGCAGTACATGGGTGACGGAAGGAGCGAGCGTGCGCAGTACATGGGTGACGGAAGGAGCGAGCGTGCGCAGTACATGGGTGACGGAAGGAGAGAGCGTGCGCAGTACATGGGTGACGGAAGGAGAGAGCGTGCGCAGTACATGGGTGACGGAAGGAGAGAGCGTGCGCAGTACATGGATAACGGAAGGAGAGAGCGTGCGCAGTACATGGGTAACGGAAGGAGAGAGCGTGCGCAGTACATGGGTAACGGAAGGAGAGAGCGTGCGCAGTACATGGGTAACGGAAGGAGAGAGCGTGCGCAGTACATGGGTAACGGAAGGAGAGAGCGTGCGCAGTACATGGATAACGGAAGGAGAGAGCGTGCGCAGTACATGGGTAACGGAAGGAGAGAGCGTGCGCAGTACATGGATAACGGAAGGAGAGAGCGTGCGCAGTACATGGGTAACGGAAGGAGAGAATGTGCGCAGTACATGGGTGACGGAAGGAGAGAGCGTGCGCAGTACATGGGTGACGGAAGGAGAGAGCGTGCGCAGTACATGGGTGACGGAAGGAGAGAGCGTGCGCAGTACATGGGTAACGGAAGGAGAGAGCGTGCGCAGTACATGGATAACGGAAGGAGAGAATGTGCGCAGTATATGGGTGACGGAAGGAGAGAGTGTGCGCAGTACATGGGTAACGGAAGGAGAGAGCGTGTGCAGTACATGGGTGACGGAAGGAGAGAGGGGCTGATGTGGACACAGGGGGATAGGTGTGTAGACATAAGATTAGCAGGTATAGAGAGATAGAAAGCATGATATAAGTGGTTAGTCTATGGTCTATGGAATACAGGTGCAGTACTCACTGGTCTATGGTCTATGGAATACAGGTGCAGTACTCACTGGTTTTTCCTCAGAGGTTTCTTTCTGGTCTCATTCTAAAGTGGTCACTTACGATGGAGAGGACGATGGAGTATTCAGACCAGTGTGCCCACTCTTATAGTTCTATGTCTATGATTAACGGACTCAGAAAGGCTGAAGTCAGGCCCAGGTGTCACTATGGGAGGGGGGATTAGTGGTCAGAGGGCGGCTATCAGAGGGCACAGGGCTAGTGGGAGGTTACACACAAGGCCAAATGAGGGGTCATAAACATCAGTGAAGCCATACTAGACACAGAACAGATACAGAACAGCAAAGCAGGATATGATGAGGCCGATAGTAACTCAATGGCTGATATCCCAAATACACAGAGCAGATACAAATGGCAGAGTCTGTTAGGATGGGAGGAGTAGTAGTGCAGAGTCTGTTAGGATGGGAGGAGTAGTAGTGCAGAGTCTGTTAGGATGGGAGGAGTAGTAGTGCAGTGGCTGACATCCCTGTGGACAAAAGAGGAGAAGATGAGATCCCAGCTGTAAAGATGAAGACTATTGCAGAGTATGAATTCTGGTCTAATTCTAAAGAGGACACTTATGAGGTCACTTGCGATGGAGCGAACGATGGAGTATTCAAAAGACCAGAAAGGAAATATGGACAAACACATAAAACGTGTGGGGGAAAGCGAGACGCGACTGGATGATCCCTATAGACGCGACTGGATGATCCCTATAGACGCGACTGGATGATCCCTACAGACGCGGCTGGATGATCCCTACAGACGCGGCTGGATGATCCCTACAGACGCGACTGGATGATCCCTATAGACGCGACTGGATGATCCCTACAGACGCGACTGGATGATCCCTATAGACGCGACTGGATGATCCCTACAGACGCGACTGGATGATCCCTACAGACGCGACTGGATGATCCCTATAGACGTGACTGGATGATCCCTATAGACGCGACTGGATGATCCCTATAGACGCGGCTCTATGATCCCTACAGACGCGGCTGGATGATCCCTACAGACGCTGCTGGATGATCCCTACAGACGCGGCTGGATGATCCCTACAGACGCGGCTGGATGATCCCTACAGACGCTGCTGGATGATCCCTACAGACGCGGCTGGATGATCCCTACAGACGCGGCTGGATGATCCCTACAGACGCTGCTGGATGATCCCTACAGACGCGGCTGGATGATCCCTACAGACGCGGCTGGATGATCCCTACAGACGCGACTGGATGATCCCTATAGACGCGACTGGATGATCCCTATAGACGCGACTGGATGATCCCTATAGACGCGACTGGATGATCCCTATAGACGCGACTGGATGATCCCTACAGACGCGGCTGGATGATCCCTACAGACGCGGCTGGATGATCCCTACAGACGCGGCTGGATGATCCCTACAGACGCAGCTGGATGATCCCTATAGACGCGGTTGGATGATCCCTACAGACGCAGCTGGATGATCCCTATAGACGCGGCTGGATGATCCCTACAGACGCGGCTGGATGAGAGCTATGACTGGGCAGTTAATCTCCAGGGTTATAGTCTGCTCAGAAATTACAGTAAAAATAATAAAGGGGGAGGGGTCTGCCTATAGGGGGAGGGGTCTGCCTATAGGGGGAGGGGTCTGTCTATATGTTACATCCTGCCTTAGGCCCATTCTGCGGCAGGATTTATGTAATGTAATGTAGAGTCTCTTTGGGTAGAAATAAGGGGAGGAAGAATAATAAAATTCTTACAGGAGTGAGTTATAAATCTCCAAGTATAGTGGAAGATGTGGCAGCGAAGCAGAGTGACCTCATTATTATGGGGGGGGGGGGGCTATAACTACCCAATATATACAGGAAAGCAGAGTGACCTCATTATTATGGGGGGGCTATACCCCAATATATACAGGAAAGCAGAGTGACCTCATTATTATGGGGGGGGGCTATAACTACCCAATATATACAGGAAAGCAGAGTGACCTCATTATTATGGGGGGGGGGGGGGCTATTACTACCCCAATATATACAGGAAAGCAGAGTGACCTCATTATTATGGGGGGGGCTATACCCCAATATATACAGGAAAGCAGAGTGACCTCATTATTATGGGGGGGGGGGCTATAACTACCCCAATATATACAGGAAAGCAGAGTGACCTCATTATTAAGGGGGGAGGGGGGGGCTATAACTACCCAATATATACAGGAAAGCAGAGTGACCTCATTATTATGGAGGGGCTATACCCCAATATATACAGGAAAGCAGAGTGACCTCATTATTATGGGGGGGCTATAACTACCCAATATATACAGGAAAGCAGAGTGACCTCATTATTATGGGGGGGGGGGCTATACCCCAATATATACAGGAAAGCAGAGTGACCTCATTATTATGGGGGGGCTATAACTACCCAATATATACAGGAAAGCAGAGTGACCTCATTATTATGGGGGGGGGGGGCTATAACTACCCCAATATATACAGGAAAGCAGAGTGACCTCATTATTATGGGGGGGGGGGGGTTATAACTACCCCAATATATACAGGAAAGCAGAGTGACGTCATTATTATGGGGGGGGGCTATAACTACCCCAATATATACAGGAAAGCAGAGTGACGTCATTATTATGGAGGGGGGCTATAACTACCCAATATATACAGGAAAGCAGAGTGACCTCATTATTATGGGGGGGGGGGGGCTATAACTACCCAATATATACAGGAAAGCAGAGTGACCTCATTATTATGGGGGGGGGGCTATACCCCAATATATACAGGAAAGCAGAGTGACGTCATTATTATGGGGGGGGGGGGCTATAAATACCCAATATATACAGGAAAGCAGAGTGACGTCATTATTATGGGGGGGGGGCTATACCCCAATATATACAGGAAAGCAGAGTGACGTCATTATTATGGGGGGGGGGGGCTATAACTACCCCAATATATACAGGAAAGCAGAGTGACGTCATTATTATGGGGGGGGGGCTATAACTACCCAATATATACAGGAAAGCAGAGTGACGTCATTATTATGGGGGGGGGGGGGGGGGCTATAACAACCCAATATATACAGAAAAGCAGAGTGACCTCATTATTATGGGGGGGGGGGGGGGCTATAACTACCCAATATATACAGGAAAGCAGAGTGACCTCATTATTATGGGGGGGGGGCTATAACTACCCCAATATATACAGGAAAGCAGAGTGACCTCATTATTATGGGGGGGGGGCTATACCCCAATATATACAGGAAAGCAGAGTGACCTCATTATTATGGGGGGGCTAGAACTACCCAATATATACAGGAAAGCAGAGTGACCTCATTATTATGGGGGGGGGGGCTATAACTACCCCAATATATACAGGAAAGCAGAGTGACCTCATTATTATGGGGGGGGGGGGGGTTATAACTACCCCAATATATACAGGAAAGCAGAGTGACGTCATTATTATGGGGGGGGGCTATAACTACCCCAATATATACAGGAAAGCAGAGTGACGTCATTATTATGGAGGGGGGCTATAACTACCCAATATATACAGGAAAGCAGAGTGACCTCATTATTATGGGGGGGGGGGGGGCTATAACTACCCAATATATACAGGAAAGCAGAGTGACCTCATTATTATGGGGGGGGGGCTATACCCCAATATATACAGGAAAGCAGAGTGACGTCATTATTATGGGGGGGGGGGGCTATAACTACCCAATATATACAGGAAAGCAGAGTGACCTCATTATTATGGGGGGGGGGCTATACCCCAATATATACAGGAAAGCAGAGTGACGTCATTATTATGGGGGGGGGGGGCTATAACTACCCCAATATATACAGGAAAGCAGAGTGACGTCATTATTATGGGGGGGGGGGCTATAACTACCCAATATATACAGGAAAGCAGAGTGACGTCATTATTATGGGGGGGGGGGGGGGGCTATAACTACCCAATATATACAGAAAAGCAGAGTGACCTCATTATTATGGGGGGGGGGGGGGCTATAACTACCCAATATATACAGGAAAGCAGAGTGACCTCATTATTATGGGGGGGGGGCTATAACTACCCAATATATACAGGAAATGAGAGATGTATACTGGGGTATAATATATAAGAGATGCTATACTGGGGTATAATATATAAGAGATGTATACTGGGGTATAATATATAAGAGATGTATACTGGAGTATAATATATAAGAGATGTATACTGGGGTATAATATATAAGAGATGTATACTGGGGTATAATATATAAGAGATGCTATACTGGAGTATAATATATAAGAGATGTATACTGGGGTATAATATATAAGAGATGTATACTGGGGTATAATATATAAGAGATGTATACTGGGGTATAATATATAAGAGATGTATACTGGTGTATAATATATAAGAGATGTATACTGGGGTATAATATATGAGATGTATACTGGGGTATAATATATAAGAGATGTATACTGGGGTATAATATATAAGAGATGTATACTGGGGTATAATATATAAGAGATGTATACTGGGGTATAATATATAAGAGATGTATACTGGGGTATAATATATAAGAGATGTATACTGGGGTATAATATATGAGATGTATACTGGGGTATAATATATAAGACATGCTATACTGGGGTATCTTGGGGCGGGGGGGGGATTTATGAGGAATCAGTCTTGTTAGACTAATCTGATCGGCTTCTATGAAGAGGTAAGTTATAGACTGGACCTGGGGGGAGGCTGTGGACGTTGTGTATATAGACTGGACCTGGGGGAGGCTGTGGACGTTGTGTATATAGACTGGACCTGGGGGAGGCTGTGGACGTTGTGTATATAGACTGGTCCTGGTGGAGGCTGTGGACGTTGTGCATCTGGACTTGATACTGTGCTGCATGAAAGGTTGGTCTATAAAATGAGGATGCTGGGACTGGGGGAAAACATATTCAAAATGGTAAGTAACTTGCTGAGTGATAGAAAATAGAGGGTGGTCATTGATGGAACATATTCAGATTGGGTTTTAGTTACTAGTGGGGTACAGCAGGGGGCAGTATTGGGGCACAGTTACTAGTGGGGTACAGCAGTGGGCAGTGTTGGGGCCACTTCTTTTTAACATTTTTATTAATGATCTTGTAGAGGGGCTACAGAGTAGAATCTCCATTTTTGCAGATGATACTAAAGTAATCAGCACAGAGGAGGATAATATCATATTACAGAGGGATTTGGAGAAGCTGGAGGCTTGGGCAGTGAAATGGCAGATGAAGTTTAATGTGGATAAATGTAAGGTTATGCACTTGGGCCGTAGAAATAATAAGTACAGTTATGTGCTAAATAATAAAACACTGGGTAACCCTGCTGCCGAAAAGGACCTGGGGTGATTGGTGGCCGGTAACCTCATCTATAGTGATCAGTGCCAGGCAGCGGCTGCCAAGGCTAATAAAATACAGTGGTGCCTTGGATTACAAGCATAATTTGTTCCGGGACCGTGCTTGTAATCCAAATCACTTTTAAACCAATTTTTCCATAAGAGATGCTATACTGGAGTATAATATATAAGATCCAATCCAAGTTACTCTTAAACCAATGTACCACTGTAATGGGAGGCATCAAAAGAGGCCGAGATGCTAAAGATGAGAACATAGTTTTGCCTCTGTATAAATCACTGGTCACCACACATGGTATATACTGTGTACAGTGCGGGGACCGGTATATACAAAGGACACAGCTGAACTGGAGCGGGTGCAGAGGAGGGCAACAAAGGTCATTAAGGGAATGGGGGAGAGGGGTGTTACAGGACAGGGTATCACGCTTGGGGTTATTTACACTAGAAAAGAGACGTCTTAGGGGCGATCTGATCCCAATGTACAAATATATGAATGGACAGTACAGAGATCTTTGTAGGGGTCTCCTTACTCCTAGGTCTGTAACCATGACAAGGGGGCATCCTCTATGTCTAGAGGAAAGAAGATTTTATCATCAGCATCGACGCGGGTTCTTTACTGTACAAGCGGTAAGACTGTGGAACTCTCTGCCACATGATGTTGTCATGTTACAATATTGCAAGTTATGGTCACTAGATCTCTGGTGATTGGGGAGTTATCCTGATCGCCATTGGAGTCGGGAAGGAATTTTCTCTCTGTCATGGGGCAATTGTCATCTGCCTCATGGGGGGTTTTGCCTTCCCATGGATCAACACTAGGTTTTCCTAGGTTGAACTTGATAAGATAAGATAATTCTTTTTCAGTGTGTTACAGCAGCATAGATATTACACATACAAAAAGTTAAAAGGTAAAGTAAAGGCATTACGGTTAAAATAGACAAAGAGGAAAAAAAGGTAAAAAGATACCATAAAAACATAAGAATATTTCACTTCTCTTTATGGAGTGATCTCTGCTTAGGTGGGTGTTGGTTGTATAGCGTAACCGCAGCAGGAAGGAAAAACTTCCGATATCGCTCCTTCTCGCACTTTGGGTGAATTAGTCGGTCAATGACAGCACTGCCCAGTGCTATGACGGTCCCGTGCATAGTCATTCTCCAGCATGGAGCTGACCTTTGACAATATCCTTTGCTTCCCCACCTCCTGCACCAGTTCCCGTGGGCTTCCAAGAACAGAGCTGCCCCTTCTGATTGGCTTGTCCAGTTTGTTCCTATCGCTGGTTGATATGCTGCTTCCCCAGCAGGCCACGCCGAAGAAGATGGCTGATGCCACTACAGAGTTAAAAAAGGTCCTAAGAAGTGGCCTCTGGACTTCAAAGCCTCCTGAGCAGGTAGAGCCCGCTGTGTCCCTTTCTGTACAGGGCGTCCATGTGGTCAGCCCAGTCCAGCTTATTATTGAGGACCACACCCAGATATTTATACCTGGTCACTGTCTCAATGTCCGTCCCCTGCATGTTTTGAAGGAAATTTGCGCTTGCAGAAATCCATCACCATCTCCAGTGCTCATTCGCTCTTCTAGTAGCCCTGTGTAAGAGGGGCTTTAGTCTTTCCTTGTCTCCTGACTTAAAGACCATCTTTTTCTCCTTAAGAAGAGCTTTTATATCAGCATTTATCCAGGGTTCGTGGATACTGTGTTGTCCACACAAAAATGAATGTGGTCCGTTATGCGGTGTGTGAGGCCGTCCCCCCATAGGAATCCTGCAGCTCTTCCAATGCAGTTGTTTCAAAGCGATCGCTCAGAACCTGATCACTCTCTCCAGTCCATATCCTCACTGTGCGGGTGACAGCGGGTTCTCTATGTACAAGTGGCTTGTATACAGGTTGAGGATGCACCCGGTTGTGATCCGATCTTCCCAGGGGCGGTAGGGCTGATGAGTTGTTTGCCTCCCTTGCATTGGCAAAGAACAAGTCCAATGTTTTGTTGTCACTTGTGTGGCAGGTTACATACTGTGTAAAACTGGATAGTGTGGATGATGGAGAAGCATGGTTGAAATCTCCAGACACAAGAAGGAGGGCTTGGGGATGTAGCATCTGCAACTGGATCACCGTGGCTTGTAGGACCTCACGGCAGCCTCAGCTTTTGCAGAAGGGGGAACATATGCAGCTATCACAGTGGCATGGTAAATAGAATGGTCTCATGCTCACAGCTAACACTTCAATGTCCATACAGCAAGTTTGCTCCTTAATCACAATGTGCCCAGGGTTACACCATCTTTCCTTCACAAATATCGCCAGCCCTCCTACTTTTCTCTTACCACTGTCCCTTGTCCTGTCTGCTCGATGGAGTTTGAAGCCATCCAAGGAGACAAGAGTAGCATCATGCTGCACTCCCGATGATGCCTGGCCAGCGCCATCTTATTCGCAAGAGATCTCACATTGCCCATAATGATGGAGGGGAGAACAGGTCTATAACATCTCCTCCTAGCCCTTCGAAGGGCTTCAGCTCTACAACCTCTTTTTTTCTTCCTAATTTCCGGTGGGATGTCTGGTCTGGTAGTATGCAGCCCTGCGGTGTTCCTCAGCTGCAGCGGCTGCTCTCTGATGTAGACAATAGACCCCTGGCTCTATACAGAGTCACCCGACACATTAGGTCCCAGTGAAAACACAATAAAAAGTACTGCAAAGATCCAAGTCCTCATGTGGTTGTTCATAGTGTAATGCACCTTAAGTAGAGTAATAAGACAAAAAAGGAAAAGTAAAGAAAGCTCAAGGTGAGCAGGAGCTGCTGCTGCAACAGGCTGTCACTCCAGCGGCACCATCTTGGAGTGGAAGCCTGTTGGACTCTTGTCTTATTAACTATGTTACCATGTTATGTTACCTTAGCCTATCTACTGTTCTCTAGTTGTGGTCATGCTTGCTTGTCTTTGCAGTGCCCTTTCAGAGGAGGATGAAGACTGCCTCTTGTCTGCAGGTTTCCCAGTCATGGCCCAAGATTTGGACAGTGCACTTGCAGAATTGCAGGAGGCTCATTCTGAAGATATTGGGGCCCCTAAGGTGAGTCTGTTTTCATGGCCCTAGAACACACTGAAGATCTCTCTCTCCTCTCTCTCTATCTGTCCCTCTCTCCCTATTAGAGATGAATGAATTTATAGTATTAGTGAATCTCTTAGTTACATTGGGCGGTCGACTTGTTCAGCTGCAGCACTTGACCTCTACTTCAGATGGGATCTTCTCCCAGGACCGCAGGCAGCAGGGAATATACTCACACCACAAATTTTAGAGAGCATGTAGCTCATTTGAAGTATCCGCCAAAGAAATTTGTTGATGTGATATAAACCAAGTTTGCAATTTACATTTTTTCACTTTTTTTAGTTTTCATGCAAAGCTCTTTCTTATCAGAAATTCCAGTCCAGTCTCGTGAAGGCGTCTATATAACAGCTATACTTACTGTATCCAGGTCCAGTCTCCTGAAGGCAGCTATATAACAGCTATACTTACTGTATCCAGGTCCAGTCTCCTGAAGGCAGCTATATAACAGCTATACTTACTGTATCCAGGTCCAGTCTCCTGAAGGCAGCTATATAACAGCTATACTTACTGTACCCAGGTCCAGTCTCTTGAAGGCTGCTATATAACAGCTATACTTACTGTATCCAGGTCCAGTCTCCTGAAGGCTGATATATAACAGCTATATACTTACTGTATCCAGGTCCAGTCTCCTGAATGCTGCTATATAACAGCTATACTTACTGTATCCAGGTCCAGTCTCCTGAAGGCAGCTATATAACAGCTATACTTACTGTATCCAGGTCCAGTCTCCTGAAGGCAGCTATATAACAGCTATACTTACTGTATCCAGGTCCAGTCTCCTGAAGACAGCTATATAACAGCTATACTTAATGTATCCAGGTCCAGTCTCCTTAAGGCAGCTATATAACAGCTATATTTCTGTATCCAGGTCCAGTCTCCTGAAGGCTGCTATATAACAGCTATACTTACTGTATCCAGGTCCAGTCTCCTGAAGGCAGCTATATAACAGCTATACTTACTGTATCCAGGTCCATTCTCCTGAAGGCAGCTATATAACAGCTATATTTCTGTATCCAGGTCCAGTCTCCTGAAGGCAGCTATATAATAGCTATACTTACCATATCCAGGCCCAGTCTCCTGAAGGCAGCTATATAACAGCTATACTTACTGTATCCAGGTCCAGTCTCCTGAAGGCTGCTATATAACAGCTATATTTCTGTATCCAGGTCCAGTCTCCTGAAGGCAGCTATATATCAGCTATACTTACTGTATCCAGGTCCAGTCTCCTAAAGGCTGCTATATACCAGCTATACTTACTGTATCCAGGTCCAGTCTCCAGAAGGCAGCTATACTTACTGTATCCAGGTCCAGTCTCCTGAAGGCAGCTATATAACAGCTATACTTACTGTATCCAGGTCCAGTCTCCTGAAGGCTGCTATATAACAGCTACGTTTACTGTATCCAGGTCCAGTCTCCTGAAGGCAGCTATATATCAGCTATACTTACTGTATCCAGGTCCAGTCTCCTAAAGGCTGCTATATACCAGCTATACTTACTGTATCCAGGTCCAGTCTCCAGAAGGCAGCTATACTTACTGTATCCAGGTCCAGTCTCCTGAAGACAGCTATATAACAGCTATACTTAATGCATCCAGGTCCAGTCTCCTGACGGCAGCTATATACCAGCTATACTTACTGTATCCAGGTCCAGTCTCCTGAAGGCTGCTATATAACAGCTATACTTACTGTATCCAGGTCCAGTCTCCTGAAGGCAGCTATATATCAGCTATACTTACTGTATCCAGGTCCAGTCTCCTAAAGGCTGCTATATACCAGCTATACTTACTGTATCCAGGTCCAGTCTCCAGAAGGCAGCTATACTTACTGTATCCAGGTCCAGTCTCCTGAAGACAGCTATATAACAGCTATACTTACTGTATCCAGGTCCAGTCTCCTTAAGGCAGCTATATAACAGCTGTACTTACCGTATCCAGGTCCAGTCTCCTGAAGGCAGCTATATAACAGCTATATACTTACTGTATCCAGGCCAGTCTCCTGAAGGCAGCTATATACCAGCTATACTTACCATATCCAGGTCCAGTCTCTTGAAGGCTGCTATATAACAGCTATACTTACTGTATCCAGGTCCAGTCTCCTGAAGGCTGATATATAACAGCTATATACTTACTGTATCCAGGTCCAGTCTCCTGAATGCTGCTATATAACAGCTATACTTACTGTATCCAGGTCCAGTCTCCTGAAGGCAGCTATATAACAGCTATACTTACTGTATCCAGGTCCAGTCTCCTGAAGGCAGCTATATAACAGCTATACTTACTGTATCCAGGTCCAGTCTCCTGAAGACAGCTATATAACAGCTATACTTAATGTATCCAGGTCCAGTCTCCTTAAGGCAGCTATATAACAGCTATATTTCTGTATCCAGGTCCAGTCTCCTGAAGGCTGCTATATAACAGCTATACTTACTGTATCCAGGTCCAGTCTCCTGAAGGCAGCTATATAACAGCTATACTTACTGTATCCAGGTCCATTCTCCTGAAGGCAGCTATATAACAGCTATATTTCTGTATCCAGGTCCAGTCTCCTGAAGGCAGCTATATAATAGCTATACTTACCATATCCAGGCCCAGTCTCCTGAAGGCAGCTATATAACAGCTATACTTACTGTATCCAGGTCCAGTCTCCTGAAGGCTGCTATATAACAGCTATATTTCTGTATCCAGGTCCAGTCTCCTGAAGGCAGCTATATAACAGCTACGTTTACTGTATCCAGGTCCAGTCTCCTGAAGGCAGCTATATATCAGCTATACTTACTGTATCCAGGTCCAGTCTCCTAAAGGCTGCTATATACCAGCTATACTTACTGTATCCAGGTCCAGTCTCCAGAAGGCAGCTATACTTACTGTATCCAGGTCCAGTCTCCTGAAGACAGCTATATAACAGCTATACTTAATGCATCCAGGTCCAGTCTCCTGACGGCAGCTATATACCAGCTATACTTACTGTATCCAGGTCCAGTCTCCTGAAGGCTGCTATATAACAGCTATACTTACTGTATCCAGGTCCAGTCTCCTGAAGGCAGCTATATATCAGCTATACTTACTGTATCCAGGTCCAGTCTCCTAAAGGCTGCTATATACCAGCTATACTTACTGTATCCAGGTCCAGTCTCCAGAAGGCAGCTATACTTACTGTATCCAGGTCCAGTCTCCTGAAGACAGCTATATAACAGCTATACTTACTGTATCCAGGTCCAGTCTCCTTAAGGCAGCTATATAACAGCTGTACTTACCGTATCCAGGTCCAGTCTCCTGAAGGCAGCTATATAACAGCTATATACTTACTGTATCCAGGCCAGTCTCCTGAAGGCAGCTATATACCAGCTATACTTACCATATCCAGGTCCAGTCTCCTGAAGGCTGCTATATAACAGCTATACTTACCGTATCCAGGTCCAGTCTCCTGATGGCTGCTATATAACAGC
Source organism: Dendropsophus ebraccatus (assembly GCF_027789765.1). Classification (NCBI taxonomy): domain Eukaryota; kingdom Metazoa; phylum Chordata; class Amphibia; order Anura; family Hylidae; genus Dendropsophus; species Dendropsophus ebraccatus. Next base: position 195,595 of record NC_091468.1, on the reverse strand, counting down.
TATATACTTAATGTATCCAGGCCAGTCTCCTGAAGGCAGCTATATACCAGCTATACTTACCATATCCAGGTCCAGTCTCCTGAAGGCTGCTATATAACAGCTATACTTACCGTATCCAGGTCCAGTCTCCTGAAGGCAGCTATATAACAGCTATACTTACCATATCCAGGTCCAGTCTCCTGATGGCAGCTATATAACAGCTATACTTACTGTATCCAGGTCCAGTCTCCTGAAGGCAGCTATATAACAGCTATACTTACTGTATCCAGGTCCAGTCTCCTGAAGGCAGCTATATAACAGCTATACTTACTGTATCCAGGTCCAGTCTCCTTAAGGCAGCTATATAACAGCTGTACTTACCGTATCCAGGTCCAGTCTCCTGAAGGCAGCTATATAACAGCTATATACTTACCGTATCCAGGTCCAGTCTCCTGAAGGCAGCTATATACTTACTGTATCCAGGCCAGTCTCCTGAAGGCAGCTATATACCAGCTATACTTACCATATCCAGGTCCAGTCTCCTGAAGGCTGCTATATAACAGCTATACTTACCGTATCCAGGTCCAGTCTCGTGAAGGCAGCTATATAACAGCTATATACTTACTGTATCCAGGTCCAGTCTCCTGAAGGCAGCTATATAACAGCTATACTTACCATATCCAGATCCAGTCTCCTGAAGGCTGCTATATAACAGCTATACTTACTGTATCCAGGTCCAGTCTCCTGAAGGCAGCTATATAACAGCTATACTTACTGTATCCAGGTCCAGTCTCCTGATGGCAGCTATATAACAGCTATACTTACTGTATCCAGGTCCAGTCTCCAGAAGGCAGCTATACTTACTGTATCCAGGTCCAGTCTCCTGAAGACAGCTATATAACAGCTATACTTAATGCATCCAGGTCCAGTCTCCTGACGGCAGCTATATACCAGCTATACTTACTGTATCCAGGTCCAGTCTCCTAATGACAGCTATATAACAGCTACGTTTACTGTATCCAGGTCCAGTCTCCTGAAGGCAGCTATATTACAGCTATATTTCTGTATCCAGGTCCAGTCTCCTGAAGGCAGCTATATAACAGCTATATACTTACTGTATCCAGGTCCAGTCTCCTGAAGGCAACTATATAACAGCTATACTTACTGTATCCAGGTCCAGTCTCCTGAAGGCAACTATATAACAGCTATACTTACTGTATCCAGGTCCAGTCTCCTGAAGGCTGCTATATAACAGCTATACTTACTGTATCCAGGCCCAGTCTCCTGAAGGCAGCTATATAACAGCTATACTTACTGTATCCAGGTCCAGTCTCCTTAAGGCGGCTATATAACAGCTATACCTACTGTATCCAGGTCCAGTCTCCTGAAGGCAGCTATATAACAGCTATACTTACTGTATCCAGGTCCAGTCTCCTTATGGCTGCTATATAACAGCTATACTTACTGTATCCAGGTCCAGTCTCCTGAAGGCAGCTATATAACAGCTATACTTGCTGTATCCAGGTCCAGTCTCCTGAAGGCTGCTATATAACAGCTATACTTACCGTATCCAGGTCCAGTCTCCTGAAGGCAGCTATATAACAGCTATATACTTACTGTATCCAGGTCCAGTCTCCTGAAGGCAACTATATAACAGCTATACTTACTGTATCCAGGTCCAGTCTCCTGAAGGCAGGTATATAACAGCTATACTTACTGTATCCAGGTCCAGTCTCCTGAAGGCTGCTATATAACAGCTATACTTACTGTATCCAGGCCCAGTCTCCTGAAGGCAGCTATATAACAGCTATACTTACTGTATCCAGGTCCAGTCTCCTTAAGGCTGCTATATAACAGCTATACTTACTGTATCCAGGTCCAGTCTCCTGAAGGCAGCTATATAACAGCTATACTTACTGTATCCAGGTCCAGTCTCCTTAAGGCTGCTATATAACAGCTATACTTACTGTATCCAGGTCCAGTCTCCTGAAGGCAGCTATCTAACAGCTATACTCGCTGTATCCAGGTCCAGTCTCCTGAAGGCTGCTATATAATAGCTATACTTACTGTATCCAGGTCCAGTCTCCTGAAGGCTGCTATATAACAGCTATACTTACTGTTTCCAGGTCCAGTCTCCTGAAGGCAGCTATATAACAGCTGTACTTACCGTATCCAGGTCCAGTCTCCTGAAGGCAGCTATATACCAGCTATACTTACTGTATCCAGGTCCAGTCTCCTGAAGGCAGCTATATAACAGCTATACTTACTGTATCCAGGTGCAGTCTCCTGAAGGCTGCTATATAACAGCTATACTTACTGTATCCAGGCCCAGTCTCCTGAAGGCAGCTATATAATAGCTGTACTTACTGTATCCAGGTCCAGTCTCCTGAAGGCAGCTATATAATAGCTGTACTTACTGTATCCAGGTCCAGTCTCCTGAAGGCAGCTATATAACAGCTATACTTACTGTATCCAGGTCCAGTCTCCTGAAGGCAGCTATATAACAGCTATACTTACTGTATCCAGGTGCAGTCTCCTGAAGGCTGCTATATAACAGCTATACTTACTGTATCCAGGCCCAGTCTCCTGAAGGCAGCTATATAATAGCTGTACTTACTGTATCCAGGTCCAGTCTCCTGAAGGCAGCTATATAATAGCTGTACTTACTGTATCCAGGCCCAGTCTCCTGAAGGCAGCTATATAACAGCTATACATACTGTATACAGGTCCAGTCTCCTGAAGGCAGCTATATAACAGCTATACTTACTGTATCCAGGTGCAGTCTCCTGAAGGCTGCTATATAACAGCTATACTTACTGTATCCAGGCCCAGTCTCCTGAAGGCAGCTATACATACCTGTATCCAGGCCCAGTCTCCTGAAGGCAGCTATATAATAGCTGTACTTACTGTATCCAGGCCCAGTCTCCTGAAGGCAGCTATATAACAGCTATACATACTGTATACAGGTCCAGTCTCCTGAAGGCAGCTATATAACAGCTATACTTACTGTATCCAGGTGCAGTCTCCTGAAGGCTGCTATATAACAGCTATACTTACTGTATCCAGGCCCAGTCTCCTGAAGGCAGCTATACATACCTGTATCCAGGCCCAGTCTCCTGAAGGCAGCTATATAATAGCTGTACTTACTGTATCCAGGCCCAGTCTCCTGAAGGCAGCTATACTTACTGTATCCAGGCCCAGTCTCCTGAAGGCAGCTATATAATAGCTATACTTACTGTATCCAGGTCCAGTCTCCTGAAGGCAGCTATATAATAGCTATACTTACCATATCCAGGCCCAGTCTCCTGAAGGCAGCTATATAATAGCTATACTTACTGTATCCAGGTCCAGTCTCCTGAAGGCAGCTATATAATAGCTATACTTACCATATCCAGGTCCAGTCTCCTGAAGGCAGCTATATAATAGCTTTCCATTCGTCCCTGCGGCAGCACAACAGAGAGTTATCTTTATTTTCTCTTTTTCTACTAACAGAAGAACCAAATAATTAGTTATGAAAAATTACTATCAATTAAGAGCAATTAGTGCAAGGCACCGCCCCTCCCAGCTGTAATAACCCCCAGAGACCACAGACAGATGTGTTTTTTTATTTGACGCCATTTGAATCTCTATGTAGTAAGAGGCACAACCTCTCCTGACCTCTCCAGAAGACCCCCCTCCAGATCTGCTTATAGGTGCAGTTGTGGGGTGCTAGCTCCTCGTTGTTGAACATGTTTTATATGTCTGATATCTCATCTATTTTGATAACTTTTATTTGCTGTACTCACATCGGATGGTTATAGCTGTCATAGCGTAGTGAGCTGCGTCTCGCCTATTGTGGTACACTATTGTCTCACACTTAAAGGGCTAGTGCGGTGTTTAAAGGGGTAGTGCGGCGCTCAGAAATTATTCACAGAATAACACACATTATAAAGTTATACAACTTTGTAATGTATGTTATGTCTGTGAATGGCCCCCTTCCCTGTATCCCCCCACCCCCACCCCCACCCGTGTACCCGGAAGTGTGGTGCGCTATACATTACCTGATCCATGTTGATGGCCGTCCGCCATCTTGTGCCAAACGTCATCTTCGGACGGACGAATCCCTGCCGCCGCCCCCCCTCCGCCGCGTCACAACTGTGCTCAGCCGCGATTGGCTGAGCACAGTTATGCTCAGCCAATCGCGGCAGAGAGGGGCGGCATGAGGGACGGCTGGAGCGGTCCGGCCAGCCTCCCGAAGATGACATCGCCGCCCCAGTATGGCGTCCGGGGTCGACAGCAATTGAGTGAGTATACTGCACCACACTTCCGGGGTGGGGCAAACACGGGGAAGGGGGCCATTCACTTAAAGCGTAACTGTCATGTTTTTTTTTTATTGCAGAAATCAGTAGTATAAGCGATTTTAAGAAACTCTGTAATAGGTTTCATCAGCCAAAAAAGCCTCATTTTGTCCTCAAGAAGCAATCTCCCAGCCTCCCCCCCCGACTTCTTATCTGTGCATTATCAGGCAAACACGTCTTCATTACAGAGAAGCCAGTGAAGACGGGTTCTGCTCTCTCCATTGTAAGCCTATGGAGGGGGGAGGGGCTGAGGGAGATGAGGGAGCAGGAAGAGGTGACATGAAGGTCAGCTGTTTGTAGACTCTCTGGGCACCTAAACCGCAGGATTCTGGGGTCAGAAAGGTCAGTGCTTATCTATGAACTTACTGAGAGAATATTGCAGGGTGTTGTGCTGTGCAGGACTGCTCCGTGCTCACTCACTCCTAACAGCCCCTCCCCTCTCCATAGCCACATAATGGAGACAGAAATCCTGCTTCTTCTGATGTGAGGGGGGAGGCTGGGAGATTGCTTTTTCACTACAGAAGGGAAACTCTTTTAGGACATAAATCCTATTACAGAGTTTCTTAAAATCGCTTGTACTATTGATATTTAATGTTTTCAGAAAAATGACCCTGAAATGAGAGTTACGCTTTAAATAACACACATTACAAAGTTTTATAACATAGTTTTATAGTGTTATTTAGTGAATAAATGTTAAACGCCGCAGTTTAAATAAAGAAAATGTAAAGAAAAGGAAAAACATCATTTCTGCTGGCATACCGAGGGTTTCCTCAAGCAGCCTCCTCTTTTACCTTCGGTCTGGTGTTGGTCCCAGCGGTAGGGGTGGTTGCTCCTGTCTCTCCCTTCCAAGTGTTTGGAGGTCTCCGGTGAGGCATTAGGCCCGGCCGGCTTCCTCAGCAGTGTGTGTGCTGTAGGATTCAATTCAAAAAGAAGAAAGGGAAAGCACATGCACAAAAACGGTAGCACATCACAGAAAGAGTCTTTATTACATAACCATAAATACAAAAATGACATATAAGTATAACTGTACGGGAGTAGTATAACAAGGGAGACAAAGCCCCAAATACTGCTCTACATTAAAATGTCAACAGAAGTCCTGCTGGCGTGCCACCAAGGACTAATCTACCAACCTTACCCTGGACTCTATGTGCAGTAATAGTAGTGTAACATCCCTTTCCCCAAGGCAAAAAAGAACCTATAGGTAACACAACATAACAAAAGAAGTATCAAATATACACCAAAGAGGGGGAAGATGGAAAGAAGTCACCATATGCAGTCCACAAAATATAAGAGAAGGCTCAGATGGGATAAGGAATCACCCCACGCGTTCCGCCGCCTAGCAGATTCCTCAGGGATGTGAACAGTAGAGTATGGGGCATACTTATATATGTTTAAGACATGTGAGGTTAATCACAAATCTAATCATACCGTGTGCAGGAGGATATGGCGTCTCAGACTGATGGCAAGCGCAGTAGCGCTACACTGGACTCCACCACTAGAGGCTAAAAGTGTGCATGTGTTCTCTGCATACTACAAGAAAATGGCCGCCGATCCAGGCATAGCATGGTTTAAAACGTGTGAGGACCATCACAAATCTGATAAAATGACCATATCATGTGCAGGAGGATACGATGTCTGAGACCGGTGGCCGGCGCCATCTTGAAATTCTAGCGCATGTGCAATAGCGCTACAAGGCCACCACTAGAGGAAAAAATGTGCACGTCTCAGCAAAAATGGTGATAGATATATACATGTGTACTCTGCATACTACAGAAAAATGGCTGCCGATCTAGGTATAGTAATACTCAGATTCAGTCCATATCTATAGCAGATTGTCATACAATATCATCGTAATTCTATTGCATATATATACTTCCCAAAGCATCAGGGTAGCATACCAAATAGTGAGCTGCACCATTTTGGGAATATGGCACAAACATAATGTTATGGGAATGAAGCTAAAGGAAACATTTGTGGCACTACACAAAAATGGCGTCTGCTATAGTCACAGAATTCCCATACAGTGAAGACAGATCTCATGCAAATTTAAAATGTCCTACTGCACAAATTCACATAGTTCATATATCATTATACCAAGTATCTATTATGTTCAACGCTGCTTATTATGTAGAAATAAAATCATAAATCATCTCAATCCCCACAGCACAATATGCGAGTCTGGCATAATTGTATCCACCAATTCAATATCATATTATAAGTGCTGTCAGTCCAAACTATCAAGGAAGATCATGTCTGAACAGTGACACAAAATATCTAGGCTACGATCATGAATTATCCACCTCACCTCGGCGCAACGTACCAGTCCCATATAGGATGCTGCTTAATACGTGTAAATAAAGTCATAAATCATCCAGATCACAGTCATCAACCGATTCAATATGGCAGGCATATCATATACAAGTGCTGTCAATCAGTACTATCAAAGAGAATCGTGTCTGAACAGTGACACAGGATATTCAAGCTGTGATCATAAATAATCCAGGTATGAAGTCGCTCCTGCAGCATGGTAAGAGTGTCCCATCTCTTGGTGGGCTTTTGGGGGAGGACTGTCCCTGTAAAAGTTTTCTGTCACAGTATGGAAGTTAAGGGCCCTATTCCACGAAACGATTATTGTTCGGATTATCGTAACATCGTTATGATCTAAACGATAAATGTTCGGTTGAATTGCAGATAACGATTAAACGACGAATGAGAAATCATTGATCGTTATCGTTTAATAAGACCTGGACCTATTTTTATTGTTGCACGTTCGTACATTCTTCGCAAGTCGTTCAGTGGAATAAAAAATTGTTCACTCGTTCCTTGGTCGTTAGTGGATGCGTTCAACAGCTAATTAGTGAAAATCCTATTGGCTAAAGACATTGATTGACAGGGACCATACTTCCATTTCACAAATCAAATTTTCTATTAATTATATTAATTATTCAATTATTTGTATTAATTAAAAAGAATAGTTACAAATGGTCGCAAAGGGTTAAAAAAACATTCCCCAAACCCCTCGTATATTGACACTACCATGCTCTAGCCCACACACCACTCACTGGCACGTGGCACTGGCCGCCGCGGCCTACACTTCCGGTTGTTGGTGACCACGCCGTCGAAATGGCCCTTTCCTCCGTACGCAATTTTTTGAGTCTAGGGCGAAAAATATTACAACAAAAACATTCAGGGAAGCCACCCTACCCGAACCCCTCGTATGTTGACACTACCATGCTCTATAAAACCCGCACACCGCTCGCTGGCACGAGGTCTGAAACCTGGACAGCTCTTTTTTAGTAATAAGCATGAACTTAACATATATCTAAATCCCACACAAGCAGTAAGAAGACATTTGCAACTTTTTACTGAGGAAGGAATAGAGGATTAGTCTGAAACGCGTCTAAATAGTTACAAAAGAGCGGTGAATATACACTGTGCTATTTAATAGCGTCAGCCCCCAGCACTATGTGAATACCCCGCCACAACGAGGGAAACCATCAAACGGCAGTGCACATCTCCGAACCCAGCAGCCGTGGATGCACAAATTCTGCTGCTGAATGGAAGAGAAACTACCCACCGGGAAGCTATACAACAGCAAGTAAAGCTATCAACTAACAATACATGCTCCCGATCATCTACGGCCGTAGACATCGAGAATTTGCCAAATTATCGGCTACAGGACTGGTGAGAGGTGGATATCCACCAATCTTTCTTATTACATATAAATATACGAATACTGATAACGGTGACTATCACCAACAAGTGACTTATATTAACTCAATTACAAATAGAGGATAAACACCTACCTCTCATTTTAGCACAGTTGTATAATATAATAACCAACAGCGACTTGCAAGGACCCTGCAAAGCCACAAGTGGAGAATAGCATGCATCTTTTGACGTTTAGGTCGTATATACTTTTATTTTATCGTTGTATTTTATACTTATGTTCATATGAGTATTGTTTTTAGTATCTTTGTTGGATTATACAGTATATGTGTCAAGCACTTTAGTAAACACCTAACAGGTTTATACCATCAATATCATTCTTTTCGTCTATTACAAAAGGGTTTTTACTAGAGAGCCGACTATTACTATTATATAGTAATAGTATATACTATTGCTATAGTGCACTCACATTATACCCTTACATCTCCATTTGTGTCAAAAGGTTGAGTCTTTTCTACAATGTTACAATGTTAGTTGTCCCATCTCAATCTCTTCCATCCCATTTTTCTACAATGATTGGTTTTCTTCAGACAGAGGTAAAGAATGGCACCCAGAGAATAGAAGTGCCTTATTAGAAGAGTGGTCCAGGCCACTGCCACCCTTAATAAAAAATACAATCCATACTAATCAAATTTATCTGGCAGGGTCAAAGAGTGAGGGTTAATGCAAAAATACTCTGTTACTCTGTCCAACAGAGACGACTTGGGTGCCCTGGTGTTGCGGCATACTATCAGGTGACTATCTTAGACCAAACACACAACTGGTTATGCATGTGATTCTCCTCAGCATTGGCTGGAGATTGAAGAGGAGCTTACCCCGTACCTCAACCTCAGGTCAGCATTATGGGTCTCCAGAATTTCATGCATCCAAACTGACATATCATCCCCCATGATTAGAGCAGGGCTTCAGGTGTGCGACAAGGAGGTGGTGGTTGCTTCACTTTTCCCTACAAGGTACTTACATGTGCCACCGCAAGTCATTAAAAGTCTCATCCCTGATTCAAATTATAGCCGCTGAATAGCTCAGGGGATCACCATGTCAGGTAACATATGTGAAGAAGGGCGTTTAGTAGAATTTGCCCATCTATCAAGTAAATCTGGGCTCTCACCCAGAGACCACTATAATTATAGTTGAGGTATCTCTAAATTTCCCTTATCTGATATATCTTATCTTTATATGAAACATACTTTACAAAGGGTAAAATGCAGGTTAAGGGAATCTCTGGGGCATGTATGGCTCTAATGGCTATCCCTGCTCTGCTTCACTTTATATCTAAATGGAAATGGGAGTTGGGCAGATCATTCTCAGAAGTCCAGTGGGCACAGAATTTCCAATGTGTACCTAAAATATCCCATTGTATTGGCCATCTGGAGTCTTCCCGGAAAATACTGTACCGCTGGTATATGACTTCTTACAGATGGTCAAAGATTTCCCCCCTAGACTTCTGTGGTGGAGATGCCCTAATAATCCTGGCACTCTCTTTGTGTGTGGTGGGATTGTAGCGGCATACTCTCATTCTGGCAAGATATCCAAACATGATTGGAAGATATTGGGCTTTCTTATATGGGGTCCTAGTATGGCTCTTTTGACCCTTGGTACAGAGGATCTATCCATATGTCATCATGTTTTATTAGTAGCTAGAAATAGAATTGAGCAGAATTGGAAGAGTAATAGGAACTCTACTAGAAATTAAAGCTCAAGTTCAGTTCAGTTATCAAATGGAGCATATTCTGATGGAATTTATGACTATTGCTTAGGTTGTAAGCTAAGTGGGTTGATAGCACAGGAGATGGTTGATGCTAGGAGGTGTCTTAGTTGTGCCCATTGGAAGTTGATCTACGTCTCATTGCAGGTGTATATCAAGTACTTTCATTGGTAACCTTGCAGCAGTTATTGTTCTTCTAGTTATGTTCGATTTTCTTTTTGTTGAGTGGCATGTATTGTATTGTACTGCCGATACAGTCATTTTGTTTGATTGTTACTACATTTTTCTGCATTTCTATTGTCTATTTTTAAAAATGTCAATAAAGTAAGTTATAAAAAAAGTGGGCCAGGTCCAGGCGTTACCATCCATGACTGTATGAGGTCAGGGTCATTATTCCTAGGGGTGAATCAATAGGTGAAGGAAATTACCCCTGTGTGTGTATGTGTGTATATATATATATATATATATACAAGGCCGCGGGCATGCTCCTGATGAGGTGTATGACCTCTCTACAAGGCCTGGACATGCTTCTGATGAGGTGTATGACCTCCCTACAAGGCCTGGACATGCTCCTGATGAGGTGTATGACCTCCCTACAAGGCCTGGACATGCTCCTGATGAGGTGTATGACCTCTCTACAAGGCCCAGGCATGCTCCTGATGAGGTGTATGACCTCCCTACAAGGCCTGGACATGCTCCTGATGAGGTGTATGACCTCTCTACAAGGCCCAGGCATGCTCCTGATGAGGTGTATGACCTCCCTACAAGGCCTGGACATGCTCCTGATGAGGTGTATGACCTCCCTACAAGGCCTGGACATGCTCCTAATGAGGTGTATGACCTCCCTACAAGGCCCGGGCATGCTCCTGATGAGGTGTATGACCTCCCTACAAGGCCTGGACATGCTCCTGATGAGGTGTATGACCTCCCTACAAGGCCTGGACATGCTCCTGATGAGGTGTATGACCTCCCTACAAGGCCCCGGCATGCTCCTGATGAGATTGCCAATGGTTTCCTTAGGGATCTCCTCCCAGGCCTGGACAGTATGCGCTGCAACGTGACATTGGTGGATGGAGCGAGACATGATGTCCCCCATGTGCTCAATGGGATTCAGGTCTGGGGAACGGGCGGCCAGTCCATAGCTTCACTGCCTCCATCTTGTAGGAACTGCTGACACACTGCAGCCACATGAGGTCTAGCATTGTCCTGCATTAGGAGGAACCCCAACCGCACCTGCATATGGTCTCACAAGGGCTTGGAGGATCTCGCTACCTAATGGCAGTCAGGCTACCTCTGGCAGCACATGGAGGGCTGTGCTGCCCCCCAAAGAGATACCCCACCCACACACACACACCATTACAGACCCCCTGCCAGACCGCTCATGCTGAAGGATGTTGCAGGCAGCAGATCGCTCTCCACCGCGTCTCCAGACTCTGTCACATGCTCAGTGTGATCCTGCTCTCATCTGTGAGGAGCACAGGGGGCGCCAGTGGTAAATCTGCCAATCGTGGTGTTCTCTGGTAAATGCCAAGAGTCCTGCACTGTGTTGGGCTGTGACCACAACCTCCATCTGTGGACGTCATAACATCCACATGGAGTCAGTTTCTAACCCGTTCCTCCTTGCACAGAGGCACAGGTAGCGGTCCTGCCGCTGGGTTGTTGCCCTCCTATGGCCTCCTCCACGTCTCCTGTGTACTGGCCTGTCTTCTGGTGTACTGACCTGTCTCCTACGCTGATAGACACAGCAAACCTTCTTGCCATAGCTTGCGTTGATGTGCCATCCTGGATGAGCTGCACTACCTGAGCCACTTGTGTGGGTTGTAGATAGAGATGAGCGGACCGTCGGACTTTTGGTCCAATTGCATCAGCGCTCTCTCATCACTCCTTTGATCCCGGCCACATACTTGCGCTCCCGCGAATATGCGGCCAGGGTATTCAAGGGAATTCAACAGGGATTCCCTGGATTATCCTGGCCGCATATTCCCGTGAGCGCAAGTATGTGGCCGGGATCAAAGGCGTGATGAGAGAGCGAACTGCTTTCGGACCAAAAGTCCGAGCAGTTTGCTCATCTCTAGTTGTAGAGTCCGTCTCATGCTACCACAAGTGTAAAAGCACCACCAACATTCAAAAGTGACCAAAACATCAGCTAGAAAGCCTAGGTAGTGAGAAGTGGTGTGTGCTCCCCACCTGCAGGACCCTCCGTTATTCAGGGGTTCTTGCTGACTGCAGGTGACAGTGAGTGTCAGTCAGTGCTGCATCCTAAGTGGACAGTCTCATGTCACAGAAGTTTCATTTACTTGGAGTTATATTGTGTTGTTATATATGTTGTGTTTGAAAATACTAAAAGGGCAGACTAGATGGGCCAAGTGGCCTTTTTCTGCCAACAGTCTTCTATGTTTCCATATAGTATAGGCCTCCCACTGTACCTCAATATAGTAATAAGGCCCACCAGTCTAGATGGAACACTATGAGAGGCCAAAGGAGGTGCCTGTCAGTCTTGAGCAGCTTGTTCTCTCTTCCGCCCTTTTTGACTGTTTTGCCTCAGTAGATGTTGCACATGAAAAGAAAAAAAGAAAACACAGTGGCGCTGCATGTGCAGACGGATTAACCCTGTCAGATGTGCATGTGCAAATTCATACACATGCACACTCACCTGGTTAGGTCGTACGTATTAGGCACGGCTCTAATGTAGGCTTGTAGGTGTATAAGGAGGGCTGCTGCCTTCCACCTTCCAATTTCCCTGGATGAGATCGGGACCAAAATCCAAATAACCCTGCAACAATGATGGATTCCTTGGCGCTCAAACCTCTTGGCAAGGTCACTCCACTTCAATCAAGAGGCAGAGATTCCCAGTATTATTGCCAACCAGATGTGTTCTTTATTGCTACGCGTTTCAAGGGTTAACCACCCCTTGAGCCTGATGAAGAGGGTGGTTAACCCTTGAAACGCGTAGCAATAAAGAACACATCTGGTTGGCAATGATACTGGGAATCTCTGCCTCTTGATTAAAGTGGAGTGACCTTGCCAAGAGGTTTGAGCGCCAAGGAATTCACCATTGTTGAAAGGTTATTTGGCCTCAGTAGATGTGTAGGACAGTAGTCATAGTAGTGATTCTGTAAGTGAAATAAATATGGTGGGCCTTGACCCCTCAGTGTGCTGGTATACTGCCTGGGTCTTGTAGTACGCCATGTGTCCACCACATGTACCTGTTCTTCTCTCTTCTCCCAGGTTCCTTGTGTGCACTGGACAGATGTTGGTGGATTAGAAGAAGCTAAGCGTCAGCTCTTGGACACAGTGCAGTTCCCCCTGGAGCACCCTGAAATGTTCACTTTGGGGCTCAATAGGTCAGGAATTTTACTTTATGGTCCTCCTGGAACTGGAAAAACATTGCTAGCCAAAGCTGTTGCCACAGAATGTGCCATGACCTTCCTCAGGTAGGTGTGCTCAGTGGGTGTGTGGTGGGGGTAGGTTGATAGGTATTACATGTGCTCTGCAACAGTGAATGGTGAGTGTAGGAGGTAGGTGGTGGGAATGCTCTGTGAGTGTGTAGGTGGTGGGAGTGCCCTGCAAGTGTGTTGGGGTTAGATGGTGGGGATGCCCTGTGAGCGTGCAGTTGGTGGGGGTGCTCTGTGAGTGTGTAGGGGCCAGATGGTGGTTGTGCAGGTGGTGGGGATTCTCTAAATGTGTGTAGGTGGTTTGGATGCTCTGTGAGTGTGTAGGGGTCAGGAGGTGGGGCTTCTCTTTAAGTGTGTAGGGGTCAGGTGTGCTGATCACGAATTAGAGGAAACAGCACCACTCTTGTCCTCAGGTTTTATTTAGTATTGCAGTTGTGTTCCATTGAAATGAATGGATCTAGGCTTTAATACATGAGGGCAGATGTGGCACTGTTTTTGTAAGAAAGCTGTTTTTTTGTTTTTTAAATCCTGAACGATGCTTTTAAGCAGCCATTATTGTCAGGATCCTCGGACGTGAGCCCACAGTGCCATGTGACCGTCTATTCAAACAGACTGGACACACCAGGTGTGAGGTCACACAGGTGCAGAAACGGGTAGCTGCTATAAACAACGGGTCAGGTTTATACTGGGGAACATCAGGACACTTTCTGTATTCCTGCTGTGGTGTTTCCATGTCCTGATCCTGCTGTCTGGCCCTCCACTCCCTGTTGGTTTCTGTAGTCCTTCTGTGGTGTTTCCACTAGGAATGCAGAAACTCTGTAGGAGGTTAATGCGGGTGGAGGAGGCTCTTGCAATAACAGCAGTCACAGACCCTAACAGGACTAAAGGACCTTGACGCTCAGGCAGGGCACATGGGCAGGAAGCCTCCTTATATACCACAGCTAGGGATAATTAAAGCACTGAGCCTTTAAATCTGGGCAGGGTGCATGTGCCTCCCCTAGTGGCCGGATCTATACTGCATGCAGCGTGGATGCGTGCGGCTAGACCTGAATTACTAGTGACAGTGAGGGAGTAAATGGCAGCTGGGACACCTGACCGCCATTTCAATTATCCAGCTGAGGGGGTGGGGGGGGGCACCAGGTCCTGTGTTTTTTATAACAAAAGAATTATTTTCTTTGCAGTGTGAAGGGACCAGAATTAATAAATATGTATGTGGGGCAGAGTGAGGAGAATGTCCGTGAAGGTGAGAGCACGCCAAGACCCCCTTCTTTGCCTCCGTCCTCTTCCCCGCAGGGCTCAGGCCGTGCGTCTGATCCCGCTCTTCCTTCCAGCCAGGCCCGGCCTCTGCTCCCGCCATTTCTTCCAGCCGGGCTTGGCGTCTGCTCCCGCCGCTCCTCCTAGCTGAGCCTGGCCTCTGCTCCTGCCCCTCTTTCCAGCCGGGCTCTGTGTCTGCTCCCGCCCCTCCTTCTAGCTGAGCCTGGCCTCTGCTCCCGCCCCTCCTTCCAGCCGGGCCCGGCCTCTGCTCCCGCCCTTCCTTCCAGCCGGGCTCTGTGTCTGCTCCCGCCCCTCCTTCTAGCTGAGCCTGGCGTCTGCTCCCGCCGCTCCTCCTAGCCGGGCCCGGCCTCTGCTCCTGCCCTTCCTTCCAGCCAGGCGCGGTCTTTGCTCCCACCCCTCCTTCTAGCTGGGCCTGGCCTCTGCTCCCGCCCCTCCTTCCAGCCGGGCCCGGCCTCTGCTCCCGCCCCTCCTTCCAGCAGGGGTATCTTTTCATTGTCTTCTCTCTACAGTATTTTCCAGGGCTCAGGCAGCTTCTCCCTGCATTATATTCTTTGATGAGTTGGACTCTCTGGCCCCGAGCCGTGGGAGGAGCGGAGACTCTGCAGGTGTGATGGATCGGTAAGAGGCCTTCTTTATCTGTATGTCTATATAATTACTGGTATCTCCTCCTGTCATGGTGTGGTCTCCACAGCGTGAACAGCCCGTTGCAGCTGAGGTACAGAGCCCGGAGGGGAGGCACATGGCAGCTCTCACCATCATCTGGCTAGGATTGTAGTGTGGCTCGTTGTCTTGCATTGTATGGTGGCCCAGAGGCTAGAATGATTAAGTTGCTATGCAGCACAAGGCTGAAGAACAACAACTGTATGGAGATTGTCACTTCTCTCAGTCATCTTAACGGTTTTCTTCCATTCCTTAGGCCTTATTCACACGTTCCGTGAAGTTGTCAGTGATCACAGACAATTTTTTAGCCCATTGCTTTCTATTGAACTATTCACATGTTCGTTTTTTCATGGATCCGCAATCTGTTACAATCCGGCCATATCATAACTGGGGTGAGATCGCGGCACGGATTCCCCCATAGAATTCTAATGAGATCCGTGTAATTTGTGATAAGTGTTTGCAGGAGAAAGATAATAGGCTCAAACAAAAGAGCACCTCCTATTGGTTAGCACAAAACACATGGTATACATAAAACATTAACCCAACACTGACTTCAGCTGTGCAATACATAAACACATAGAAAACACTGACAAACCTCCCGTCGGCTATCGCAGAGGCGTTCCGAACATAATACGCTGGCCTTTATTCTGTGAAGTAGTAAAATCCACGGCACTCAATGTTATGCAGAAGTGAAAAAAGTTTATTGTACAGTGAAGAAATTATTAGTGTATACTCCGACCAATAGGAGATATTATGCAATAGAGATCATAATAGTAAGGCAAGCTTTCGGCCCTTCCCGGGCCTTCTTCAGGCTAATGGATCTCGTATGCGATGTGCGGCTGAGGTCTGGTGGAGTAGGCCTTTATTCTGTGGACTCGACCAGCCCCACCACGAATGGTCTTGACTTCAAGGAACGTATTCGGGTTTACTTAGTGGACTCGGGATTGCCTAAATTGGAGGAGACAGTGGTGGAGGCATTAGAACAGCCCATCTCCACTGGTGAGCTGGCGAGGGCTATTCTGGATTCCAAAACGGGGAGGGTACCGGGCCCAGACGGGTTCCCATTGGCTTACTACAAGCTATTCCAAGCGCAACTGGTCCCGCACTTTGTTATGGCCTTTAACGCGGTCTCCGACGCAGGAACATTGCCCCTGGACACCATACGCGCACACATTTCAGTGATACCCAAGGAGGGGAGGGATAGCACCCTGTGTAGTTCCTATCATCCCATATCATTACTTAACGCGGACCTTAAGCTCTTTTCCAAGATCCTTGCTACTAGACTTGCCGCGGTTTTGGAGGGGACCATTCACCCTGACCAGGTTGGCTTTATGGCAGGTCAGGAGGCCAGGGACAACACCATAAGGGCCATAGACTTGATCCAAAAAGCAAAACTCTCAGATCTACCGTTGATGTTACTATTCACCGATGCTGAAAAAGCATTCGATAGGATCAATTGGACCTTTATGGTGGAGACCCTCGCTTACCTGGGCCTTGGTCACAATTTCATGAATTGGATCACTGCTCTATATCATACTCCGAGGGCTCGTGTTGGGGTGAATGGTCTCCTCTCTGATGAGTTTGAAATAAAAAATGGGACTAGGCAGGGTTGCCCCCTATCCCCCCTTATCTTTATCTTGGTCTTAGAACCCTTCTTGTGCAAAATCCGGGACCATCCGGATGTGGGGGGGGGTTCCGGTCCAGGACACCACCCACAAGGTCGCTGCATACGCAGACGATTTACTTTTCTTTATTACAAACCCGACAATTTCCCTCCCCTCCTTGATGAGAGAATTGGAGGACTTTGCTCGTCTATCCAACTTCAAAATCAACTTTTCCAAATCAGAGGCCCTGAATGTTGGCCTTTCAGAGTTGGTGGTGTCTGGACTACGGAGTTCCTTCCGCTTCCGGTGGGCAAAAGACGCGATCAAGTACCTTGGAATCCGTCTTCCCCCAGATCTCCGTAAATTATACTCTCTAAATTTTCCCCCCTTGCTATCCCTAATACAATCTCAGTGTGCGACGTGGTCCGGGGGTTATTTCTCGTGGTTCGGGAGGTGCGCCATCCTCAAGATGACAATCCTACCTAAATTCTTGTATGTCTTCCAGTGCATCCCTACTAAGATCCCAGTCTCTTTTTTTCAAAGCAGTGACCTCCATGCAGACGAGCTTCGTGTGGAACAACAAACCAGCCCGTCTGCGTCGGACCATACTCTGCCGCCCTAAGTCCCAGGACGGGGTGGGGTTGCCCGACCTGAAACTATATCACCAGGCAGCCCTGTTGACAAGGGTTGTGGATTGGTGCAGACATGGGGACACAAAGCCATGGGTGGGAGTTGAGCAGTCCTTCACGAACGTCCCCCTCTTCTGTCTCCCGTGGCTGCACCCGTCCACTGTCCCCTCCCTTAGGGTGCACCCTACCATCGGCCCGACCATTCTTGCCTGCGCAGCCACAATTAGCCGATCCCACATGCTCCCTTCCCGATCACCATGTTTTCCTGTGTTGGGCAATCCCGCTTTCCCATCAGGCCTCACTGACCCGGTGTTTAGGTCCTGGGTGGGGGCGAACAGGTTTAGGCTGTCCTCATTCCGGGTGGGCTCGGGATGGGTTTCGGCGGAGGGGCTAGGGGGGGTCACAGATCCTGTCCCCTTGGGGCCCTGGAGGGTCATCCAGGTCAAACACTTTCTAGGCACATTACCATTGGCCTCCTCATATGCCACGTCTCCCACTCCATTTGAGACGCTCTGCCTGGAGAAGGGACCCATGAGACATACCCTTTCGCACACTTACGCACTCCTGATGGCACCTCCGGATTCGGAACCCCCGGAGTTTCTCTTGAAGTGGGAGGGGGACCTGGGGCTTTCATTATCCACGGCTCAGAGGGACCGCATTCTCACTCTAGTCCACGGGTCGTCCATGTGTACCAGATACCAGGAGACGGGATACAAAATACTCACCAGGTGGTACAGAGTACCTGCAAAACTTCATTCGATTTGGCCGGAGGTTGATCCTTTGTGCTGGAGGTGCGGCACTTCTAAGGGTACACACCTACATATTTTTTGGTCCTGCCCTCTATTAGCACCCTTCTTGGATGCAGTATGCAGAATTGTTAGGAAGGTGACTGGGGTATCATTTGAGCTGTCCCCAGCTCTGTTCCTCCTGCATCATTGCTCAATCCCGACTGCGCTCTACAGGAAATCTTTGCTGAAATTTCTGGTGATGGCAGCGAGACTTTGCATTCCTCTTTGCTGGAAAAAAGACTCTCCTCCCCCTGTTACGCTCTGGATTGCCAAGGTCAATGACCTAATGCATATGGAGGATCTCACCTCCTCACTTCACGACTCCAATGCAAGGTTCACCGCCACGTGGTTCCCTTGGATGGAGTTCAAAGACTCTCCAGATTACCTCACCATGGTGAGTGGGACTTGCCCGACCTAATTGCTACATATAGTCTTGAGTCCTCGCCCGGACATGGGATCTGGGCGACGTGGTCTGCCTGGGCCCGCGGTGGGGGTAGTCACAACCTCTGTCCACCCTATCCTATCCCTTCCTGACCTTTCCCTGTGTCCTCCCTGCTTCTCCCCCCTCTTTGCTCTCTTTTTCCCTCCCCTTCTCGTTATTCTTACTTCTCTTTATTCTTTCTTTCCTCTTCCTTTTTTTTTTCTTCTTGTTATTTCTTGGTGTTTTCCTCCCTCCCTCAACGCTTTGGCGTGGGTGGAGGCGGGCTCCTATGTAGGGAACCTACAGTACTATCTTCCAAAAATTTATAGAGGTTGTGGAGGGGGGCTCGGCCACCGGCCTTGTCTCTTTACATTGGCTAATGGGCTGTATTGTTTGAGTCTACGTCATGTTAATACCGTTTCTCCTTTGTTCTGATTCTTCGTTAACTATTATTAAGTTGTCAGATTTATGCGACAGATGTTGCTTACGGCCCTGTCTCGTGTCCTTGATGGGAGACAGGTGTGTGTGTCCGTTTTTTCCTTGCCTACGACTTCAAAATAAAGAATTTAAAAAAAAAAAGAAAACACTGACACCTAGTGGTGAAACTTCAGAATACCTGATCACCACTCTAACCTGAGAGAAAAGGCTTTTTGACAGGTGCACAGAAAAGACAAAAAAACTCCTGTGGTGGGACACCACATACAGCTCCAGCACTACTACAACTACTACTACCTCCACTATACAGCTCCAGCACTACTACAGCAACTACTAATCCCCCCCAATTTACCAATATACAGTTCCAGCACTTCTACAGCTACTACTACTCCCCCCGCTATACCAGTATACAGCTCAAGTCTGACATCATAGGAAGGATCCAGTAACGGCATGAGTGTATTAATTTCCTTCTACTACTGTAGTATTGGATTTGTTGTCTGTTCTTATTGGATCCCTTCTATGGTAAAGGATTTCTTTAATACTCTGGTGTTCCTCTGGCCCCATTGTTATAATGCTCTTGTTGTATCCTGGTCTCATGTTACTGGATCCCTCCTGTGATAATGGACGGTTTATAAAGTATGTTACTGGATCCCTCCTGTAATAATGGACGGGTTATATGTTACTGGATGCCTCCTGTGATAATGGACGGGTTATAGGTTACTGGATCCCTCCTGTGATAATGGACGAGTTATAGGTTACTGGATCCCTCCTGTGATAATAGACCGGTTATATGTTACTCGATCTCTCCTGTGATAATGAACGGGTTATTTGTTACTGGATCACTCCTGTGATAATGGACGGGTTATATGTTACTGGATCCCTCCTGTGATAATGGACGGGTTATATGTTACTGGATCCCTCCTGTGATAATGGACGGGTTATATGTTACTGGATCCCTCTTGTGATAATGGACGGGTTATATGTTACTGGATCCCTCCTGTGATAATGGATGGGTTATATGTTACTGGATAACTCCTGTGATAATGGACGGGTTATATGTTACTGGATCCCTCCTGTGATAATGGACGGGTTATATGTTACTGGATCCCTCCTGTGATAATGGACGGGTTATATGTTACTGGATCCCTCTTGTGATAATGGACGGGTTATATGTTACTGGATCCCTCCTGTGATAATGGACGGGTTATATGTTACTGGATCCCTCTTGTGATAATGGACGGGTTATATGTTACTGGATCCCTCCTGTGATAATGGACAGGTTATACGGTATGTTACTGGATCCCTCCTGTGATAATGGGTGGGTTATATGTATCCTGGTCTCATGTTACTGGATCCCTCCTGTGATAATGGACGAGTTAAATGTTACTAGATCCCTCCAGTGATAATGGACGGGTTATACAGTATGTTACTGGATCCCTCCTGTGATAATGGACGGGTTATATGTTACTGGATCCCTCCTGTGATAATGGACGGGTTATATGTTACTGGATCCCTCCAGTGATAATGGACGGGTTATATGTTACTGGATCCCTCCAGTGATAATGGACGGGTTATACAGTATGTTACTGGATCCCTCCTGTAATAATGGACGGGTTATACAGTATGTTACTGCATCCCTCCTGTAATAATGGACGGGTTATACAGTATGTTACTGGATCCCTCCAGTAATGATGGACGGGTTATATGTTACTGGATCCCTCATGTTATAATGGACAGATTATACAGTATGTTACTGGATCCCTCCTGTGATAATGGACTGGTTATACAGTATGTTACTGGATTCCTCCTGTGATAATGGACGGGTTAGACAGTATGTTACTGGATCCCTCCTGTAATAATGGAGGGGTTATATGTTACTGGATCCCTCCTGTGATATTGGACGGCTTATATGTTACTAGATCCCTCCTGTGATAATGGACGGGTTATAGGTTACTGGATCCCTCCTGTGATAATAGACGGGTTAAATGTTACTGGATTCCTCCTGTGATAATGGACGGGTTATATGTTACTGGATCCCTCCTGTGATAATGAACGGGTTATTTGTTACTGGATCCCTCTTGTGATAATGTACGGGTTATATGTTACTGGATCCCTCCTGTGATAATGGACGGGTTATATGTTACTGAATCCATCCTGTAATAATGGACAGGTTATACGGTATTTTTTTGGATCCCTCCTGTGATAATGGACGGGTTATATGTAACTGGATCCCTCCTGTGATAATGGACGGGTTATATTTTAATGCATCCCACCTGTGATAATGGACGGGTTATACAGTATGTTACTGGATCCCTCCTGTGATAATGGACGGGTTATATGTTACTGGATTCCTCCTGTAATAATGGACGGGTTATATGTTACTGGATTCCTCCTGTAATAATGGACGGGTTATATGTTACTGGATCCCTCCTGTGATAATAGATGGGTTATATGTTACTGGATCCCTCCTGTGATAATGGAGGGGTTATATGTTACTGGATCCCTCCTGTGATAATGGAGGGGTTATATGTTACTGGATTCCTTCTGTGATAATGGACGGTTTATATGTTACTGGATCCCTCCTGTAATAATGGACGGGTTGTATGTAACATGATCCCTCCTGTGATAATGGAGGGGTTATATGTTACTGGATCCCTCCTGTGATAATAGATGGGTTATATGTTACTGGATCCCTCCTGTGATAATGGAGGGGTTATATGTTACTGGATCCCTCCTGTGATAATGGACGGGTTATATGTTACTGGATCCCTCCTTTGATAATGGACGGGTTATATGTTACTGGATCCCTCCTGTGATAATTAAAGGGTTATATGTTACTGGATCCCTCCTGTGATAATGGACGGGTTATATGTAACTGGATCCCTCCTGTGATAATGGACGGGTTGTACAGTATGTTACTGGATCCCTCCTGTGATAATGGACGGGTTATACAGTATGTTACTGGATCCCTCCTGTGATTATGGACGGGTTATATGTTACTGGATTCCTCCTGTGATAATGGACGGTTTATATGTTACTGGATCCCTCCTGTAATAATGGACGGGTTATATGTAACATGATCCCTCCTGTGATAATGGAGGGGTTATATGTTACTGGATCCCTCCTGTGATAATAGATGGGTTATATGTTACTGGATCCCTCCTGTGATAATGGAGGGGTTATATGTTACTGGATCCCTCCTGTGATAATGGAGGGGTTATATGTTACTGGATTCCTCCTGTGATAATGGACGGTTTATATGTTACTGGATCCCTCCTGTGATAATGGACGGGTTATATGTTACTGGATCCCTCCTGTGATAATGGACGGTTTATATGTTACTGGATCCCTCCTGTAATAATGGACGGGTTGTATGTAACATGATCCCTCCTGTGATAATGGAGGGGTTATATGTTACTGGATCCCTCCTGTGATAATAGATGGGTTATATGTTACTGGATCCCTCCTGTGATAATGGAGGGGTGAAATGTTACTGGATCCCTCCTGTGATAATGGACGGGTTATATGTTACTGGATCCCTCCTGTGATAATGGAAGGGTTATATGTTACTGGATCCCTCCTGTGATAATTAAAGGGTTATATGTTACTGGATCCATCCTGTGATAATGGACGGGTTATATATTACTGGATCTCTACTGTGATAATGGATGGGTTATACGGTATGTTACTGGATCCCTCCTGTGATAATGGACGGGTTATAGGGTATGTTATTGGATCCCTCTTTTGATAATGGATGGGTTATACAGTATGTTACCGGATCCCTGCTGTGATAATGGACGGGTTATATGTTACTGCATCCCTCCTGTGATAATGGACAGGTTATACAGTATGTTACTGGATCCCTCCTGTAATAATGGACGGGTTATATGTTACTGGATCCCTTCTGTGATAATGGGCGAGTTATATGTTACTGGATCCTTCCTGTGATAATGGACGGGTTATATGTTACTGGATCCCTCCTGTGATAATGGATGCGTTATATGTTACTGGATCCCTCCTGTGATAATGGACAGGTTATACAGTATGTTACTGGATCCTTCCTGTGATAATGGACTCATTACATGTTACTGGATCCATCCTGCGATAATGGACGGGTTATAAAGTATGTTACTGGATCCCTCCTGTGATAATGGACGGGTTATACAGTATGTTACTGGATCCCTCCTGTAATAATGGACGGGTTATATGTTACTGGATCCCTCCTGTGATAATGGACGGGTTATATGTTACTTGATCCCTCCTGTGATAATGGACAGGTTATATGTTACTGGATCCCTCCTGTGATAATGAACGGGTTATATGTTACTGGATCCCTCCTGTGATAATGGACGCATTATATGTTACTGGATTCATCCTGTGATAATGGATGGGTTATATGTTACTGGATGCCTCCTGTGATAATGGACGGGTAATATGTTACTGCATCCCTTCTGGGATAATGGCAGGTTATACAGTATGTTACTGGATCCCTCCTTTGATAATGGACAGGTTATATGTTACTGGATCCCTCCTTTGATAATGGATGGATTATATGTTACTGGATCCCTTCTGTGATAATGGACGGGTTATACAGTATGTTACTGCATTCCTCCTGTAATAATGGACGGGTTATACAGTATGTTACTGGATCCCTCCTGTAATAATGGACGGGTTATATGTTACTGGATCCCTCCTGTGATAATGGACGGGTTATATGTTACTGGATCCCTATTGTGATAATGGACGGGTTTTATGTTACTGGATCCCTCCTTTGATAATGGACGGGTTATATGTTACTGAATCCATCCTGTAATAATGTACAGGTTATACGGTATGTTTTTGGATCCCTCCTTTGATAATCGGTGGGTTATATGTTACTGGATCCCTCCTGTGATAAAGGACGGGTTATACAGTATGTTACTGGATCCCTCCTGTGATAATGGACGGGTTATGTTACTGGGCCCTTCCTGTGATAATGGACGGGTTATATGTTACTGGATCCTTCCTGTGATAATGGACGGGTTATATGTTACTGGATCCCTCCTGTGATAATCGGTGGGTTATATGTTACTGGATCCCTCATGTGATAATGGACGGGTTATACAGTATGTTACTGGATCCTTCCTGTGATAATGGACGGGTTATATGTTACTGGGCCCTTCCTGTGATAATGGACGGGTTATATGTTACTGGATTCCTCCTGTGATAATGAACAGTTTATATGTTACTGGATGCCTCCTGTGATAATGGATGGGTTATATGTTACTGCATCCATCCTGCGATAATGGACAGGTTATATAGTATGTTACTTGATCCCTCCTGTAATAATGGACGGGTTATATGTTACTGGATCCCTCCTGTGATAATGGACGGGTTATACAGTATGTTAGTGGATCCTTCCTGTGATAATGGACGGGTTATGTTACTGGGCCCTTCCTGTGATAATGGACGGGTTATATGTTACTGGATCCTTCCTGTGATAATGGACGGGTTATATGTTACTGGATCCCTCCTGTGATAATCGGTGGGTTATATGTTACTGGATCCCTCATGTGATAATGGACGGGTTATACAGTATGTTACTGGATCCTTCCTGTGATAATGGACGGGTTATATGTTACTGGGCCCTTCCTGTGATAATGGACGGGTTATATGTTACTGGATTCCTCCTGTGATAATGAACAGTTTATATGTTACTGGATGCCTCCTGTGATAATGGATGGGTTATATGTTACTGCATCCATCCTGCGATAATGGACAGGTTATATAGTATGTTACTTGATCCCTCCTGTAATAATGGACGGGTTATATGTTACTGGATCCCTTCTGTGATAATGGACAGGTTATATGTTACTGCATTCCCCCTGTGATAATGGACAGGTTATATGTTACTGGATCCCTCCTGTGATAATGGACGGGTTATATGTTACTGGATCCCTCCTGTGATAATGGATGCGTTATATGTTACTGGATCCCTCCTGTGGTAATGGACAGGTTATAGTCTAAATTTACTTACTGAAATTTCTTCTTTCCATGAGTCCGTAGGCAGCACAACAACGATTGGGTAATCACATGTTTCCTACTTATAGGCAGAAGAAACAAACTTAATTAATTATTTCATTAACCCCCTCAAGGTGTGATAGAGGACTCCATAAAAGCACCCCTGAGACAGTAACCAGACATGTAAGTTCTGCAGCAATAACAAAAAATTTTAATAAGGTGGGATGTTGTGCTGCCTACGGACTCATGGAAAGAAGAAATTTCGGTGAGTAAATTTATACTTTCCATATCGTCCTATGGCAGCACAACAACAATTGGGATATAACAGCAATAACAAAAAATTAGGGAGGGCATTAAAACTTAACAGCAGCTTCAAGCACTCTTTTGCCAAAGGACGCCTCCTTATTGGTGATTACATCCAACTTGTAGTGTTTGATGAAAGTATTCGGCGTAGCCCATGAAGCCGCCCGGCATATGTTATCAAGGGATACTTGTGCCAGTTCTGCCCACGAAGTGGCTGTAGATCTCGTGGAATGAGCCCTTATGCCCCTAGGAGGTTGAGCATCTTGGATGATGTAGCAGGAACTAATAGTGTCCTTAATCCAACGAGAAAGTGAAGCCTTTGAGGCCGCCTTGCCCCGGTTAGGTCCTTGATATTGGATAAATAAGGAATCTGATTGCCTGAAGGACTTAGTTTTGTCCAGATAAGAGAGAACTGTTCTTTTAACATCGAGATGGTGTAATTTCTCTTCTTCTTCATTCTGAGGATCTTCACATAGGGTAGGAAGGAAGATGTCCTGACTGATATTAGTTAGTGAATGAACTTTAGGCAGGAAACCTTGACTCAAGCGTAGAATCAGACAATTTTGGCTGCATCTTAAATAAGGGGGTTTACAACACAAGGCTTGTAGTTCTCCTACCCGTTTCGCTGTTGATATTGCTACCAAGAAGAGAGCCTTCCAGGAGAGATGCTTGATAGATATTCCCTCTAATGGCTCAAAAGGGCTGGATGTTAAAGAGTCCAGGACCAACGATAAGTCCCATGAGGCCACTGGATGTTTGACAGCTGGACGTAGATTCTTAACTGCTCTGAAGAACCGTTTGACAAGAGGATGGTTAGAGAATCGCCCTTCATATAATGAATTAATCGCTGAAAAATGCTCTTTGAGAGTGTTATATTTCAGATTTTTCTCAAATTCTTCTTGAAGGAATTTTAACACATCAGGGACCTCTGGAGAGTTAATGTCCATCCGACTACACCATGTTTTAAAGACTTTAGCTACTCTGTCGTACACCTTTATGGCGGATGGTCTTTTGGAGGATAACAGAATTTCCACTACATCATCTGCTAGGCCTCTATCCCTCAAAGCTTGCTTGTCAGCTTCCATGCTGTAAGATGTAGGTTGTGGAGACCTGGGTGATGAAGTCCATTCTGAGTTAACAGGTCTTGACGGTATGGAATTTCTTCGTACAAACCCTTCGAAAGTTCCAATACGTTCTGAAACCAAGCCCTTCTCGGCCAAAAGGGTAGGATTATAATTGCTTTGGCTTGGTCCTCCCGTATCTTCTTCAACACCCTGGTGACTAGAGGGAGAGGGGGAAAGATGTAAATGAATCGGTTCCTCCAGCTGATGGAAAGACCGTCCAGATGGTTTGGTCTGTCGACTCTGTTCAGGGAACAAAAGACAGGTAGTTTCTTGTTGACTCTGGAAGCCATTACATCCATTTCTGGTAACCCGAATTTCTTGGTTACCCAGCGGAAAGAATCCGGATGAAGACTCCACTCGGCTGGCTCCACTTGATGGCGACTTAACCAGTCTGCTGTTGTGTTGGAGACTCCCCTGATATGAACGGCTAGTATCTCTAAGACGTGATGTTCCGCCCATGTCATCAGAGCTCGACATTCTTTCATCAAGAGGGGGGACCTTGTTCCCCCCTGCTTGTTCACATAATAGACTGCCGCCAAGTTGTCGGACTGCACCAGCACCTTCTGATTGTGGACTAAGTGTGAGAAACTGAGGAGAGCCCTGTGTATTGCTCTCAGTTCCCTGAGATTGGAGGAACAACGAGACTCTTCTGTCGACCAACTCCCTTGTGTCCATAATTCTCCGATGTGTGCTCCCCACCCCTGTTTCGAGGCATCGGTGGTAAGGACTACTTGGGGAGCACTGGATAGACTTTTCCCGCAGCATATCTTGTCTCTCAGTAGCCACCATGAGAGATCTTGCCTGGTTGTCCTGGAGAGTGTCATGGTAGCATCTAGAGACGCCTGCTTCCGATTCCATTGAGATAGCAGATCTCCCTGGAGACCTCTGATGTGTGCCCTGGACCAACACACTGCCTCTAGTGAAGAAGTCATCAGACCCAGTACTCTCATACTCATCCGAATTGACAACTGGCTGGCAGAGAGCAGGTTCTTGACCCCTTGGAACAACTTCTCCTCTCTTTCCTCGGTTAGATAGATTCTCATCTTGGAAGAGTCCAGGCGGAACCCCAGAAATCTGCAGATCTTTGAAGGCTGCAACCGGGATTTCTGGTGATTTATGATAAATCCGTGATTTTCCAACACTGATATTGTTAGATGAATGTGATGGAGTAGTTGTTCTTCCGATTGGGCTTTGATGAACCAGTCGTCCAAATATGGTACTGTGAAGACTCCCTGGAGTCTCAGATGGGCTGCCAGTACTACGACGATCTTGCTGAACACCCTCGGGGCAGGCGATATCCCGAAGGGAAGGCATGTAAATTGAAGGTGACGAACCGTATTGTCCTGCCAGATTGCCAGCCTCAGGAATTTGCGGTGACCCATAACAATGGGTATATGTAGATATGCATCGCTGAGGTCGAGAGTTGCAGCATAATCGTTCTCCTGGAGGAACGCTGTCACAGACCTGATGGTTTCCATCTTGAAATGTTTGAGAAGAATGAACCTGTTTAAGAAGGAGAGGTCGATGACTAACCTCCATGTCCCTTCTTTTTTGGGAACTGCGAAGATCTTTGAATACACTCCTGAGCGTCTTTGGTGTACTGGAACCTCTTCTAAGGCACCTTTGTGAATGAAGTCCTGCACCAGCTCTAGGAGATGAGGTTTCCCTGAATTTATAAAGAAGGTATTTGGAGGCTGACTTGAGAACTCTATGGCATATCCTCTTGAGACAACTGATTGTACCCATGCATTGGAAGTTGTTTTGGTCCATATGGAGGCAAAATGACGGAGTCTTGCTCCTACAGGCACGTCTGGTCTGGCGTCATAAGTTTTTATCTTTGTCTTGGATCGGCTTTTTCTTACCCGATCCTGTTTGGTTGCTATTGCTAGCACCATATCTGCGATGTCTTCCTTGTTGACGTCCTCTGCGGAATGGTGAGGATCTCTGCTGTTGTATCCTAAAGGGACGAAACCCTCCTCTCTTTAGAGGACGAGGAAAGGCAGGTCCCTTGGAATCGTTAATGGATAGCAGAATTTTCTCCAGTTGGGGCCCAAAAAGACCTTCAGCCTGGAACGGTAATGAACAGAAATGAGATTTTGATGAAACATCTCCTCCCCATTCTTTGAGCCACAAGGCCCGACGAGCTGTATTAGAGGTAGCCATGATCTTAGAATTAAGTCGTAAGGTGTCTAAGGGGAAATCAGCAAGGAATTCTGATGCTCTTTTGAGGTCGTTGATGTTCTTCAACATGTCTTCTCTTTTGACCCCTTGGGATATATCTTTGGTTAGTTGGCTAAGCCAGATGCGTAGAGCTCTGGCTACTGGTACTGTGGCCAAGGAGGCTTTACAATTCAGGGCTGCTAGGGCATAGGATCTTTTGATGGCTGCATCTGCCCTTCTGTCCATTGCGTCTTTAAGCAATGATGATTCCTCGGCTGGGAAGTGAGATTTTCTAGAGAGGCGTGCCACTGCTAAATCCACCTTAGGAGGGGCTTCCCATGATTCATAAGCCTTGGGATCTATTTTGTACATGGCTCTGAAGTGAGAACCTATGTTCAGCTTTTTATCCGGTTTAGATCAGTCCATTTGCATAAAGTCTACAGGCAAGATTCTATGTGGAACTTGAGGGAAGTAAAAAAACGCCTCTTTTTTGGGTAAATAAGAGGAAGAGGAGGAGGAGGGTTCTCCTTCCACAGTCTCTTTCACTGCAGCAATTAGAGAGGAAGAATGATCTTTATTGAATAAGTAAAAATCTTCTGGAGACCCTGTGTCAGAGATATCCGATCCCGATATTATTTCACCTTCAGATAGAGCAGACTCATCATCAGAGGATGAAACCTGTAACACTGATTCTTTCCTGGGTTTCTTATGTGCATGAGTATGAGAAGAAACCTCACTGAAGGCATTTGCCACTTGGCCTTTAAACCAACCAAAGAAATCTTTAGCTTCTTGCTGAAAGCTATTATAGGTAGATGGAGTGCAATTAACACAAATGTCCCCGGTTTGGTCATCAGGCAAAGGCTGGGAGCATCCAGAGCAAGATCTGTGCTTGTCCTTCCTCTTCCTCTTCCCTGATCCCTCAATAGTAGACATCTAGGGAGGAGAGGAAAAAACGCCATGAGAACCAACAGGGGGAGGTAATATACAGTGAAAGGAGAGGAGTCTACCTTTAACAATCACCAGAGGCGCTGCCCGGCTGAGTGCTGCGACTTGTCTGCAAGACAGGCAGCCTTTAAATACCTACAATCCCGGGAGAAATCTGGCGCCTGCGCATTGGAGCGGACCGCCCCCCGCACGCGTCACATGACCGGCCCGGGAACACTCACCAATTAGAAGCCGAGGCGGAGTTCAAAGGGGATCCTCTCTGTGACGCGCGGCCTACTCCGCCCACATGTTCGGGAACCGGAAGTGCCGCTACCATGTCGGCGCGGCATGCCAAAACGTCCTCTCACCTGGCGGGACTTGCGGAGCGGCCGGTAACGATGAAACGCCCGAGTAGGACGCCATCACATCCAGGAGCTGGCGGAACGATGGGGTAGTGAGGGCTACCCATCAACTTCTACCCTGCATGTCTTGGGTTCCCCTCCATAGCTCTCATGACCGGATGAATGAGGGGGTGACTTAAGGTAAAACCTAGCCAGAGCCCCATGCCCTCAGATTGAGAAACGAAAAACAAACCTTCTGCCTGCAGAAGAAACAAAAAACATGTCTGGTTACTGTCTCAGGGGTGCTTTTATGGAGTCCTCTATCACACCTTGAGGGGGTTAATGAAATAATTAATTAATTAATTAAGTTTGTTTCTTCTGCCTATAAGTAGGAAACATGTGATTACCCAATTGTTGTTGTTCTGCCATAGGACGATATGGAAACAGTATTTTACTGGATCCCTCCTGTGATAATGGACAGGTTATACAGTATTTTACTTGATCCCTCCTGTGATAAGGGATGCGTTATATGTTACTGGATCCCTCCTGTGATAATGGACGGGTTATATGTCTCTTGATCCCTCCTTTGATAATGGACGGGTTATATGTTACTGGATCCCTCCTGTGATAATGGACGGGTTATATGTTACTGGATCCCTCCTTTGATAATGGACGGGTTATATGTTACTGGATCCCTTCTGTGATAATGGATGGGTTATACAGTATGTTACTGGATCCCTCCTGTGATAATGGACGGGTTATATGTTACTGGATCCCTCCTGTGATAATGGACGGGTTATATGTTACTGGATCCCTCCTGTGATAATGGACGGGTTATATGTTACTGGATCCCTCCTTTGATAATGGACGGGTTATATGTTACTGGATCCCTTCTGTGATAATGGATGGGTTATACAGTATGTTACTGGATCCCTCCTGTGATAATGGACGGGTTATATGTTACTGGATCCCTCCTGTGATAATGGACGGGTTATATGTTACTGGATCCCTCCTTTGATAATGGACGGGTTATATGTTACTGGATCCCTTCTGTGATAATGGATGGGTTATACAGTATGTTACTGGATCCCTCCTGTGATAATGGACGGGTTATATGTTACTGGATCCCTCCTGTGATAATGGACGGGTTATATGTTACTGGATCCCTCCTGTGATAATGGACGGGTTATATGTTACTGGATCCCTCCTGTGATAATGGACGGGTTATATGTTACTGGATCCCTCCTTTGATAATGGACGGGTTATATGTTACTGGATCCCTTCTGTGATAATGGATGGGTTATACAGTATGTTACTGGATCCCTCCTGTGATAATGGACGGGTTATATGTTACTGGATCCCTCCTGTGATAATGGACGGGTTATATGTTACTGGATCCCTCCTTTGATAATGGACGGGTTATATGTTACTGGATCCCTTCTGTGATAATGGATGGGTTATACAGTATGTTACTGGATCCCTCTTGTGATAATGGACGGGTTATATGTTACTGGATCCCTCCTGTGATAATGGTCGGGTTGTTTCCTGGTCTCCATTATTCGGGTCTGTATCTCATCCTTTCCGTACTGTGCGGTGATACAACCAGATGGTGACTTCTCCGTGTCATTGTGCTTATAGGGTGGTGTCCCAGCTACTGGCTGAGATGGACGGGCTGCACTCCTCCTGTGACGTCTTTGTGATCGGAGCAACCAATCGACCTGATCTGCTTGATCCGGCCCTACTCCGGCCAGGGAGGTAACCCCATTGCGTGCATCTTCCCATCCTTAACACAAAGATCTCCCCATGACTTCTATGCCAGCAGGGAAGAACAGAGGACATTGAGGTGGATGTAGTTGGGGGGGGGGGGGGGGGGGTCTGAACCCGATATAATAGTGATCAAATTTGGGGGAGCAGGCTGTACCTACCTGAGGAAATTGGGGGGGTGGAGGTCTATAACTTATAAAAAAATGAGGAGATTGGGGGGTACCTCATATAATAGTGATCAAATGGGGGGGGGCTGTACCTCATATAATAGTGAGGAGATTGGGAAGGGTCTATACCTCATATAGTGGTGATCATATAGGGGGGGCTGGTCCTTATATAATAGGGGGTATCCCTCAGGTGTTTTCTTCTCTTTCTTGCAGGTTTGACCGGTTGGTTTATGTCGGGTTAAATGACAACCGTGACTCCCAGCTGAGAGTCCTGGAAGCCATAACACAGAGGTAAGTGCTGAGACCTCCAGACCCCTGGGGGCAGCAGCTGTTAGCTGGGGGTATAAAATAGTGCTGGGGCAGGAGGGCAGAGGCTCATACATCATGTGACACCAGGGGGCAGCAGCTTGGGCTATAATATAGTACTAGGGCAGGAGGGCAGAGGCTCGTACATTACTCCTCCAAGCTCATGGTGTCTTCTCTGGCAGATTCTCTCTGGACCCCACTGTGGACCTGTCTCATATCTTACAATACTGCCCCCCCGCCCTGACTGGAGCCGATCTCTATGCCTTGTGTGCTGATGCCATGATGAGTGCCATCAAAGAGAAGGTCCAGCGACTGCAAGAAGGTAAGGATGATTGGGGAAAGGCTACTACACATGAGACTTCACCATATTGGACCTAGACCCTACCTATGGAGAAAGATGTATGATATATCCACACCTCTGCGGCTCCATCTATAGGAAAAGACATGTATGACAATAATATAATTGCATCTCTGGGGCTCCATCTATAGGCAGAGACATGTATGACACATGCTGTATCTGCACCTCTGGGGCTACATCTATAGACATAGACATGTATGACACATGCTGTATCTGCACCTCTGGGGCTCCATCTATAGGCAGAGACATGTATGACACATGCTGTATCTGCACCTCTGGGGCTATATCTATAGGCAGAGACATGTATGACACATGCTGTATCTGCACCTCTGGGGCTCCATCTATAGGCAGAGACATGTATGACACATGCTGTATCTGCACCTCTGGGGCTCCATCTATAGGGAGAGACATGTATGACATATCTGCACCTCTGGGGCTCCATCTATAGGCAGAGACATGTATGACACATGCTGTATCTGCACCTCTGGGGCTACATCTATAGGGAGGGACATGTATGACATATCTGCACCTCTGGGGCTCCATCTATAGGCAGAGACATGTATGACACATGCTGTATCTGCACCTCTGGGGCTCCATCTATAGGGAGAGACATGTATGACACATGCTGTATCTGCACCTCTGGGGCTCCATCTATAGGGAGAGACATGTATGACACATGCTGTATCTGCACCTCTGGGGCTCCATCTATAGGCAGAGACATGTATGACACATGCTGTATCTGCACCTCTGGGGCTCCATCTATAGGGAGAGACATGTATGACATATCTGCACCTCTGGGGCTCCATCTATAGGCAGAGACATGTATGACACATGCTGTATCTGCACCTCTGGGGCTACATCTATAGGCATAGACATGTATAGGGAGAAAAGAAAGGGAGAAACGGGGGCGCCTCCTGGTGCAATAAATAATGGTAAAAAGTGTCAAACACGAAAGGGGGTGTTGCACTCACCTAGGCGAGTTGTGCTCAATTATAGGCACAACTCTATAGCAGGCATGGAAAGTAGGACACCGCAGCTCCTGCCGGGGTACGTCCAAGGGAGTCGTACAATGAGGAGTGTAGATTGCCAGCTGCTGCAGGCTTTGGGACCATGTGAAGTCCCGGCTTGTGTAGGGCGCAGGTGTCCAAGGTACCACAGATTGAGGTGGTTATTTCATGGAAGGAATATTTATTTAAAAAACGACGCGTTTCGGCCGCCAAATAAAAGGTAAACTTGAGAAAGGCCACCTTTTATTTGGCGGCCGAAACGCGTCGTTTTTTAAATAAATATTCCTTCCATGAAATAACCACCTCAATCTGTGGTACCTTGGACACCTGCGCCCTACACAAGCCGGGACTTCACATGGTCCCAAAGCCTGCAGCAGCTGGCAATCTACACTCCTCATAGACATGTATGACACATGCTGTATCTGCACCTCTGGGGCTACATCTATAGGGAGAGACATGTATGACATATCTGCACCTCTGGGGCTCCATCTATAGGGAGAGACATGTATGACACATGCTGTATCTGCACCTCTGGGGCTACATCTATAGGGAGAGACATGTATGACACATGCTGTATCTGCACCTCTGGGGCTACATCTATAGGCATAGACATGTATGACACATGCTGTATCTGCACCTCTGGGGCTACATCTATAGGCAGAGACATGTATGACACATGCTGTATCTGCACCTCTGGGGCTACACCTATAGGCAGAGACATGTATGACATATCTGCACCTCTGGGGCTCCATCTATAGGCAGAGACATGTATGACACATGCTGTATCTGCACCTCTGGGGCTTTATCTATAGGCAGAGACATGTATGACATATCTGCACCTCTGGGGCTCCATCTATAGGCAGAGACATGTATGACACATGCTATATCTGCACCTCTGGGGCTCCATCTATAGGCAGAGACATGTATGACATATCCGCACCTCTGGGGCTATATCTATAGGCAGAGACATGTATGACATATCCGCACCTCTGGGGCTCCATCTATAGGCAGAGACATGTATGACACATGCTATATCTGCACCTCTGGGGCTCCATCTATAGGCAGAGACATGTATGACACATGCTATATCTGCACCTCTGGGGCTACATCTATAGGCAGAGACATGTATGACACATGCTGTATCTGCACCTCTGGGGCTCCATCTATAGGCAGAGATATGTATGACACATGCTATATCTGCACCTCTGGGGCTACATCTATAGGCAGAGACATGTATGACACATGCTGTATCTGCACCTCTGGGGCTCCATCTATAGGCAGAGATATGTATGACACATGCTATATCTGCACCTCTGGGGCTACATCTATAGGCAGAGACATGTATGACACATGCTGTATCTGCACCTCTGGGGCTCCATCTATAGGCAGAGACATGTATGACACATGCTATATCTGCACCTCTGGGGCTACATCTATAGGCAGAGACATGTATGACATATCCGCACCTCTGGGGCTACATCTATAGGCAGAGACATGTATGACATATCTGCACCTCTGGGGCTTCATCTATAGGCAGAGACATGTATGACACGTGCTGTATCTGCACCTCTGGGGCTCCATCTATAGGC
Organism: Dendropsophus ebraccatus; assembly: GCF_027789765.1. Lineage (NCBI taxonomy): Eukaryota > Metazoa > Chordata > Amphibia > Anura > Hylidae > Dendropsophus > Dendropsophus ebraccatus. The sequence goes on along the minus strand of NC_091468.1, from coordinate 160,595 downwards.
AGAGACATGTATGACACATGCTGTATCTGCACCTTTGGGGCTACATCTATAGGCAAAGACATGTATGACATGCTGTATCTGCACCTCTTGGGCTCCATCTGTAGGGAGAGACATGTATGACACATGCTGTATCTGCACCTCTGGGGCTCCATCTATAGACAGAGACATGTATGACACATGCTATATCTGCACCTCTGGGGCTCCATCTATAGGGAGAGACATGTATGACATATCCGCACCTCTGGGGCTCCATCTATAGACAGAGACATGTATGACACATGCTATACAGTATATGCACCTCTGGGGCTCCATCTATAGGCAGAGACATGTATGACACATGCTGTATCTGCACCTCTGGGGCTATATCTATAGGGAGAGACATGTATGACACATGCTGTATCTGCACCTCTGGGGCTATATCTATAGGGAGAGACATGTATGACACATGCTGTATCTGCACCTCTGGGGCTCCATCTATAGGCAGAGACATGTATGACACATGCTGTATCTGCACCTCTGGGGCTCCATCTATAGGCAGAGACATGTATGACATATCCGCACCTCTGGGGCTCCATCTATAGGCAGAGACATGTATGACACATGCTGTATCTGCACCTCTGGGGCTCCATCTATAGGCAGAGACATGTATGACACATGCTGTATCTGCACCTCTGGGGCTCCATCTATAGGCAGAGACATGTATGACACATGCTGTATCTGCACCTCTGGGGCTATATCTATAGGGAGGGACATGTATGACACATGCTGTATCTGCACCTCTGGGGCTCCATCTATAGGCAGAGACATGTATGACACATGCTGTATCTGCACCTCTGGGGCTCCATCTATAGGCAGAGACATGTATGACACATGCTGTATCTGCACCTCTGGGGCTCCATCTATAGGTAGAGACATGTATGACACATGCTGTATCTGCACCTCTGGGGCTATATCTATAGGGAGGGACATGTATGACACATGCTGTATCTGCACCTCTGGGGCTATATCTATAGGGAGGGACATGTATGACACATGCTGTATCTGCACCTCTGGGGCTATATCTATAGGGAGAGACATGTATGACACATGCTGTATCTGCACCTCTGGGGCTATATCTATAGGGAGGGACATGTATGACACATGCTGTATCTGCACCTCTGGGGCTATATCTATAGGGAGGGACATGTATGACACATGCTGTATCTGCACCTCTGGGGTTATATCTATAGGGAGAGACATGTATGACACATGCTGTATCTGCACCTCTGGGGCTACATCTATAGGCATAGACATGTATGACACATGCTGTATCTGCACCTCTGGGGCTACATCTATAGGCAGAGACATGTATGACACATGCTGTATCTGCACCTCTGGGGCTATACCTATAGGCAGAGACATGTATGACATATCTGCACCTCTGGGGCTCCATCTATAGGCAGAGACATGTATGACACATGCTGTATCTGCACCTCTGGGGCTATACCTATAGGCAGAGACATGTATGACATATCTGCACCTCTGGGGCTCCATCTATAGGCAGAGACATGTATGACACATGCTATATCTGCACCTCTGGGGCTCCATCTATAGGCAGAGACATGTATGACATATCCGCACCTCTGGGGCTATATCTATAGGCAGAGACATGTATGACATATCCGCACCTCTGGGGCTCCATCTATAGGCAGAGACATGTATGACACATGCTATATCTGCACCTCTGGGGCTCCATCTATAGGCAGAGACATGTATGACACATGCTATATCTGCACCTCTGGGGCTCCATCTATAGGCAGAGACATGTATGACACATGCTATATCTGCACCTCTAGGGCTCCATCTATAGGCAGAGATATGTATGACACATGCTATATCTGCACCTCTGGGGCTACATCTATAGGCAGAGACATGTATGACACATGCTGTATCTGCACCTCTGGGGCTCCATCTATAGGCAGAGACATGTATGACACATGCTATATCTGCACCTCTGGGGCTACATCTATAGGCAGAGACATGTATGACATATCCGCACCTCTGGGGCTACATCTATAGGCAGAGACATGTATGACATATCTGCACCTCTGGGGCTTCATCTATAGGCAGAGACATGTATGACACGTGCTGTATCTGCACCTCTGGGGCTATATCTATAGGGAGAGACATGTATGACACATGCTGTATCTGCACCTTTGGGGCTCCATCTATAGGCAAAGACATGTATGACATGCTGTATCTGCACCTCTTGGGCTCCATCTGTAGGGAGAGACATGTATGACACATGCTGTATCCACACCTCTGGGGCTCCATCTATAGACAGAGACATGTATGACACATGCTATATCTGCACCTCTGGGGCTCCATCTATAGGGAGAGACATGTATGACATATCCGCACCTCTGGGGCTCCATCTATAGACAGAGACATGTATGACACATGCTATACAGTATATGCACCTCTGGGGCTCCATCTATAGGCAGAGACATGTATGACACATGCTGTATCTGCACCTCTGGGGCTCCATCTATAGGCAGAGACATGTATGACATATCCGCACCTCTGGGGCTCCATCTATAGGCAGAGACATGTATGACACATGCTGTATCTGCACCTCTGGGGCTCCATCTATAGGCAGAGACATGTATGACACATGCTGTATCTGCACCTCTGGGGCTCCATCTATAGGCAGAGACATGTATGACACATGCTGTATCTGCACCTCTGGGGCTATATCTATAGGGAGGGACATGTATGACACATGCTGTATCTGCACCTCTGGGGCTCCATCTATAGGCAGAGACATGTATGACACATGCTGTATCTGCACCTCTGGGGCTCCATCTATAGGCAGAGACATGTATGACACATGCTGTATCTGCACCTCTGGGGCTCGATCTATAGGCAGAGACATGTATGACACATGCTGTATCTGCACCTCTGGGGCTCCATCTATAGGTAGAGACATGTATGACACATGCTGTATCTGCACCTCTGGGGCTATATCTATAGGGAGGGACATGTATGACACATGCTGTATCTGCACCTCTGGGGCTATATCTATAGGGAGGGACATGTATGACACATGCTGTATCTGCACCTCTGGGGCTATATCTATAGGGAGAGACATGTATGACACATGCTGTATCTGCACCTCTGGGGCTATATTTATAGGGAGGGACATGTATGACACATGCTGTATCTGCACCTCTGGGGCTATATCTATAGGGAGGGACATGTATGACACATGCTGTATCTGCACCTCTGGGGTTATATCTATAGGGAGAGACATGTATGACATATCTGCACCTCTGGGGCTCCATCTATAGGGAGAGACATGTATGACACATGCTGTATCTGCACCTCTGGGGCTCCATCTATAGGCAGAGACATGTATGACACATGCTGTATCTGCACCTCTGGGGCTATATCTATAGGGAGAGACATGTATGACACATGCTGTATCTGCACCTCTGGGGCTATATCTATAGGGAGAGACATGTATGACACATGCTGTATCTGCACCTCTGGGGCTATATCTATAGGGAGAGACATGTATGACACATGCTGTATCTGCACCTCTGGGGCTATATCTATAGGGAGGGACATGTATGTTGTACCAGGGCTACATTAGGTTGGCTTTCCAGTTTGTGGATGTACACAATGACTGTTCCTAGTCACTGACTGCAAGCAGAGATGTAATATATCCGGCTCCTGACGTCTCGCTTACTCCTAGGTGCAGATCAAGCGGTGGCAAAGCTTGTCCTTCGTGCGGAGCATTTGGTGCAAGCGGCAGAGCGTCTCCAGCCATCAGTGTCCCAGTCAGAGCTGCAGCGATACCAGAGGATCCACCGCCAGTTCTCTGCCTCCACTGCTGATATATAGTATAAGAATAAAGAAGGCGGCCCTGTGCACCTTGCATCTCTATCCGGGTATATGCACACTGAGCAATTCTCGAGGAATTGTAGCTGAATGTTTTCAGGCAGAATTCAAGCCCCCCATTGACTTCTATAGGATTCCTCTAGCAGATCTACAGCAGAAAATTCTGCTCGGAAATTGTGGACAACAGAGCAGAAAACCCATTGAACACAATGGGACTTTGCTCTGTTCATATTTTGCGGGAGGAATTTCAAGCTGAAATTCCTCTTCAATTCCTCACCTAATTCCTCGCCTTTTCCTCAGTGTGCACATACCCTCCCTGTGTAATCTGTACTCAACAAGTCTTATCCTCTGTCACCTTCAGAGCTGCACTCACTATTCTGCCATTACATCATGCCTCATCCCTCAGAGCTGCACTCACTATTCTGCTGTTACATCATGTCTTGTCCTCCAGAGCTGCAATCACTATGCAGCTTTTCAACTAGAAGACCTTATCAGCCGCCTCCATGCAGAACCCGCCTCTCTGAGGCTCCTCCCAGTGGCATACAACCGGCGTAGGGCACAGTAATGATTCAGGCTGTGTATACATACAATAAGACTGTATTGTAGGTGCAGACATTGGCTGGTCACTTAGAATAGTCCAGACTGCAGTTTGCCTTGTCCAGATTCCCTTAGTCTTCTCTTCTCCGTGACTGGTGCCAACTCCAGACATCTCCACGGGGCCGGGTCAGCACCTCCTCTGGAAAATGGGGGGATCGGGCACTCACTCTGCAAAGACATAAGGAGGTACTCTGAGAGCAGGTTCACTGTAACCTCCCCAAACATCACACACCCACTAGTTACAATGCCCACAAGAGGAACATCTGGATTTCTGATACAGAGCTCCAAACCCCCTGCATGATAAATCCTGGCTCCATGCTCCTTATATATTAAACTCCCCCTAGTGGTCAATGTAGGAAAAATGTTCTTGTGTAACTAGTGCAGGAGATTTGGTCCCTGTATAGTGACCCCTCTGGTGGCTGCCTCTGTACATGTGGCTTCATCTATAGGTAACTGGTGTGTCTCCCCCTGCTGGACACTATGGATCATGTTGGTACAAGGTGTGATAAGTAGAAGTGAATGAGCCCTCTCCTCTGCTCTCGCTTCTCAGGTCAGGGATGTTGTGCAGTCTTCTCCTTTCCCACACATGGCCCCGTTATCGTATGACGGGGATTGTAGGGCAAGAGGTTGTGCCTTACTGGTCACAGGGTCCTATTAGACATAGTGATATTTCATTTTCGCCAATTAATGTAACACGGTTGCAAACGACCTGAAATTGTTCACCATAACTTACAGGACAATACACCGAACGATTAGCGATTATTTATGGTCAGCCTGAAAGTTGCGGTCAATACCACATGGACGATTTTTGGATCGTTGCCTGAATACACACAACAAGATTATTGTTTAAATTAAAAAAAATATAATGATTTTTTGCAAAATAATTCTCCTGTGTAATAGGCCCTAAATGAAATCTGATAGTAATGCAGCGGGTCTCTACTCCTGACCAGAGGCCCCCATTATAGTCTGCTCTGGAGATCCCCCCCCCCCCCCCCCCCTGTGATAGTCTGCTCTGGAGATCCCCCTCCCCCCTGTGATAGTCTGCTCTGGAGATCCCCCCCCCCCCTGTGATAGTCTGCTCTGGAGATCCCCCCCTCCGCCCTGTGATAGTCTGCTCTGGAGATCCCCCCCCTGTGATAGTCTGCTCTGGAGATCCCCCCCCCCCCTGTGATAGTCTGCCCTGGAGATCCCCCCCCCCTGTGATAGTCTGCTCTGGAGATCCCCCCCCTGTGATAGTCTGCTCTGGAGATCCCCCCCCGTGATAGTCTGCCCTGGAGATCCCCCCCCCCTGTGATAGTCTGCTCTGGAGATCCCCCCTGTGATAGTCTGCTCTGGAGATCCCCCCCCCCCCCTGTGATAGTCTGCTCTGGAGATCCCCCCTGTGATAGTCTGCTCTGGAGATCCCCCCCCCCCCCCCCCCCGTGATAGTCTGCCCTGGAGATCCCCCCCCCCCTGTGATAGTCTGCTCTGGAGATCCCCCCTGTGATAGTCTGCTCTGGAGATCCCCCCCCCCCCCCCCCCCTGTGATAGTCTGCTCTGGAGATTCCCCCCCCGTGATAGTCTGCTCTGGAGATCCCCCCCCCCCCCCCTGTGATAGTCTGCTCTGGAGATTCCCCCCCGTGATAGTCTGCTCTGGAGATCCCCCCCCCCCCCCTGTAATAGTCTGCTCTGGAGATTCCCCCCCCCCCTGTGATAGTCTGCTCTGGAGATCCCCCCCCCCCCCCCTGTGATAGTCTGCTCTGGAGATCCCCCCCCCCCCTGTGATAGTCTGCTCTGGAGATCCCCCCCTCCCCCCTGTGATAGTCTGCTCTGGAGATCCCCCCCCCCCCCCCCCCCTGTGATAGTCTGCCCTGGAGATCCCCCCCCCCCCCTGTGATAGTCTGCTCTGGAGATCCCCCCCCCCCCCCCCCCCCCCTGTGATAGTCTGCTCTGGAGATCCCCCCCCCCCTGTGATAGTCTGCTCTGGAGATCCCCCCCCCCCTGTGATAGTCTGCTCTGGAGATTCCCCCCCCCCCCCTCCCCCTGTGATAGTCTGCTCTGGAGATCCCCCCCTCCCCCCTGTGATAGGCTGCTCTGGAGATCCCGCCCCCCTGTGATAGTCTGCTCTGGAGATCCCCCCCTCCCCCTGTGATAGTCTGCTCTGTCGATCCCCCCCCCCCCCCCCTGTGATAGTCTGCTCTGGAGATCCCCCCTCCCCCCTGTGATAGTCTGCTCTGTCGATCCCCCCTCCCCCTGTGATAGTCTGCTCTGGAGATTCCCCCCCCCCCCCCCCCTGTGATAGTCTGCTCTGGAGATCCCCCCCCCCCCCTGTGATAGTCTGCTCTGAAGATTCCCCCGCCCTGTGATAGTCTGCTCTGGAGATCCCCCAATACACATAACCCCCCCCCCCCCCCTTTCCATCTTCATTTCCACTACCCATCCCCCTTCCCATCATTATTCCCACTACCCACCCCCTTCCATCTTCCATCCCCAATACACATAACCCATCCCCCTTTCCATCATCATTCCCAAGAACTAGAGGCCTCTGAGCAATTAGTGAGTGAAAAATAACATTTCAACTGCCCCAATAACCCACAAAAATCTGCCCAGGCAACACTGACCCTTTGTGTGGGTGCTCATCAAGAGGAAGGCCTGTCAGGTCCTGTGCTCCCGGTGTATTGTTGGTACACATCCGAGGAGAAGCTAAGGGGTTTAGGAGGTTAAGGGGGAGGGGGTACATACATATATCTCAGTCCAGTGGCACCAACCTTAACAACTACAAGGGGTGATTCCAATCTTAGTGTGTTTTATAAGACACACTGAAGACTAAACACATGGTAACAGGATTACAGTGCAACTACATTCAGTGACTACAGGGCGCATGATCTAGCCACAACCTGTCTCTATACATTTCCACTTAAATGACTTTAGGGTTTTTCTTTTCCAGTAACCCCAATTAACCACCCACAAGCCTCCCATACTGCTGCCCCTTCAGTTTCCCCCAGGACATTACCCACAAGTAAATCTACCCCCCAAAACCAGACCGCCTCAGGATGAGGAGGAGGAGGGCCGGGTCCATCCAGTCCCATCTCATACTATCTGTATCTTAGGAGAATATACACTCACTGGCCACTTTATTAGGTACACCTGTCCAACTGCACGTTACCACTTAATTTCTAATCAGCCAATCACATGGCGGCAACTCAGTGCATTTAGGCATGTAGACATGGTCAAGACAATCTCCTGCAGTTCAAACCGAGCATCAGTATGGGAAAGAAAGGTGATTTGAGGCCTTTGAACGTGGCATGGTTGTTGGTGCCAGAAGGGCTGGTCTGAGTATTTCAGAAACTGCTGATCTACTGGGATTTTCACACACAACCATCTCTAGGGTTTACAGAGAATGGTCCGAAAAAGAAAAACCATCCAGTGAGCGGCCGTTCTGTGGGCGGAAATGCCTTGTTGATGCCAGAGGTCAGAGGAGAATGGGCAGACTGGTTCCAGCTGATAGAAAGGCAACAGTGACTCAAATAGCCAACCGTTACACCCAAGGTAGGCCGAAGAGCATCTCTGAACGCACAGTACGGCCAACTCTGAGGCAGATGGGCTACAGCAGCAGAAGACCACACCGGGGGCCACTCCGCTCAGCTAAGAACAGGAAACTGAGGCTACAATTTGCACAAGCTCATCGAAATTGGACAGTAGAAGATTGGAAAAACGTTGCCTGGTCTGATGAGTCTCGATTTCTGCTGCGACATTCGGATGGTAGGGTCAGAATTTGGCGCCAACAACATGAAAGCATGGATCCATCCTGCCTTGTATCAACGGTTCAGGCTGGTGGTGGTGGTGTCATGGTGTGGGGAATATTTTCTTGGCACTCTTTGGGCCCCTTGGTACCAATTGAGCATGGTCGCAACGCCACAGCCTACCTGAGTATTGTTGCTGACCATGTCCATCCCGTTATGACCACAATGGACCCAACATCTGATGGCTACTTTCAGCAGGATAATGCGCCATGTCATAAAGCTAGAATCATCCCAGACTGGTTTCTTGAACAGGACAATGAGGTCACTGTACTCCAATGGTCTCCACAGTCACCAGATCTCAATCCAATAGAGCATCTTTGGGATGTGGTGGAACGGGAGATTGGCATCATGGATGTGCAGCCGACAAATCTGCGGCAACTGTGTGATGTCATCATGTCACTATGGACCAAAATCTCTGAGGAAGCTTCCAGCACCTTGTTGTATCTATGCCACCAAGAATTGGGGCAGTTCTGAAGGTAAAAGGGGGTCCGACCCGTTACTAGCATGGTCTACCTAATAAAGTGGCCGGTGACTATATATATATATATATATATATATATATATATATATACACATATATATACAGTACAGACCAAAAGTTTTTCATTCAAAGAGTTTTCTGTATTTTTATGACTATGAAAATTGTAGATTCACACTCAAGGTATCAGGACTATGAATCAACACATGTGGGATTAGATACTTAACAAGAAAGCGTGAAACAACTAAAAATATGTCTTATATTTTAGGTTCTTCAAAGTATCCGCCTTTTGCTTTGATTACTGCTTTGCACACTCTTGGCATTCTCATGATGAGCTTCAAGCGGTAGTCAACTAAAATGGTCTTGAAGGAGTTCCCAGAGATGCTTAGCACTTGTTGGCCCTTTTGCCTTCACTCTGTGGTCCAGCTCACCCCAAACCATCTCGTAGCCCCCCATCACTCACCTTCTTGGTCTTGTAGCCCTTCCACAGCCTGGAGATGTGTTTCGGGTCAATGTCCTGTTGAAAAATAAATGATGGTCCAACTAAACGCAAACTGGATGGAATAGCATGTAGAGTCCATCCTTTCACCTTTTCTGCGTCGCACAAAGACACGAGGGCTGGAACCAAAGATCTCAAATTTGGACTCAAGACCAAAGCACAGATTTCCAATGGTCTAATGTCCTTTCCTTGTGTTCTTTACCCCAAACAAGTCTCTTCTGCTTCTTACCCGTCCTCAGCAGTGGTTTCCTAGCAGCTATTTTACCATGAAGGCTTCAGCACAGTCTCCTCTTACCAGTTGTTGTAGAGATGTCTCTGCTGCACAGTCTCCTCTTACCAGTTGTTGTAGAGATGTCTCTGCTGCACAGTCTCCTCTTACCAGTTGTTGTAGAGATGTCTCTGCTGCTGCACAGTCTCCTCTTACCAGTTGTTGTAGAGATGTCTCTGCTGCTGCACAGTCTCCTCTTACCAGTTGTAGAGATGTCTCTGCTGCTGCACAGTCTCCTCTTACCAATTGTTGTAGAGATGTCTCTGCTGCTGCACAGACTCCTCTTACCAGTTGTTGTAGAGATGTCTCTGCTGCACAGTCTCCTCTTACCAGTTGTTGTAGAGATGTCTCTGCTGCTGCTGCACAGAGTATCCTCTTACCAGTTGTTGTAGAGATGTCTCTGCTGCTGCACAGACTCCTCTTACCAGTTGTTGTAGAGATGTCTCTGCTGCTGCACAGTCTCCTCTTACCAGTTGTTGTAGAGATGTCTCTGCTGCTGCTGCAGTCTCCTCTTACCAGTTGTTGTAGAGATGTCTCTGCTGCTGCACAGTCTCCTCTTACCAGTTGTTGTAGAGATGTCTCTGCTGCTGTACAGTCTCCTCTTACCAGTTGTTGTAGAGATGTCTCTGCTGCTGCACAGTCTCCTCTTACCAGTTGTTGTAGAGATGTCTCTGCTGCTGCAGTCTCCTCTTACCAGTTGTTGTAGAGATGTCTCTGCTGCTGCACAGTCTCCTCTTACCAGGTGTTGTAGAGATGTCTCTGCTGCTGCACAGTCTCCTCTTACCAGTTGTTGTAGAGATGTCTCTGCTGCTGCTGCACAGTCTCCTCTTACCAGTTGTTGTAGAGATGTCTCTGCTGCACAGTCTCCTCTTACCAGTTGTTGTAGAGATGTCTCTGCTGCTGCACAGTCTCCTCTTACCAGTTGTTGTAGAGATGTCTCTGCTGCACAGTCTCCTCTTACCAGTTGTTGTAGAGATGTCTCTGCTGCTGCACAGTCTCCTCTTACCAGTTGTTGTAGAGATGTCTCTGCTGCACAGTCTCCTCTTACCAGTTGTTGTAGAGATGTCTCTGCTGCACAGTCTCCTCTTACCAGTTGTTGTAGAGATGTCTCTGCTGCACAGTCTCCTCTTACCAGTTGTTGTAGAGATGTCTCTGCTGCTGCACAGTCTCCTCTTACCAGTTGTTGTAGAGATGTCTCTGCTGCACAGTCTCCTCTTACCAGTTGTTGTAGAGATGTCTCTGCTGCACAGTCTCTTCTTACCAGTTGTTGTAGAGATGTCTCTGCTGCACAGTCTCCTCTTACCAGTTGTTGTAGAGATGTCTCTGCTGCACAGTCTCCTCTTACCAGTTGTTGTAGAGATGTCTCTGCTGCACAGGCTCTTCTTACCAGTTATTGTAGAGATGTCTCTGCTGCTGCTGCACAGTCTCCTCTTACCAATTGTTGTAGAGATGTCTCTGCTGCTGCACAGTCTCCTCTTACCAGTTGTTGTAGAGATGTCTCTGCTGCACAGTCTCCTCTTACCAGTTGTTGTAGAGATGTCTCTGCTGCACAGTCTCCTCTTACCAATTGTTGTAGAGATGTCTCTGCTGCTGCACAGTCTCCTCTTACCAGTTGTTGTAGAGATGTCTCTGCTGCTGCACAGTCTCCTCTTACCAGTTGTTGTAGAGATGTCTCTGCTGCTGCACAGTCTCCTCTTACCAGTTGTTGTAGAGATGTCTCTGCTGCTGCACAGTCTCCTCTTACCAGTTGTTGTAGAGATGTCTCTGCTGCTGCACAGTCTCCTCTTACCAGTTGTTGTAGAGATGTCTCTGCTGCACAGAGTCTCCTCTTACCAGTTGTTGTAGAGATGTCTCTGCTGCTGCACAGTCTCCTCTTACCAGTTGTTGTAGAGATGTCTCTGCTGCACAGTCTCTTCTTACCAGTTATTGTAGAGATGTCTCTGCTGCTGCACAGTCTCCTCTTACCAATTGTTGTAGAGATGTCTCTGCTGCTGCACAGTCTCCTCTTACCAGTTGTTGTAGAGATGTCTCTGCTGCTGCACAGTCTCCTCTTACCAGTTGTTGTAGAGATGTCTCTGCTGCACAGAGTCTCCTCTTACCAGTTGTTGTAGAGATGTCTCTGCTGCTGCTGCACAGTCTCCTCTTACCAGTTGTTGTAGAGATGTCTCTGCTGCTGCACAGTCTCCTCTTACCAGTTGTTGTAGAGATGTCTCTGCTGCACAGAGTCTCCTCTTACCAGTTGTTGTAGAGATGTCTCTGCTGCTGCACAGTCTCCTCTTACCAATTGTTGTAGAGATGTCTCTGCTGCACAGTCTCCTCTTACCAGTTGTAGAGATGTCTCTGCTGCACAGTCTCCTCTCACCAGTTGTTGTAGAGATGTCTCTGCTGCTGCTGCACAGTCTCCTCTTACCAGTTGTTGTAGAGATGTCTCTGCTGCTGCTGCACAGTCTCCTCTCACCAGTTGTTGTAGAGATGTCTCTGCTGCTGCTGCACAGTCTCCTCTTACCAGTTGTTGTAGAGATGTCTCTGCTGATAGAACTCTGTGTGCCATTGACCTGGTCTCTAATCTGAGCTGCTGTTCACCTGCGATTTTCTGAGGCCGGTGACTTAGATGAACTTCTCCTCCGCAGCAGAGGTGACTCTTCCTCTTCCTTTCCTGGGGCGCTCCTCATGTCAGACAGTTTCTTTGTAGCACTTAATGGTTTTTGCAACTGCAATTGGGGACACTTTCAAAGTGTACCCAATTTTTCGGACTGACTGGCCTTCATTTCTTAAAGTAATAACGGCCGCTCGTTTTTCTTTACTTAGCGTTTTTTTTCTTGCCATAATACAAATTCTAACAGTCTATTCAGTAGGACTATCGGCTGTGTATCCACCGGACTGCTGCACAACACAACTGATGGTGCCAACCGCATTTATAAGGCAAGAAATCCCACTTATTACACCTGACAAGACACACCTGTGAAGTAGAAACCATTTCCGGTGACTACCGCTTGAAGCTCATCATGAGAATGCCAAGAGTGTGCAAAGCAGTAATCACAGCAATAGGCGGCTACTTTGAAGAACCTAGAATATAAGACAGATTTTCAGTTGTTTCACACTTTTTTTTGTTCAGTATATAATCCCACATGTGTTAATAGTCCTGATGCCTTTAGTGTGAATCTACAATTTTCATAGTCATTAAAATACAGAAAACTCTTTGAATGAGACGGTGTGTCCAAACTTTTGGTCTGTACTGTATATATATAATTATAAAAATGTACCCGGCTTGTCCGTGTCTTAATTAGATTTGTTCCAAGGGTGCCCAGGAGGCCAATCTATACCCTTGTTTTTTTGTTTAAGGGGAGATAGCCAGGAGCCCTTTATACACTATATACCCTGACAGATCTGCACTGTTTAGGTAAATTGTAGCTTATGCACATTAAAAATAAACTAAAAATGTTTAACATCCTAAATACCTAATAGCCAAACTGAGATATCATGTGATAAGACTTTATACAGAACCTAGTTATATACAGAGCCTGGTTATATACAACATTGGCAGTGTTATATACAGCCTGGTTATATACAACATTGGCAGTGTTATATACAGCCTGGTTATATACAACATTGGCAGTGTTACATACATAGCCTGGTTATATACAACATTGGCAGTGTTATATACAGCCTGGTTATATACAACATTGGCAGTATTACATACATAGCCTGGTTATATACAACATTGGCAGTGTTATATACGGCCTGGTTATATATACAACGTTGGCAGTGTTATATACGGCCTGGTTATATATACAACGTTGGCAGTGTTATATACGGCCTGGTTATATATACAACGTTGGCAGTGTTATTGCCAGGTGCATAGACATTAAGATCTTCACATGATACAAATCAGGAGCAGCAACATACAATTGTCCATGCGGAAACCATGTAGAATCCAGATATATGCCACTACCTGCAGTGATTCCTGTATACTATACCTGCAGTGACTGGCCTTGGGCCTTGTTTATTGTCATTGCAATTGGTGCTTAACAGGAAAATGCAATTATCTACTGTATGTATATGTATGTGCTCTGTATTGTCTGTGTGTGTACTATGTACTGTATGTATATATGTATGTGCTCTGTATTGTCTGTGTGTGTACTGTGTACTGTATGTATATATGTATGTGCTCTGTATTGTCTGTGTGTGTACTGTATGTATATGTATGTGCTCTGTATTGTCTGTGTGTGTACTGTGTACTGTATGTATATATGTATGTGCTCTGTATTGTCTGTGTGTGTACTATGTACTGTATGGTATATGTATGTGCTCTGGTATCTGTCTGTGTGTGTACTATGTACTGTATGTATATATGTATGTGCTCTGTATTGTCTGTGTACTATGTACTGTATGTATTATGTATGTGCTCTGTATTGTCCTGTGTGTGTACTATGTTACTGTATGGTATATGTATGTGCTCTGTATTGGTCTGTGTGTGTACTATGACTGTATGTATAGATGTATGTGCTCTGTATTGTCTGTGTGTGTACTATGTACTGTATGTATATATGTATGTGCTCTGTATTGTCTTGGTGTGTACTATGTACTGTAGTATATATGTATATGTATGTGCTCTGTATTGTCTGTGTGTGTACTGTGTACTGTATGTATATATGTATGTGCTCTGTATTGTCTGTGTGTGTACTATGTACTGTATGTATATGTATGTGCTCTGTATTGTCTGTGTGTGTACTATGTACTGTATGTATATATGTATGTGCTCTGTATTGTCTGTGTACTATGTACTGTATGTATATATGTATGTGCTCTGTATTGTCTGTGTGTGTACTATGTACTGTATGTATATGTATGTGCTCTGTATTGTCTGTGTGTGTACTATGTACTGTATGTATATATGTATGTGCTCTGTATTGTCTGTGTGTGTACTATGTACTGTATGTATATATGTATGTGCTCTGTATTGTCTGTGTGTGTACTATGTACTGTATGTATATATGTATGTGCTCTGTATTGTCTGTGTGTGTACTGTATGTATATGTATGTGCTCTGTATTGTCTGTGTGTGTACTGTGTACTGTATGTATATATGTATGTGCTCTGTATTGTCTGTGTGTGTACTATGTACTGTATGTATATGTATGTGCTCTGTATTGTCTGTGTGTGTACTATGTACTGTATGTATATATGTATGTGCTCTGTATTGTCTGTGTACTATGTACTGTATGTATATATGTATGTGCTCTGTATTGTCTGTGTGTGTACTATGTACTGTATGTATATGTATGTGCTCTGTATTGTCTGTGTGTGTACTATGTACTGTATGTATATATGTATGTGCTCTGTATTGTCTGTGTGTGTACTATGTACTGTATGTATATATGTATGTGCTCTGTATTGTCTGTGTGTGTACTATGTACTGTATGTATATGTATGTGCTCTGTATTGTCTGTGTACTATGTACTGTATGTATATGTATGTGCTCTGTATTGTCTGTGTGTGTACTATGTACTGTATGTATATATGTATGTGCTCTGTATTGTCTGTGTGTGTACTATGTACTGTATGTATATGTATGTGTTCTGTATTGTCTGTGTGTGTACTATGTACTGTATGTATATATGTATGTGCTCTGTATTGTCTGTGTGTGTACTATGTACTGTATGTATATATGTATGTGCTCTGTATTGTCTGTGTGTGTACTATGTACTGTATGTATATGTATGTGCTCTGTATTGTCTGTGTGTGTACTATGTACTGTATGTATATGTATGTGCTCTGTATTGTCTGTGTGTGTACTGTGTGTACTGTATGTATATATGTGCTCTGTTTTGTCTGTGTGTGTACTATATACTGTATGTATATATGTATGTGCTCTGTATTGTCTGTGTGTGTACTGTGTACTGTATGTATATATGTATGTGCTCTGTATTGTCTGTGTGTGTACTATGTACTGTATGTATATATGTATGTGCTCTGTATGTGTATACTGTATGTATATGTATGTGCTCTGTATTGTCTGTGTGTATACTGTATGTATATATGTATGTGCTCTGTATTGTCTGTGTGTGTACTGTATGTATATATGTATGTGCTCTGTATTGTCTGTGTGTGTACTATGTACTGTATGTATATATGTATGTGCTCTGTATTGTCTGTGTGTATACTGTATGTATATATGTATGTGCTCTGTATTGTCTGTGTACTATGTACTGTATGTATATATGTATGTGCTCTGTATTGTCTGTGTGAACTATATACTGTATGTATATGTATGTGCTCTGTATTGTCTGTGTGTACTGTATGTATATATGTATGTGCTCTGTATTGTCTGTGTGTATACTGTATCTATATATGTATGTGCTCTGTATTGTCTGTGTGTGTACTATGTACTGTATGTATATATGTATGTGCTCTGTATTGTCTGTGTGTGTACTATGTACTGTATGTATATGTATGTGCTCTGTATTGTCTGTGTGTGTACTATGTACTGTATGTATATATGTATGTGCTCTGTATTGTCTGTGTGTACTGTATGTATATGTATGTGCTCTGTGTGTGTACTATGTACTGTATGTATATATGTATGTGCTCTGTATTGTCTGTGTGTATACTGTATGTATATATGTATGTGCTCTGTATTGTCTGTCTGTGTACTATGTACTGTATGTATATATGTATGTGCTCTGTATTGTCTGGTGGTACTATGTACTGTATGTATATGTATGTGCTCTGTATTGTCTTGTGTGTGTACTATTGTACTGTATGTATATATGTATGTGCTCCTGTATTGTCTGTGTGTACTGTATGTATATGTATGTGCTCTGTGTGTGTACTATGTACTGTATGTATATATGTATGTGCTCTGTATTGTCTGTGTGTATACTGTATGTATATATGTATGTGCTCTGTATTGCTGGTGTGGTATACTGTATGTATATATGTATGTGCTCTGTATTGTCTGTGTGTATACTGTATGTATATATGTATGTGCTCTGTATTGTCTGTGTGTGTACTATGTACTGTATGTATATAGTATGTGCTCTGTATTGTCTGTGTGTATACTGTATGTATATATGTATGTGCTCTGTATGTGCTGTGTGGTGTACTATGTACTGTATGTATATATGTATGTGCTCTGTATTGTCTGTGGTGTATACTGTATGTATATATGTATGTGCTCTGTATTGTCTGTGTGTGTACTGTGTACTGTATGTATATATGTATGTGCTCTGTATTGTCTGTGTGTGTAACTATGTACTGTATGTATATATGTTATGTGCTCTGTATTGTCTGTGTGTGTACTATGTACTGTATGTATATATGTATGTGCTCTGTATTGTCTGTGTGTGTACTATGTACTGTATGTATATTGTATGTGCTCTGTATTGTCTGTGTGTGTACTATGTACTGTATGTATATATGTATGTGCTCTGTATTGTCTGTGTGTGTACTATGTACTGTATGTATATATGTATGTGCTCTGTATTGTCTGTGTACTATGTACTGTATGTATATATGTATGTGCTCTGTATTGTCTGTGTGTGTACTATGTACTGTATAGTATATGTATGTGCTCTGTATTGTCTGTGTGTGTACTATGTACTGTATGTATATATGTATGTGCTCTGTATTGTCTGTGTGTGTACTATATACTGTATGTATATATGTATTGGCTCTGTATTGTCTGTGTGTGTACTATGTACTGTATGTATATATGTATGTGCTCTGTATTGTCTGTCTGTGTACTATGTACTGTATGTATATATGTATGTGCTCTGTATTGTCTGTGTGTGTACTGTATGTAGATGTATGTGCTCTGTGTGTGTACTATGTACTGTATGTATATGTATGTGCTCTGTGTGTGTACTATGTACTGTATGTATATGTATGTGCTCTGTGTGTGTACTATGTACTGTTTGTATATGTATGTGCTCTGTGTGTGTACTATGTACTGTATGTATATATGTATGTGCTCTGTATTGTCTGTGTGTACTGTATGTATATGTATGTGCTCTGTGTGTGTACTATGTACTGTATGTATATGTATGTGCTCTGTATTGTCTGTGTGTGTACTATGTACTGTATGTATATATGTATGTGCTTTGTGTGTGTACTATGTACTGTATGTATATATGTATGTGCTCTGTATTGTCTGTGTGTGTACTATGTACTGTATGTATATATGTATGTGCTCTGTATTGTCTGTGTGTGTACTATGTACTGTATGTATATATGTATGTGCTCTGTATTGTCTGTGTACTATGTACTGTATGTATATATGTATGTGCTCTGTATTGTCTGTGTGTGTACTATGTACTGTATGTATATGTATGTGCTCTGTATTGTCTGTGTGTGTACTATGTACTGTATGTATATATGTATGAGCTCTGTATTGTCTGTGTGTGTACTATGTACTGTATGTATATATGCAGGGCCGATTCTGGGGTCTCCGCCGCCTGAGGCAAACCGCAGGCGGCCGCCCCCTCACTAGCTCCCGCCCCCCCCAGACCACAATGCGTACCCGGCACCCCCGTATACAAAGAACACACCCCCCCACCCCCACCCTGCGCGCGCTCCAGCTCTGCATCCGCTCACCTGTCCTGCCGCAGCACTCCCACCGCCAAAGCTCACCGCTGTCCCCTGCCGCGCTCCCGCGCCGTCAGTCAGCGGCTGTCATCGCCGCCATCCGCCCCAACGATAACCGCTGTCCCAGCTCATCGCGGCCCCCGCTGACCCCGGGCACTCACGACTTGCTGGAGGACCATGAAAGCTGCTGACTTGACAGCGCGGGAGCGCGGCGGGGGACATCGGTGAGCGTTGGTGGCGGGACCGGACGGCTGCCGCAGGACAAGTGAGCGGCTGCAGGGCGGCTATCTGCCGCCCCCTGCATGGCCGCAGAATCTGCCGCCTGAGGCGGAATACTCATTCCGCCTCATGGCAGAAGCGGCCCTGTATATATGTATGTGCTCTGTATTGTCTGTGTGTGTACTATGTACTGTATGTATATGTGTGTATATATGTATGTGCTTTGTGTGTGTACTATGTACTGTATGTATATGTATGTGCTCTGTGTGTACTATGTACTGTATGTATATATGTATGTGCTCTGTATTGTCTGTGTGTACTGTATGTATATATGTATGTGCTCTGTATTGTCTGTGTGTGTACTATATACTGTATGTATATATGTATGTGCTCTGTATTGTCTGTGTGTGTACTATGTACTGTATGTATATATGTATGTGCTCTGTATTGTCTGTGTATGTACTATGTACTGTATGTATATATGTATGTGCTCTGTATTGTCTGTGTGTGTACTGTATGTATATGTATGTGCTCTGTGTGTGTACTATGTACTGTATGTATATGTATGTGCTCTGTGTGTGTACTATGTACTGTATGTATATGTATGTGCTCTGTGTGTGTACTATGTACTGTATGTATATATGTATGTGCTCTGTATTGTCTGTGTGTATACTGTATGTATATATATGTGCTCTGTATTGTCTGTGTGTGTACTATGTACTGTATGTATATGTATGTGCTCTGTATTGTCTGTGTGTGTACTATATACTGTATGTATATGTGTGTGTGCTCTGTATTGTCTGTGTGTATACTGTATCTATATATGTATGTGCTCTGTATTGTCTGTGTGTGTACTATGTACTGTATGTATATATGTATGTGCTCTGTATTGTCTGTGTGTGTACTATGTACTGTATGTATATATGTATGTGCTCTGTATTGTCTGTGTGTGTACTATGTACTGTATGTATATATGTATGTGCTCTGTATTGTCTGTGTACTATGTACTGTATGTATATATGTATGTGCTCTGTATTGTCTGTGTGTGTACTATGTACTGTATGTATATGTATGTGCTCTGTATTGTCTGTGTGTGTACTATGTACTGTATGTATATATGTATGTGCTCTGTATTGTCTGTGTGTACTGTATGTATATGTATGTGCTCTGTGTGTGTACTATGTACTGTATGTATATATGTATGTGCTCTGTATTGTCTGTGTGTATACTGTATGTATATATGTATGTGCTCTGTATTGTCTGTGTGTATACTGTATGTATATATGTATGTGCTCTGTATTGTCTGTGTGTGTACTATGTACTGTATGTATATATGTATGTGCTCTGTATTGTCTGTGTGTATACTGTATGTATATATGTATGTGCTCTGTATTGTCTGTGTGTGTACTATGTACTGTATGTATATATGTATGTGCTCTGTATTGTCTGTGTGTATACTGTATGTATATATGTATGTGCTCTGTATTGTCTGTGTGTGTACTGTGTACTGTATGTATATATGTATGTGCTCTGTATTGTCTGTGTGTGTACTATGTACTGTATGTATATATGTATGTGCTCTGTATTGTCTGTGTGTGTACTATGTACTGTATGTATATATGTATGTGCTCTGTATTGTCTGTGTGTGTACTATGTACTGTATGTATATATGTATGTGCTCTGTATTGTCTGTGTGTGTACTATGTACTGTATGTATATATGTATGTGCTCTGTATTGTCTGTGTGTGTACTATGTACTGTATGTATATATGTATGTGCTCTGTATTGTCTGTGTACTATGTACTGTATGTATATATGTATGTGCTCTGTATTGTCTGTGTGTGTACTATGTACTGTATGTATATGTATGTGCTCTGTATTGTCTGTGTGTGTACTATGTACTGTATGTATATATGTATGTGCTCTGTATTGTCTGTGTGTGTACTATATACTGTATGTATATATGTATGTGCTCTGTATTGTCTGTGTGTGTACTATGTACTGTATGTATATATGTATGTGCTCTGTATTGTCTGTCTGTGTACTATGTACTGTATGTATATATGTATGTGCTCTGTATTGTCTGTGTGTGTACTGTATGTATATGTATGTGCTCTGTGTGTGTACTATGTACTGTATGTATATGTATGTGCTCTGTGTGTGTACTATGTACTGTATGTATATGTATGTGCTCTGTGTGTGTACTATGTACTGTATGTATATGTATGTGCTCTGTGTGTGTACTATGTACTGTATGTATATATGTATGTGCTCTGTATTGTCTGTGTGTATACTGTATGTATATATATGTGCTCTGTATTGTCTGTGTGTGTACTATGTACTGTATGTATATGTATGTGCTCTGTATTGTCTGTGTGTGTACTATGTACTGTATGTATATATGTATGTGCTCTGTATTGTCTGTGTGTGTACTATGTACTGTATGTATATATGTATGTGCTCTGTATTGTCTGTGTGTGTACTATGTACTGTATGTATATATGTATGTGCTCTGTATTGTCTGTGTGTGTACTATGTACTGTATGTATATATGTATGTGCTCTGTATTGTCTGTGTACTATGTACTGTATGTATATATGTATGTGCTCTGTATTGTCTGTGTGTGTACTATGTACTGTATGTATATGTATGTGCTCTGTATTGTCTGTGTGTGTACTATGTACTGTATGTATATATGTATGAGCTCTGTATTGTCTGTGTGTGTACTATGTACTGTATGTATATATGTATGTGCTCTGTATTGTCTGTGTGTGTACTATGTACTGTATGTATATATGCAGGGCCGATTCTGGGGTCTCCGCCGCCTGAGGCAAACCGCAGGCGGCCGCCCCCTCACTAGCTCCCGCCCCCCCCAGACCACAATGCGTACCCGGCACCCCCGTATACAAAGAACACCCCCCCCCCCACCCTGCGCGCGCTCCAGCTCTGCATCCGCTCACCTGTCCTGCCGCAGCACTCCCACCGCCAAAGCTCACCGCTGTCCCCTGCCGCGCTCCCGCGCCGTCAGTCAGCGGCTGTCATCGCCGCCATCCCGCCCCCAACGATAACCGCTGTCCCAGCTCATCGCGGCCCCCGCTGACCCCGGGCACTCACGACTTGCTGGAGGACCATGAAAGCTGCTGACTTGACAGCGCGGGAGCGCGGCGGGGGACATCGGTGAGCGTTGGTGGCGGGACCGGACGGCTGCCGCAGGACAAGTGAGCGGCTGCAGGGCGGCTATCTGCCGCCCCCTGCATGGCCGCAGAATCTGCCGCCTGAGGCGGAATACTCATTCCGCCTCATGGCAGAAGCGGCCCTGTATATATGTATGTGCTCTGTATTGTCTGTGTGTGTACTATGTACTGTATGTATATATGTATGTGCTCTGTATTGTCTGTGTGTGTACTATGTACTGTATGTATATATGTATGTGCTCTGTATTGTCTGTGTGTATACTGTATGTATATATGTATGTGCTCTGTATTGTCTGTGTGTGTACTATGTACTGTATGTATATATGTATGTGCTCTGTATTGTCTGTGTGTGTACTATGTACTGTATGTATATGTGTGTATATATGTATGTGCTTTGTGTGTGTACTATGTACTGTATGTATATGTATGTGCTCTGTGTGTGTACTATGTACTGTATGTATATATATATGTGCTCTGTATTGTCTGTGTGTGTACTATGTACTGTATGTATATATGTATGTGCTCTGTATTGTCTGTGTGTGTACTATGTACTGTATGTATATATGTATGTGCTCTGTATTGTCTGTGTGTGTACTGTATGTATATGTATGTGCTCTGTATTGTCTGTGTGTGTACTGTGTACTGTATGTATATATGTATGTGCTCTGTATTGTCTGTGTGTGTACTATGTACTGTATGTATATATGTATGTGCTCTGTATTGTCTGTGTGTATACTGTATGTATATATGTATGTGCTCTGTATTGTCTGTGTGTGTACTGTATGTATATATGTATGTGCTCTGTATTGTCTGTGTGTGTACTATGTACTGTATGTATGTATATATGTATGTGCTCTGTATTGTCTGTGTGTGTACTGTATGTATATATGTATGTGCTCTGTATTGTCTGTGTGTGTACTATGTACTGTATGTATATGTATGTGCTCTGTATTGTCTGTGTGTGTACTATGTACTGTATGTATATATGTATGTGCTCTGTATTGTCTGTGTGTATGTTCTGTATGTATATATGTATGTGCTCTGTATTGTCTGTGTGTATACTGTATGTATATATGTATGTGCTCTGTATTGTCTGTGTGTGTACTATGTACTGTATGTATATGTATGTGCTCTGTATTGTCTGTGTGTATGTTCTGTATGTATATATGTATGTGCTCTGTATTGTCTGTGTGTCAGGCCCGGACTGGTAATCTGGCAAGCCGGGCAAATGCCTGCTGGGCTGGCCAGATTACCAGTCCGTGGGCCGCTGGGCTGCATCATAAAAAAAATGTTATTTAAAAAAAAAAAAAAAAATCACGGGGGCGGCCTGTTTCTCTTCCCGGTCCACCTCTACGCTCTCCGGTCACCGCAGCCCGCTCGGCCCGCCTCCTGTCACCGGAGCACAGCCTCTGCCCGCTCCGGTCACCGCAGCCCGCTCGGCCCACCCCTGACGTGCTTCTCTAATCCAATCAACGTGGAGCAGCGTGGGGCCGCTGCGGTGCACGTAACGCGCGCTCCACGGCCGGCCGCAGCGGAGGCAGGCCGAGCGGACTGCGGTGACCGGAGCGGGCAGAGCGGGCTGCAGTGACAGGTGGTAACAGGAGCGGCTGCGGTGACCGGGGGCCATCTATAACAGAGGGGGGAGAAGAGAGAGGGGGGCCATCTATAACAGAGGGGGGCCATCTATAACAGAGGGGGCCATCTATAACAGAGGGGGCCATCTATAAAGGAGGGGGGGGGCGAGTGAGGGAGCCATCTATAAAGGAGGGGGGATAAGAGAGAGGGGGGCCATCTATAAAGGAGGGGGGAGAAGAGAGGGGGGGGCCATCTATAACAGAGGGGGGATAAGAGAGAGGGGGGCCATCTATAACAGAGGGGGGATAAGAGAGAGGGGGGCCATCTATAAAGGAGGGGGGAGAAGAGAGAGGGGGGCCATCTATAAAGGAGGGGGGAGAAGAAAGAGGGGGGCCATCTATAACAGAGGGGGCCATCTATAAAGGAGGGGGGAGAAGAGTGAGGGGGCCATCTATAAAGGAGGGGGGAGAAGAGTGAGGAGGACATCTATAAAGGAGGGGGGAGAAGAGTGAGGAGGACATCTATAAAGGAGGGGGGAGAAGAGAGAGGGGGGCCATCTATAACAGAGAGGGGAGAAGAGAGAGGGGGGCCATCTATAACAGAGGGGGCCATCTATAAAGGAGGGGGGATAAGAGAGAGGGGGGCCATCTATAAAGGAGGGGGGAGAAGAAAGGGGGGGCATCTATAACAGAGGGGGGAGAAGAGAGAGGGGGGCCATCTATAAAGGAGGAGGGAGAAGAAAGGGGGGGCATCTATAACAGAGGGGGGAGAAGAGAGAGGGGGGCCATCTATAACAGAGGGGGGAGAAGAGAGAGGGGGGCCATCTATAACAGAGGGGGCCATCTATAACAGAGGGGGCCATCTATAAAGGAGGGGGGAGAAGAGAGAGGGGGCCATCTATAAAGGAGGGGGGGAGAGGAAAGAGGGGGGGCCATCTATAAAGGAGGGGGGAGAAGAGTGAGGGGGCCATCTATAAAGGAGGGGGGAGAAGAGTGAGGGGGACATCTATAAAGGAGGGGGGAGAAGAGAGAGGGGGGCCATCTATAAAGGAGGGGGGAGAAGAGAGAGTGGAGCCATCTATAACAGAGGGGGCCATCTATAAAGGAGGGGGGAGAAGAGAGAGGGGGCCATTTATAACAGAGGGGGCCATCTATAAAGGAGGGGGGAGAAGAGAGAGGGGGCCATCTATAAGGGAGGGGGGAGAGAGAGGGGGCCATCTATAAGAGAGGGGGATAAGAGAGAGGGGGCCATCTATAAGAGGGCTACATAGAGGGATGCATATACAATAAGGGGGTCACATAGAGTCAGCCTACCCACTAAATGTGGGTGTAAAGGGGCCAATACAGATGTGCAGTTATTATAGAGATGAGGATGGTGTCAGAGTGAGGAGCCTAATATGTCTGTCTGGCAGATTCTGTGGATTCGTGGCCTGGAGAAGTTTTCATAACGACCCAGGACGGATGGAGAAGAAAGTGAAAAGGGAAGAACTCTGATCAGAGAAGACGTCCCCTGTGAGTCACTTGATGTTACTGCACTGTAATGTATATGGTGTACAGAACCTGTGTAGAGCTGCGTCCACCTCTATATGATTGTATGAGATGATAGTGATCTGTGTACAGGGGATGTTATTTAGTAGCAGTGGTGGTATTAGTCAGTATGTGATAGTATTAGTATGCGGTGGTATTAGCCAGTATGTGATGGTATTAGTCAGTATGCGGTGGTATTAGTAAGTATGCAGTGACATTAGTCAGTATGCGGTGACATTAGGTATGGAGGTGTCAGTCAGTATGCGGTGGTATTAGTCAGTATGTGGTGGTATTAGTATGTGGTGGTATTAGTTAGTATGCGGTGGTATTAGTTAGTATGCGGTGACATTAGTCAGTATGCGGTGGGATTAGTCAGTATGTGGAGGTGTCAGTCAGTATGCGGTGGGATTAGTCAGTATGTGGTGGTATTAGTCAGTATGTGGTGGTATTAGTCAGTATGCGGTGACATTGGTCAGTATGCGGTGGGATTAGTCAGTATGCGGTTGTATTAGTGAGTATGTGGTGGTATTAGTCAGTATGCGGTGGTATTAGTCAGTCTCTGTACACTGTGTAGTGGTGACGACCTGTAACTGCAGCACCGTTACATAGTACAGAGACAGAAGCTTCTGACCCCATTTACTGTGTTATTATCTGTAATTCCAGTCATGGCCGTGATGATACAACATGTGGCCGCGCTGCACTCACATCATCCTATAACTTATCACCGCATGGCGTGTGGGCCTGTGTGCTCGGAAATGCCAGGGCTGATTTTTAGTCCCAGTCCGGCCCTGCTGTGTGTGTACTGTATGTATATATGTATGTGCTCTGTATTGTCTGTGTGTGTACTATGTACTGTATGTATATATGTATGTGCTCTGTATTGTCTGTGTGTGTACTATGTACTGTATGTATATGTATGTATATGTATGTGCTCTGTTTGTGTACTATGTACTGTATGTATATGTATGTGCTCTGTGTGTGTACTATGTACTGTATGTATATATGTATGTGCTCTGTATTGTCTGTGTGTGTACTATGTACTGTATGTATATATGTATGTGCTCTGTATTGTCTGTGTGTGTACTATGTACTGTATGTATATATGTATGTGTTCTGTATTGTCTGTGTGTATACTGTATGTATATATGTATGTACTCTGTATTGTCTGTGTGTGTACTGTGTACTATGTACTGTATGTATATATGTATGTGCTCTGTGTGTGTACTATGTACTGTATGTATATGTATGTGCTCTGTATTGTCTGTCTGTATACTATGTACTGTATGTATATATGTATGTGCTCTGTATTGTCTGTGTGTGTACTATGTACTGTATGTATATGTATGTGCTCTGTATTGTCTGTGTGTGTACTATGTACTGTATGTATATATGTATGAGCTCTGTATTGTCTGTGTGTACTATGTACTGTATGTATATGTATGTGCTCTGTATTGTCTGTGTGTACTATGTACTGTATGTATATGTATGTGCTCTGTGTGTGTACTATGTACTGTATGTATATATGTATGTGCTCTGTGTGTGTACTGTATGTACTGTATGTATATGTATGTGCTCTGTATTGTCTGTGTGTATACTGTATGTATATGTATGTATATGTATGTGCTCTGTGTGTGTACTATGTACTGTATGTATATATGTATGAGCTCTGTATTGTCTGTGTGTACTATGTACTGTATGTATATGTATGTGCTCTGTATTGTCTGTGTACTATATACTGTATGTATATATGTATGTGCTCTGTATTGTCTGTGTGTATACTGTATGTATATATGTATGTGCTCTGTATTGTCTGTGTACTATATACTGTATGTATATATGTATGTGCTCTGTATTGTCTGTGTGTGTACTATGTACTGTATGTATATATGTATGTGCTCTGTATTGTCTGTGTGTGTACTATGTACTGTATGTATATATGTATGAGCTCTGTATTGTCTGTGTGTACTATGTACTGTATGTATATATGTATGAGCTCTGTATTGTCTGTGTGTACTATATACTGTATGTATATGTATGTGCTCTGTATTGTCTGTGTGTGTACTATGTACTGTATGTATATATGTATGTGCTCTGTATTGTCTGTGTGTATACTGTATGTATATATGTATGTGCTCTGTATTGTCTGTGTGTGTACTATGTACTGTATGTATATATGTATGTGCTCTGTATTGTCTGTGTGTATACTGTATGTATATATGTATGTGCTCTGTATTGTCTGTGTGTATACTGTATGTATATATGTATGTGCTCTGTATTGTCTGTGTGTGTACTATGTACTGTATGTATATATGTATGTGCTCTGTATTGTCTGTGTGTGTACTATGTACTGTATGTATATATGTATGTGCTCTGTGTGTGTACTGTATGTACTGTATGTATATGTATGTATATATGTATGTGCTCTGTGTGTGTACTGTATGTACTCTATGTATATGTATGTGCTCTGTATTGTCTGTGTGTGTACTGTATGTATATATGTATGTGATCTGTATTGTCTGTCTGTGTACTATGTACTGTATGTATATATGTATGTGCTCTGTATTGTCTGTCTGTGTACTATGTACTGTATGTATATATGTATGTGCTCTGTATTGTCTGTGTGTGTACTATGTACTGTATGTATATATGTATGTGCTCTGTATTGTCTGTGTGTGTACTATGTACTGTATGTATATATGTATGTGCTCTGTATTGTCTGTGTGTGTACTATGTACTGTATGTATATATGTATGTGCTCTGTGTGTGTACTGTATGTACTGTATGTATATGTATGTATATATGTATGTGCTCTGTGTGTGTACTGTATGTACTCTATGTATATGTATGTGCTCTGTATTGTCTGTGTGTGTACTGTATGTATATATGTATGTGCTCTGTATTGTCTGTGTGTGTACTATGTACTGTATGTATATATGTATGTGCTCTGTATTGTCTGTGTATGTTCTGTATGTATATATGTATGTGCTCTGTATTGTCTGTGTATGTTCTGTATGTATATATGTATGTGCTCTGTGTGCATTGTCCATGTGAGAATACAGAAGGAGAATAGCCATCCGCGCTCCGGCTGCTTCTGGGGCGCCTGTAGGTCCCGCTCAGCCAATCACTGAGCTGTCTTCCATGGCCGCTGATTGGCTGAGCAGGACCTAGAGGAGCCACAGAAGCAGCCGTAGCGCGGCCAGGTAACTTATTCTCCTGTCAGCAGGGGGTTACGGGGGGCGGCGTTTCCATAATCACTGCTAGTATGTAAACCCATTCACAGTGACAGTCCAGGGAATCAGAGCGGATGTCAGGCTGTCAGTTCCTGTCATTGTACAGACTATATGTAAAGCCCCTTCCCACTAAACCCACCGGTGCTGCTGGGCTAATATATTACCTGCCCCCGCTCCTGCTGTGCAGGACACTAGGGAGCCTGAGAAGCAAGCCCAGACAGGACTGAAGAGGAGCTGCAGCAGCTGTGACAGTGATTACTGTCTGGCTGCTGAACATTATAATGCAGAGGGCGGACTGTGTGAGGAGAAGTACAGAGAAGTGTACATGTGCCCCCCATTTCCAGTCTGTCCATCCCCCTCCTCTGCTCTTCTCCCCTAGAGTCTTCTGTAGTCCCCCCCTAAACTACCACACCCTTGGGTTACACAGTGGTTTTGGCTATGACAGGAGACGTGGGACTGTAGATTGCTGTCTCGCTATGCAGGGGATCTATGCGGTGTTAGGTTAAGTGGGCACTGACACAACAAAAAATGAAAAGGGGGGGGGGGGGCGCAAAACTGAATGTTTGCCCCGGGTGCAGCAAAGGCTAGCTACACCTCTTCCTGGCACCAGGTACTATATGTGTTTCTATGCTCTTGGCTGAAGCACTGCATTTTGCTATTCTGTCACTAGGTGTCTCACTATGGGCCCTATTCCGTGTGGCGAGGAGGGCCCGATCAACGATGTAAACAAGTGCCGATCTGCTAGACCGCCGCTCGTTTACTGGGCCTATTCCACGGCCCGATGATCGTTGAGTGAGGGCTGCAGGGAGATCGTTACCGATGTCCTTGCAGCATACATTACCTGCAGGTCTTCTCCGCTCTGTCTTCCTCCCCGGGTCCCGCGCGCTCTGGCTTCAGAATGGCCGGTCAGCTGAGAGGTCACTCAGCCAATCACAGGCCGCGGCAGTCCCGGCCTGTGATTGGCTGAGCGCTCCGTCAGCTGACCGGCCATTCTGAAGATAGAGCGGAGAAGACCTGCAGGTAATGTATGATGCTGCTGCACTTCTCAAATCATCGATTGCCCGCCGCGCACCACTATTCCACCGTAGCGATGCGTGGCGGGGGAACGATGATTTTAGGTCTGGTCCTCATCAGCTGATCGTTCTCTCTATTCCACCGAGCGATAATCCTATAAAACTTTCTGTAGGTTCCTGGGTGAAGGAAATCCAGTTAGTATTTCTAAAGGGAAAGTATACACAAAAGCCTGAGCCAGGGCCTTGCCTGGAGGCCACATCCCCTGACATGGACTCTGCCGCAGCTGATTCTTCTGAAGTATTTTTCCCAGGGGCGTAACTACCACTGTAGCAGCCATAGCGGCTGCTATGGGGCCTGCCACACCAGGGGGCCCCATGGCCTGCTCCTGCAATAAACTAGACCCCTTGAGCTGTAATCATTTGCAGCACCAGGTGGCCAAACAAGCCTCCCGGGTTCTGCAAATGTCCCTTTAACTGAAAGCACTCCTGACAAGTGCTTACAGTTATGACTACACTTGACGGCTTAGTGGTCAGTTGGGAAGGCTGGGGGGCCCCAAACAAAAGTTTGCTATGGGGCCCAGCTATTTCTAGTTACACTACTGATTTCTCTATTTCACCTACTAGGCAAGGTCATTTGGTAGCCTCCTAGCCTGTTCTACAAGTCAAGCCCAACTCCACAAAGCTTATATATATCTATATAGCGCTTATGTAATCTATGTTCTTCACTGTGACTATTTTTATATTGCACCTTATATATTTTTGTATTGAACCTCCAGTAAACTGTTCTCCTGTTTAAGTTTTGGACCCTGTGTTTCCTCGGCTCCTACACCTACACCTGCTCCAGGGCCGCTTTAACCATATGGCAAATGGTGCACTGGTTAAAGCTTTGCTATGTGTGACCGGGGGGTTGCCATGGATAGGTAATCTACTTACCCATCCATGGCGCCCCCTGCAGGGCCCCCCACCCGCTCTGCACTCTGCACTGTATCTATAGTTACCTGCAGAAGCACTGACAGAGAGGAAGCCATTGGCTCCCTCCCTGTCAGTCACTCTTGTGGCCGCAGCGGTCACAAGAGGCCGCTCTCTGTCTCTGGTGCCGACACTCGAGTGACATCTCTGGAGCGCTGGCCCCAGGACAAGGGGAGAGCGTCCTCTTGTGACCGCTGTAGTGCAGCCACAAGAGTGAAGAGAAGAGGAGAAGCGTGGACCCAGGTGAGTATAAGAGTTTGGTTTTTTATGTTATATACTATATGGGGGCGGAGCGCACAGGGGGGCTATATACAACTAGGGGAGCACACAGAGGGTCTATATACTACTGGGGGCAGTACAATGGGGTCTATTTACTACTGGGGCAGCACACAAGGGGTATATACTACTGGGGGCAGAATAATGGGGTCTATATACTACTGAAGGCTGCAAAATGTGGTCTATATACTACTGGGGCAGCACAATGGGGTCTATATACTACTGGGGCAGCACAATGGCGTCTATATACTACTGGGGGCAGCACACAAGGACTATACTACTGGGGGCAGTGCCCAAGGGGTATATACTACTGAGGGCAGCACATAGCAGTCTCTACTACATTGGGGCTCCACACAGGGGGCTGATACTATTTGGGGACTGCACAGAGGTGCCTATATTATATAGAGACCTTGCTACTATACTGGGGCACAGAGCTTACCTAATTATTAAGTGGGGGCACAGGGACAGCTTAAAACTATGGGGGCACAGAGGGGTGTAACTACTATATAGGGGTACAGGGGACCTAACTACTGTATGTGCTAGAGCCTAAAATGTTTCTCTGGCAGATTCTGGAGAAAGGAATCACAGGCAGGAGAAGACTTCAAGGTGGCCCAGGCTGGAAGGAGAGGAAAAAGAAGAAAAAGCTAGACTGATCAGAAAAGACGACACTTGTGAGTCACTTGATGTAACTGCGCTCTGCTATAGGATTGTAGTGTTAGGGGTCATGGTATGGCAGTATTATGTAACTATCATTGGTGATATATTTCTGTTTTGTTCAGAGCAATTTTGAGGCAATATGTAATCACTGTATGGTGGAAATAGTGTTATAGGATAACTAACGTATGTATTGGGGCTCTTAATACAGTGTGGGCACCAAAAAGGGAGGGGCGAGGGCACTCTTGAGGGCTTTGCATCAGGCCCAACAGTGTATTAAAACGTCCCTAACCTGTTCTACCTCAAAGTCATGTGTCAGTATACACCTAGGCGAGGATAGTTGGCATGTTGAATCACACCCTTTTTTTGATTATTTAAGGTCACTCCCTAAGGGGAAGAAGGTAATGTCTAGAATATATAGATATCTGGTTCGGGAGAGAAGCAATCCATATTTGTCTAAGATGAGGGAAAAGTGGGCTCTTAGGATAGGTGATATTAGTGATCTTCAATGGGAAGCGATGAAGCGCAATTTTAAATCTAGCTCTGTTAGCGCTTCTCACCGGCTGATCCTGTTGAAGATCATATATCGAGTGTATTTGTCTCCGGAGAGGCTATATTTAATTCAGTGTAGGGAGGATTCCAGCTGCCCAAAGTGTCAGCAAGAACATGCAGATTTTTTTCATTTGATTTGGGGATGTTCGTCTGTCCAGGTTTTTTGGAGTGATGTAATAAGTTATATGAAAAATGAAATGGGCGTAATGTTGGAAGAAGATACTTTCTCTATAATATTGGGGGCATACTCTTTAGAAATAGCGGATGGCAGAATTATTAACAAGCTTACTGCAGTGGCGAGGGTTCTTATTTCCCGGTATTGGATGGGAAATTCTTCTCCTGTCCTCCGGGAATGGCTACTCCTTGTGAGTAAAGTTTATAACTATGAGAAATCTCTTGCCAGAAAACACTCTAGTAAATCGTTGGTCCGGTTTTGTAGGACATGGGAGAAGTGGGAAAGTAGGAGGTCCAACTGAGGATTTGTATCAACTGTAATAATGATGATTATGTTTTGTGTTTGCCTCCTCTTATCCTCTTGCTCCGCCGGGTGGGTCTAGGGAGGGGGGGCGAGTGGGATGTGAATAGGGTTCCTAGAATTGTTTGCAGGATGCTAATAAGGGATATAAGACTGTGTTTGTTGTAAATTTGTCATGTAGCAGATTGATATGATATTGCCCTTATGCTGTTTTTTTTGTATTTCTTGGCGGTGCTGATTATGTGGCCGTTTTATATATATGTGTATATGTATATATATATATATATATATAGTGTATTTTAATAACGAAAAGAAAAAATAAAGTATTAATTAAAAAAAAAGTATACACCTAGCCCACAGCTAAAACCTAGCGACCTCTGGGTTACTGCACTTTGACCTCCCATTTCCCACATTCTGCTCTCTATTATCCCCCCATCTTTCATATCCACCCCTCCAATGTCTAGTCTCCCCACCTCCCATATCCCTTCTACGTTCTCTATAATCCTCCCAACTCCCAATTCCCCTCCCCCCCACTCCCTGTAATCCCTCCACCTTCCATATACCCTTCCCACCCCCATATCCCCCTACAGTGATGTCATATGGGACTTATGATTGCAGGATATTGGATCAGGTGATATCATCTGCAGATTCGGCTCTGGTACTATAAGGAGATAGATAGGACTTGAGGAGTCTGCAGATTCTCCCACTGACTCTCATCCCCCCTTTACTCTATTTACCGCTTACGTGGCCTTTGCAACTTTGGTGTGTTTCATCCTCTTCCTTCTCATGAGGGTGACCTGAGGTCTTTTTAAGCCAGCGATGAAGAGCAGAAGCCGGGGACGGGATTTGGTGAGCCAGCTCCTTAGGAGAGTCCCTTTAGGTAACCTGAGGAATGGAAATGAGAGTATATCATTGGTGAACATTCTAGATCTATAGAGACCTCTCTACAGGTGCAGTAAAAGGAGAGAATGAAGACTTAGGAACAGTGCCCCTCATGGCTGTGGCTGGTATTGCTGGTCCATTCGGATGGGCAATAGACACATGGACTGGAGAGAATCTGGTATTACTATCTATTACTAAAATGAGAAATCTGTATTACTATCCGTTACAGAAGCGAGTACAGCAGGTGCACAAGCTTCAAGAACTTCTAGGACTTGGCCAAAATAACAGATTCTAAAGTACATCCCACTGACAAACTTTCTAAATCAAACAACAGGCGTATCGGGAACTAGACAATATAACCATAAAACAAACTCTGATAAGGGGGTCTAGTTGTCATCATGGATAGGAGCATGTATGAATCCCAAGTGTCATTGCTCCTATTAGATGAATTGGTGTAACCCGGTTATCAGCTTCTCTAACGAGCTTCAAACCCTAGTAAGGGAAGGTGTAGCGTTAGGACATATTCAGCTTCATTATCATTTAGTGCACCTATTAATCCCATGGTCCCTATCATGTATGGGTTTTCCAAAATACAAAAGAATGTTCCTCCACGCCGGGAGCACAGAGTCCCTGGATACCTTAAGGATACAGGGAAGGTTCTTCAAGCATTTTAGAGCTTCCTCTGGAAGGAGTCTTACACATTGTTGGGTCTAAAATGCGGTCTCATTGTATACCAGTATTCCTCACACCTTGGCCATAGATGCTCTCACATACCATCTAGATACACATAGACCCTACAGTGAAGATCTCAAAGCATTTATAAAAATGGTAACGACTTTCGGTTGCAACGCCATGCTGTAAGCCATGCACCAAGACCCGCATGTTAAACAGCGGGGACGCCAACATGGCAGCGTCTCCTGCTTTGTCTAGAGCCCCCTCGCTAGACAGGTCCGAGAAGGGTTCCTCGGATGGGGAAGGGGACTCTCTGGCCCTTGATTATGCTGCTCTCGCCAATGAAGTGGCGACGAAGAACACACCAGAGTTGCAAGAATCTTTTACAAGTACTGAGGCAAGTGCAGGCGAAAGTGACGGCCCAGGGCACACAGGCCGTGGAAGATATTGCAGACTCCTTGTCCTCCCGTGTTGAAGCTGTGGAAAAAGAGAACAAAAGCCTATGGGACAAGGTTGAAAACCTCGAGAATAGATAGAGGAGGTCAAATTGTTGATAGTAGGTGTTCCGGACACTGTCCACCAAAAAGATCTGGTTTACCTATGTGAGGTAACCATCCTCTCGCTTCTGGGCATGTTGCACCATTGCAAGGTGGAACGCGCACACAGGCTGGGCCTTGACGTACACCCTATCCCTGACAGAGGTGTTCCTCCAGGCCTAGCACAGCGGAAGAGACCGTGGCAAGACATTGTCAAGTGCAGTGTCCCAGAACAGCCCTTCTTATGCTCACACTTTCATTATAAACAGTTCTGTTCTGGAAAGCTATGGTCCACTGCAAACTGCGTGTATTGTGTTACCCTTCTCAGTATTCAGGTCTGCTATTCCATTCATTTATTGCATGTGTA
The DNA here is from genome assembly GCF_027789765.1 of Dendropsophus ebraccatus. Classification (NCBI taxonomy): domain Eukaryota; kingdom Metazoa; phylum Chordata; class Amphibia; order Anura; family Hylidae; genus Dendropsophus; species Dendropsophus ebraccatus. Next base: position 126,364 of record NC_091468.1, on the reverse strand, counting down.
TTCAGGTATCAGTGTCAAAAGGTATTATGTCGCCTCCTAGTGTTCAAGGATGGTACTCCTCATGTATATTCCTCTGTATATGCCTAATGGTGTGATGATGCAATGGCTGGATGTCACGTGACTGTGCCCTGCTTCCATGGTAACACCAATGGTCATCGAGCTTTTGGCTGGGGTTACCATGTGACTTCCTGTGCTACCTCAGTCTATTCCCTGCCACATAGGGGGTAGGTCGTGAGTCGAGTCTTGTCCTCCACCTTCAGGAGACAAGTTGTGTTTGTCCTCTCTCCCTGCTAAGAGAGAGAGGCCTGCGTGTGCTCTGCTGCTCCAGTCCACTGGCCGTGTTCCTGTCTCAAGTCTCAAGATTCTCATCTGGGTGTCGATTCTTCAGTCATTCCTCAGTTCCTCTCATCATCATCTTCTCAAATCATCAACAGCAAGTATTCAATTTAAGTCTCATTCCACCCAGCATCTCTGCTTCAGTATCACTACTACTCCCATTATTCAGCACGCTACTCTTACAGCCTATTGCAGCATCACCTATTACTCTGCTTTATTCAGGTCTGCCTTATTCCCGGTTGCATCCGGAGAGACTGTTGCTACTAGTTACCACCGTTACAATAAATACACAACTACCGTTGTTTCTGAACCTTGGCATTGGTGTGATCATTGGTGCCCTGACTAAGGACAACGAAGAATCGCATGCCCAGTATTCCCGCATGGTCAGGAGCCCGGCTTCCAGCTGTAGCACCCTCGTGCCTAAACCGTGACCACTACTTCCTACAGCTGCCCCGATTCCTGCACCCATCCAACATCTGTATAGCGGAGTGGCCCCTAGGGGCCAGGGCATCGCACAAGTACCTAGACTTTACCAATAAGGTTGCGATTCAAAGTGCTTTTTGCACAAAGCCTGAATCTAGACGGTTGCAAGTTGCAGATATTTGGTGACTTCTTGGCAGAGGTTTCACGCAAATGGAAACTATTCTCACATATCTGCACAGCTCTGTTCAAAAAGCAAATAATGTTTGCACTTATCTATCCAGCGGTGCTGCAGGTATTCCATCCAGATGGGTCTATAAAGTCATTCACCACAGCCGACGATGCTGCAGATGGACTCAAGGACTATCTGACCAACTTATCTTACATCTTACGCACTGAGGCCTGAGGATAGATGCTTAAACACAGGCTGGATGGCAACTCCCCAGCCAGACTTCCACAACCCCAGTCACTGGACTCATGGCCCGAGCTACCTAAAAGTCAGCGGCCTACACGTTCATTTGTTAGCCCAGACTGATCTGAACTTATCATAGGTCACTGGTTACTTACAGTGTTTTTGTGCAGAGGTGCTAAACAATCCGGCAGCTATAGTTGTTCTTTCAAGATACCTGCTGAACTGCCGATAGCCATTCATGTTTCTTTTATTCTATAGCCATGGTCATTTTATTATGATTCTTGCACATCTTATCTATTTAGATGTCATCTGATTCTCTCCTCCTCTCTCTTCTTCCCTCCCCTCCCTTCCTATTTTTTTTTCTTCTCCCTATTTCCCTTACTTCCCACCGGGCAGATATCGCCCAATTTCTTAAATTAATGTTAACATTAAAATTGTCTTTCTATGCCTGTCTACTATCCTCCCTCGCCTTAAAAATGGTAACTTGGTTCCCAATGAACAATAACTATTTCTTATGTCAACATTGTTATTACTTACAAATAAGTGGAGTATGGATGGGTGCCAAATATTTCCCCTTCTATAGCTAATCTTGCTATGTGCTACTGGTAAGAGAAGTTTGTCACATAGGACAATCCATACTTGACCTCCATACAATGGCATGGAAGGTTTATTGAGGATTTGTTGCTGTTTTGGGGTGGCAACCTTGATGATATTCCTCTATTTGTAAACTATGTGAACACTAATGCATCAGGACCTTAAAGGGGAACTCCAGGTAGAGGTTAAAAAAAATCTGCTCCAGAAGCATATAGCATTGCTAAACTGTCCAACCCAGTTCTGAAAGTACCAGAAATCCATTCGTTTGGGGGTCTTTGTTCTGTTTTGTGTTTCTGCACTTCCTGGTTGAGCAGTTGTACATAGTACTACAAGTTCCAGAATGCAATGCTTTCACTCCGCTCTTTATCACAGTCCCCCACCCTGCCTATTCGCCACCCAAATCTGTTGCAGGCAGAACATCTAGGCTGTGTTCACACATAGCCGTTTCATTGTGTTACTGATATATTTGCAGTAATTTATCATTTCATTGTAGTTCCACCCACACAACACGCTGTTACTACCTGTAACGTCGATATTGGAATAAAGTGAAGAACATTTTGAAAAAAAAAAAAAATTTCATCTCCACTCAAATATTATGACTGAGTATATTTTATCTTTGAGGTTGAGCCCCACAATACTTTATCCGTTATTTTCTTACATGGGATATACTGTTTATTCCTTGTTTTTTTTCTCCAGGTGGGATTGACATTGCCGACTCTGATCCTCTGTGTCATTTAGCATCATTTAATTGTGTTAATACATCATTTTTGTGAAGACGCTGCAGTACTGCAATGAAGCTCCAAAAAGGTCTAAACATAGCCCGAATTTCACTGCAGAGTTTTGCACAATCAGTATAGTTGCAGCAGCTGCTTCTGGCTGGTCAGAGATGGTGAATCACTCAGGGGATTGGGGGATCCAGCCCTGTCTTCTGTGACATCACACCCTGCCCCCTGTCTGCATCATCAGCCTGTGCTCAGCAAACACACACAATGTCCTCACCACTCTACAGAAACTGCCCTTACTAAAGTCTCTAACGATCTCCTCTCCGCCAAATCTAAAGGTGACCATTCACTTCTCATTCTCCTGGACCTATCTGCAGCTTTTGACACTGTAGACCACCAGCTCCTCCTCTCCACGCTCCGCTCTATCTGTATGTGACACTGTAGCCCCCAGCTCCTCCTCTCCACGCTCCGCTCTATCTGTATGTGACACTGTAGACCACCAGCTCCTCCTCTCCACGCTCCGCTCTATCGGCCTCAAGGACTCTGCTCTTTCCTGGTTCTCCTCCTATCTCTCTGACCGCTCCTTTAGCATATCACTTTCTGGCTCCACGTCATCTTCTCTCCCCCTTACAGTCGGGGTTCCTCAGGGATCAGTCCTGGGTCCTCTCTCTCCTTTTCTCACTTTACACTTTACCCATCGGACAAATCATCAGCAAGTTTGGTTTTCAGTACCATCTCTATGCTGATGATACCCAGCTGTATACCTCCTCCCGTGATATCACCCCAGCTATATACCTCCTCCCGTGATATCACCCCCTGCTGTATACCATCTCTATGCTGATGATACCCAGCTGTATACCTCCTCCCGTGATATCACCCCAGCTATATACCTCCTCCCGTGATATCACCCCAGCTATATACCTCCTCCCGTGATATCACCCCAGCTGTATACCATCTCTATGCTGATGATACCCAGCTGTATACCTCCTCCCGTGATATCACCCCCGCACTTCTACAGAACACCAGTAACTGTCTGTCTGCCGTCTCTAACACTATGTCCTCCCTATTCCTAAAACTAAACCTTTCTAAGACTGAGCTTCTTGTCTTCCCTCCCTCTGCTAAACACCCTCCACCTGACATCTCCATCTCTGTGGTGCGACCATAACCCCTACACAACAAGCTCCATAGCCCCTACACAGCAAGCCCGCTGCCTTGGGGTTATGTTTGACTCAGATCTGTCCTTCACTCCTCACATTAAATCTCTTTCACGTTCCTGTAATCTGCATCTAAAAAACATCTCTAAAATCCGTCCCTTCCTTCCTGTCGAATCTGCTAAAACTCTCATTGTTGCTCTGATTCATTCCCGTCTTGACTACTGCAATTCCTTACTAATCGGCCTTCCTTCCTCTAAACTCTCCTCTCTCCAGTCCATTCTCAATACAGCGGCCAGGCTCATCCCCATGTCCAGCCGTTATACTGATGCCTCCCCCCTGTGCCAGTCACTATACTGATGCCTCCCCCCTGTGCCAGTCACTATACCGATGCCTCCCCCCTGTGCCAGTCACTACACCGATGCCTCCCCCCTGTGCCAGTCACTATACTGATGCCTCCCCCCTGTGCCAGTCACTACACTGGCTCCCTGTTAAACACAGGATACAATATAAAGTCCTCCTGCTCACCCACAAGGCTCTCCACAGTGCTGCACCTCCATACATCTCCTCCCTCATCTCTGTCTACCATCCTACCCGTGCCTTACGCTCCTCTAATGACTTACGACTAACATCCACCTTGATCCGCACCTCTCACTCCCGTCTCCAGGACTTCACCCGAGCTGCACCAGTTCTATGGAATCCATTACCCAAGACTGTCAGACTCCCCTCCAATACACAAAGCTTCAAATGTGCCCTCAAAACACATCTGTTCAAACAGGCTTACCAGGTTCCCTAATTTTGACTCAACCCTCAACCCCCCCTCCACACACACACACACCTCCACCACGCACACAGACACATACATACACACACACACACACACACCAAGCATTTAAGCACTTAGACCTGTAGCATGCATTGGCTGGTGACCGGTTCACCCCCCCCCCCCCCCCCCTTACCCGCACTGCCTTATTTATAATGATGGCCGGACCATAAGAACAACGATGCACTTTGCCCCTCTGCCATTCTGTCTCGCACCCCCTCCTGATAGTATGTAAGCTCATGCATGCGAGCAGGGACCTCACTCCTCATGTATGGATAATTATATGTATCTCTGTAATGTCGATTTTTTGTCTATGTATGTACCCCCAGAATTGTAAAGTGCTGCGGAATCTGTTGGCGCTATATAAATAAAAAATTATTATTATTATTATTATTAATGTGAGACAGAGGCATGGAAGTTTTGTCTCCTGAGGGGGGAGAGCAGTGGGAGCAGGAGACAAAGTGGATTAGCCCAGAGGCCAGTTTTCTTCACTTCCTGGATTTCTATCCGCTACCAGTGTGGCAGAACAGCACAGATATGGTAATACATTGTATAGACACATCTATAGAACTTTTCATGTACTTTTTAATAGAAAAACAGTTTTCCTTATGTGGAGTTCCCCTTTAAATTCACCTCTTGGTGATAGCGTTGTCTTTCTAGATCTGATGTTAACAGGGTTAGATGGAGCTATTGTGTCCACACGTACCCACAGAAACTAGTGTCAGGTAATACAGTGTTACGAGTTGCCACCTCGAACATACGTGCCATTTTACCTACTGAAATGGACTGTACTGTAAGAGAAGAAAGTGCAGCTTCCCTTCAGATGACAGTATAGAAAAGGCCATCCCTGACCAAAGACCTAAAGCGACTCTGTACCCACAATCTGCCCCCTACAAACCAATTCCACAAAACGATTATTGTTAACGAGCGGTCATTGGAGCGAGTTTATGAACGATAATCATTCCGTGGAATAGGGCCTTAAGGGGAGCTACCGGAATATTGTATCTCTCGTGACTCGTACCATTGACAATGACTTAAGCCCCTATTACACAGAGCAAACAATCGGGTGATTGCTAGATCGTCTGGGCAGCCCATAGCGGATAGCAGCGGTTTGCTGCTGCCACCGCTCCTATTCTGTGGAGCGGCTGCAGGGATGTGTCATCTGTATGTGCAGCCCCGGGCCCCTTGTTTCCAAATCTTCCCTCTCCCCCTTCGGGGCACCAGCTGCACATGTGATATGTCCACCACTGATTTACATCTAGTACATGTCCATTCATTGGAGTGAAGGATCTGTGCAGACAAGAAAACTTGGTAATGGTAAGCCGACACTTCCTTTCCTTTTCCTTTTCTTTTCCTTTCGTCACAGCGCCCCTCATGGTAATTGCAGTTATTGCTGCTCCATTTAGGTTAGCACCAGGCACATGGACTGGAGAGAATCCTGTCCTTCCTAGTGTCACAGTGTCTCCCTATGACCCAGTGTTTCAGTTATGTTTATGAACGATAATCATTCCGTGGAATAGGGCCTTAAGGTAACTCTTGGGCTAACACAGGTGGGATGAGGTGTCCGCTCTCTTTAGCGTATTTACCAACTACGTGTCAATACTGTGTCTTATGTAACCTATCTTTTGCACAGCTGAAGTATTCCAGGGGTTAACTACTGTATGTTATGTGTTGCCTTTTGTCCACTCACAAATGCAGGTGCTTCCCCTCCTTTCTTCAACCTATCTCTTTCTCTCTCCTATCGGCACACACGCAGCCCACCAATCACAGCTGGGGTTAGTTAGTTCCCTGATGGTAGGACCTAGTTCCTGGTGGGTGGAGTTTAGTGTAGTCCCGTCAGTGTGTTGGAGAAGGAGCTGGAGAGACCAGGTCCTTTAACAGGGACACACAACTCAGCAAGCCAGTGTATTCCTTATGAACACTAGAACCGCTATGCAGTGCTAAGGATAGGAACGGACCCCAGTGGAACAAAGGTACGGAAAGTCTATGTATCCCACAGCGCAGGACAACTAGGAAGTCTTGGGAGTCTGCTCAACCCACGTGACAAGGTCTGGGGCTTATATTACCCACCTAGGACAGGTAGCTCACAACTAGGGGGCATAAGGCAGTCAAGACTAGGCCAGTCATCCGTGAGTACAAGTATTCTCTATTCTCTTCTATTATACACCTCTACTGTTCCAGCAGAGTACATTTCTACATTGTGCAGGGCCCCTCTGGCAACGCCTCTCCCCTACTCTCTCTACTGCAAAGCTTCTTCCTACTTCAAGCACCTAACCTCTACCTCAACTGTAAGCACCTGAGTTATTACAAGACCGTAATGATTGTATAACACTGGACGTTATTGTAGTATCAGTACTGCCAGCGGCGGTCTTTGGCACCAAGCACCCCCAGCGATCGCTTGGGGCCCCCAACATCCAGGGGGGCCCCCACGTCCCGCTCTTGTGCTCAAGACCGCTGGACAGGGCCGCTGCCGCGCTCGCTGCTGCCATCTGAACTGTAACTATGAGCACTCGTAATGAGCGCTCATAGTTACATGCAGCAGCACTGACAGGGCGGGAGACATTGGCCCCCTTCCTGTCAGTCACTCTTGTGGTCGCAGAAAGGGCAGCTTTGTCCTTGTGGTGCCGGTTGACATCACCGGAGCATCGGCGTCAGGACAAGGGGAGTGCAGTCTCTTGTGATCTCAGGGAAAATCCTTCCTGTGGCCACAAGAGTGAAGAGAAGAGGAGACGCCTGGACCCAGGTGAGTATAAGTGTTTTATTGTGTTATATACTATATAGGAGGGGGAGCACACAGGGGTCTGTTTAACTGGGGAGCGCACATCGGGGGTCTATATAACTAGGGGGAGCACACAGGGGGGCTATATAATAAGGGAAGCACACAGGGGGGCTATAGACTACTGGGGCTTCACAGAGGGATCTATATACTACTGGGGGCAGCACACAGGGGTCTATATACTACTTGGGGCAGCAGAATGGGGTCTATATACAACTTGGAGAGCACACAGGAGGTCTATATCCAAGTGGGAGAGCACACAGGGGGGCTATATACTACTGGGGGAGCACACAGGGGTCTATATACTACTGGTGGGGCACACAGGGGGTCTATATACTACTGGAGGAACATACAGGGGGTCTATATACTACTTGTGAGGCACACAGGTGGTCTATATATAACTGGGGGAGCACACAGGGGTCTGTATACAACTGGTGCAGCACCCAAGGGGTCTATATAATACTGGTGGGGCACACAGGGGGTCTATATACTACTGGGGGAACCACACCGGGGGTTTATATACTACTGGAGGAGCACACAGGGGTATATATCCAAGTGGGGGAGCACACAGGAGGGCTAAATACCCCTGAGGGAGCACACAGGGGGCCTATATACTAGTGGGGGAGCACACAGGGGTATATACAACTGGGGGCAGCACACAGGGGGGCTATATATAACTGGGGGAACACACAGGGGTCTATATACTACTGGTGGAAGCAAACAAGGGGTATATACTATTGGGGGCAGCACACAAGAAGTATATATTACTGGTTGTAGCGCACAAGGGGTATATACTACTGGGGGCAACACACAGCGGTCTATTGTTTTGGAATGTGTGTCGAGGGGGGGCCCCAGACATAACTTCGCTTGGGGCCCCAGAAATGCCAAGACTGCCCCTGAGTACTGCACTATGGTTACTTCCAGTTAACTGTTCTATTTTTTTTGGAAGCACCAGACTCTAGCTTGTCTCTTCTGCACCCGCACACACATCACTATCACTACACTTGGGTTAACTCTGCTGTCGATGTGCCAAGACTATTTGGGGTGGGTCCTCTACCACTCCAGGCTACCGTGACAAGTGACCCTAAACCCACTCAGGTGCCACATTACCGCAAAAGCTGGCGGGAGTTCACCCCAACAAGCACACTCCCAACAAACACACTCCCTGCGCTTTACCCCCATAGGATTATATGGAATTTGTTTTCAGTCCAAGGGGGAGAAAATTGGGGTCTTCTCACAGGGTGGAAGGGGAAAGTCTGGCCAGGGGTATATGTACTCATTATATGTTACTGAGTAACTATACATCAAGAGCAGTTCTATAAATTGATATTGAATGCAGAAAAAATTCTGACTAGTATAAACGCAAGGGTCTGATATATGGACGTTGTACATACCAAGTCCCCCCTTTATGGCAGCGGGACCCCCTATTGGCATCAGTCAGCAGGATAATGCCTCGGGGCCCGGACTGCAGACATTGCTAATAAAGAACATGACAAAGAGATGAAGGTGGTGATTCATCCTCCAGATTTGCCAGATCTCCAGCTGATCCATCATCTGTGGGATCTCCTGGTGAATGTATGGATCTATGTTCTTCTCCCCGGATTTGTTTGGCTTCTGTGATGTGATGTCAGGGTGCTTTGGCAATGACGTTTTTTGAAAAATAAATATAGTTTTATTTGGTAGAAGTCTCCATGTAGCTCGGTGCTCTCCTCCTATAGGCTAGTTTACTGTATTTAGTGCTCATGGCTAAAGTTATGTTATCAGCCCTGATTCAAACTAATATTGATCCGCACTTGCTAGCTTCCGCAACCTCCACACTACCAGACTCCACTAGTCTAGTTCTGTAATGCAATACAACAAAGAATGTAAAGGAAAAAAGGTATTAAGCTCTCACCAATCTGCTGTCATCTTCAGGTAACGGAACCCTCCGTGCGCTGTACATACAGAGCACAAGATACTCACTTAGTCCTCTTGACTTTAAGTTCATTTATTAAATTCATAGATGCAGCATTTACAAAGTATCTGGCTCACAGCTGATGTACAGCGCAGGAGGGTTCAGTTACCTGAAGGTGACAGCAGATTGGTGAGAGCTTAATACCTTTTTTCCTCCACATTCTTTGTTGTATTGCATTAGCCCTGATTCTACAGTCTGATTGTTGGGCTCCTCTCCTTGTCTGTGATGTTGTACACAAGTACCTGAGTTAGGGAGAATTCTTGCCCCACAGTGTTGGCTGCATGGCTCTGCTCACCTACTGTCATGCGGGTACATCACCTTATACATCTACGGCCATACATCATGTCAAACATCTACTGTGATTCGGATACGTCATGTTATATATCCGCTGTGATGCGGATATGTCACTTTATACATCTATTGACCTTGCAAAAGTGGGAATTCTGGCACTGTGCGTGTATGAGGCTAATGTAACCCACCAAATGACATAAGTGCCTCTTGCATATGAGGTGTGATTGCCATAAGTGGAGGTTGTGTTTGTTACTCTGGCCAAGTGTCCACTTTTGGTAGGGCGGAAACACTGTGCCAATTGGATTAAGGGGAGTAGTGTTAATTTATCATTTAGTGCAGTTAATGGTAGATGAGTAGTCTTCTGGTCGGGGCGGCCACGAGGTCATAGCACCGTGTGGTTAGTGTCAAAATTTGAGTTTGGAGATACCTTATGGAGTGGGTTCATTGCTGTGGTAGGTATATCCCCATAAGGGTATGTGCACACTGAGTAATTTTGAGAGAAACTCTGTTGTGGAATTCATAGTTCGCGTCCGCTCACGGACCATGGCGGGCGCACGCGTCTCCGCCCGTTTCATAGAATGGAGTCTATGAAACGGGTGAAGACGAGCTAAGAATTCCACAACGGAGTTTCCGTCAAAATTACTCAGTGTGCACATACCCTTAAAGGGGCTTGGCATGGGTGTCCAATGGGAATAACTCCACAGGATAGCAGTAAGTTCCAATGGGATAGCCCTGATGTTTGTCATGGAATGTTATTCTCTGTACCGGGGGAGGGGTTGATTATGATAAGATGGGTAAGGCTGTGTACAAGTAACCAGTAAAAAAAAAAATGAGAAAAAAAACCCACCATACATTTTTGGACATACATGGTGTTGTACATCTACTGGGATGCGGATGCGTCACCTTATACATCTACTGAGATGCGGATACCTCAACATACATCTACGGACATATGTCGTGTTATACATCTACTGGGATGTGGATACATTGCCTTATACATCTACAGACATGCATCATGTTATATATGTACTGTGATGCGAATTTGTCAACTTATACATCTACTGCGATGCAGATGTGTCATGATACATATCACACCTTGACATATAAGATGGATAACTATCACTCCTTTTACCTCAATTTTTACTATGAGTGACTATTACTGATTATTACAACCCCACATATAACATTGATTATTATCACTGATTATTACACCACAATATATAACATGGATCTGTATCACTTATTCTTATATCTCATGACCTCATAAGTCTATTCCCCCCAGGTCTGTGGTGACACTCACCAGTTGGATCCACACATTGGGTTCCTGTCGTTGCTCCCAGCTGTCTCTGATCCTCATCTCTCAGTTCTATCACTAGAAGCTTCAGCAGGACAATGACCACAGGTCAGGACCTCACTCGCCTGTCCACTCAGCACAAGCTACAGCAATCCCTCAGAGTGTACACAGTATACAGCCCTGTGGATTGTACATGTCTGCAGTAGTATATAGAGGTCTCCTCCATGTGTAAACAGTATACAGCCCTCTGGATTGTGTCTCTGGTGGTAGAAAGAGGTATACTGAGAGTACACAGCCCTGTGGATTATGTTTTTGTGCCTGTGGTTTTATATATATATATATATATATATATATATATATATATATATATATATATATATATATATATATATATAAATAACAAACCAAAAATCCCGGTGATGAGTCACCACCAGTTTCCAGCAATGTTACCATGAGCCAGACCACGGAGGGCTGTACCTGTACCCTGTGGGCTGTGCAGTTACCTGTAGAGGACTGTGCCCTGTGGGCTGTGCAGTTACCTGTAGAGGACTGTGCCCTGTGTGCTGTGCAGTTACCTGTAGAGGACTGTGCCCTGTGTGCTGTGCAGTTACCTGTAGAGGACTGTACCCTGTGGACTGTGCAGTTACCTGTGGAGGACTGCACCCTGTGAGCTGTGCAGTTACCTGTAGAGGACTGTACCCTGTGGACTGTGCAGTTACCTGTAGAGGACTGTGCCCTGTGGGCTGTGCAGTTACCTGTAGAGGACTGTGCCCTGTGGACTGTGCAGTAACCTGTAGAGGACTGTACCCTGTGGGCTGTGCAGTTACCTGTAGAGGACTGTACCCTGTGGGCTGTGCAGTTACCTGTAGAGGACTGTGCCCTGTGGGCTGTGCAGTTACCTGTAGAGGACTGTGCCCTGTGGACTGTGCAGTAACCTGTAGAGGACTGTACCCTGTGGGCTGTGCAGTTACCTGTAGAGGACTGTGCTCTGTACCCTGTGCAGTTACCTGTAGAGGACTGTGCCCTGTGGGATGTGCAGTAACCTGTAGAGGACTGTACCCTGTGGGCTGTGCAGTTACCTGTAGAGGACTGTGCAGTTACCTGTAGAGGACTGTACCCTGTGGACTGTGCAGTTACCTGTAGAGGACTGTGCCCTGTGTGCTGTGCAGTTACCTGTAGAGGACTGTACCCTGTGGGCTGTGCAGTTACCTGTAGAGGACTGTACCCTGTGTGCTGTGCAGTTACCTGTAGAGGACTGTGCACTGTGTGCTGTGCAGTTACCTGTAGAGGACTGTGCTCTGTGTGCTGTGCAGTTACCTGTAGAGGACTGTACTCTGTGGACTGTGCAGTTACCTGTAGAGGACTGTACCCTGTGGACTGTGCAGTTACCTGTAGAGGACTGTACCCTGTGGACTGTGCAGTTACCTGTGGAGGACTGTGCTCTGTGTGCTGTGCAGTTACCTGTAGAGGACTGTACCCTGTACCCTGTGCAGTTACCTGTAGATGACTGTACCCTGTGGGCTGTGCAGTTACCTGTAGAGGACTGTGCTCTGTACCCTGTGCAGTTACCTGTAGATGACTGTACCCTGTGGGCTGTGCAGTTACCTGTAGAGGACTGTGCTCTGTACCCTGTGCAGTTACCTGTAGAGGACTGTACAATGTGGGCTGTGCAGTTACCTGTAGAGGACTGTGCCCTGTGGGCTGTGCAGTTACCTGTAGAGGACTGTACCCTGTGGGCTGTGCAGTTACCTGTAGAGGACTGTACCCTGTGGACTGTGCAGTTACCTGTAGAGGACTGTGCCCTGTGGGCTGTGCAGTTACCTGTAGAGGACTGTGCTCTGTGTGCTGTGCAGTTACCTGTAGAGGACTGTGCCCTGTGGGCTGTGCAGTTACCTGTAGAGGACTGTGCCCTGTGGGCTGTGCAGTTACCTGTAGAGGACTGTGCTCTGTGTGCTGTGCAGTTACCTGTAGAGGACTGTACCCTGTGGACTTTGCAGTCACCTGTAGAGGACTGTACCCTGTGCAGTTACCTGTAGAGGACTGTGCTCTGTGTGCTGTGCAGTTACCTGTAGAGGACTGTACCCTGTACCCTGTGCAGTTACCTGTAGAGGACTGTACCCTGTGGGCTGTGCAGTTACCTGTAGAGGACTGTGCTCTGTGTGCTGTGCAGTTACCTGTAGAGGACTGTACCCTGTGGGCTGTGCAGTTACCTGTAGAGGACTGTGCCCTGTGGGCTGTGCAGTTACCTGTAGAGGACTGTACCATGTGTGCTGTGCAGTTACCTGTAGAGGACTGTACCCGTACCCTGTGGGCTGTGCAGTTACCTATAGAGGACTGTGCAGTAACCTGTAGAGGACTGTACCCTGTGCAGTTACCTGTAGAGGACTGTACCCTGTGGGCTGTGCAGTTACCTGTAGAGGACTGTGCCCTGTAGGCTGTGCAGTTACCTGTAGAGGACTGTGCCCTGTGGGCTGTGCAGTTACCTGTAGAGGACTGTGCCCTGTGAGCTGTGCAGTTACCTGTAGAGGACTGTGCCCTGTGGGCTGTGCAGTTACCTGTAGAGGACTGTACCCTGTGGGCTGTGCAGTTACCTGTAGAGGACTGTACCCTGTGGACTGTGCAGTTACCTGTAGAGGACTGTGCCCTGTACCATGTGCAGTTACCTGTAGAGGACTGCACCCTGTGGGCTGTGCAGTTACCTGTAGAGGACTGTGCCCTGTGGGCTGTGCAGTTACCTGTAGAGGACTGTGCTCTGTGTGCTGTGCAGTTACCTGTAGAGGACTGTACCCTGTACCCTGTGCAGTTACCTGTAGAGGACTGTACCCTGTGGGCTGTGCAGTTACCTGTAGAGGACTGTGCTCTGTGTGCTGTGCAGTTACCTGTAGAGGACTGTACCCTGTGGGCTGTGCAGTTACCTGTAGAGGACTGTGCCCTGTGGGCTGTGCAGTTACCTGTAGAGGACTGTACCCGTACCCTGTGGGCTGTGCAGTTACCTATAGAGGACTGTGCAGTAACCTGTAGAGGACTGTACCCTGTGCAGTTACCTGTAGAGGACTGTGCCCTGTAGGCTGTGCAGTTACCTGTAGAGGACTGTGCCCTGTGGGCTGTGCAGTTACCTGTAGAGGACTGTGCCCTGTGAGCTGTGCAGTTACCTGTAGAGGACTGTGCCCTGTGGGCTGTGCAGTTACCTGTAGAGGACTGTACCCTGTGGACTGTGCAGTTACCTGTAGATGACTGTACCATGTGGGCTGTGCAGTTACCTGTAGAGGACTGTGCCCTGTGGGCTGTGCAGTTACCTGTAGAGGACTGTACCCTGTGGACTGTGCAGTTACCTGTAGGGGACTGTACCATGTGGACTGTGCAGTTACCTGTAGAGGACTGTGCCCTGTGGGCTGTGCAGTTATCTGTAGAGGACTGTGCCCTGTGGGCTGTGAAGTTACCTGTAGAGGACTGTACCCGTACCCTGTGGGCTGTGCAGTTACCTGTAGAGGACTGTACCCTGTAGGCTGTGCAGTTACCTGTAGAGGACTGTACCCGTACCCTGTGGGCTGTGCAGTTACCTGTAGAGGACTGTGCTCTGTGGACTGTGCAGTTACCTGTAGAGGACTGTGCCCTGTGCAGTTACCTGTAGAGGACTGTGACCTGTGCCCTGTGCAGTTACCTGTAGAGGACTGTACCCTGTGGGCTGTGCAGTTACCTGTAGAGGACTGTGCCCTGTGGGCTGTGCAGTTACCTGTAGATGACTGTGCTCTGTGTGCTGTGCAGTTACCTGTAGAGGACTGTGCTCTGTGTGCTGTGCAGTTACCTGTAGAGGACTCTACCCTGCGGGCTGTGCAGTTACCTGTAGAGGACTGTGCCCTGTGGGCTGTGCAGTTACCTGTAGATGACTGTGCTCTGTGTGCTGTGCAGTTACCTGTAGAGGACTGTACCCTGTGTGCTGTGCAGTTACCTGTAGAGGACTGTACCATGTGGACTGTGCAGTTACCTGTAGAGGACTGTGCCCTGTGGGCTGAGCAGTTACCTGTAGAGGACTGTGCCCTGTGGGCTGTGCAGTTACCTGTAGAGGACTGTACCCTGTGTGCTGTGCAGTTACCTGTAGAGGACTGTACCATGTGGACTGTGCAGTTACCTGTAGAGGACTGTGCCCTGTGGGCTGAGCAGTTACCTGTAGAGGACTGTGCCCTGTGGGCTGTGCAGTTACCTGTAGAGGACTGTACCCTGTGTGCTGTGCAGTTACCTGTAGAGGACTGTGGGCTGTGCAGTTACCTGTAGAGGACTGTACCCGTACCCTGTGGGCTGTGCAGTTACCTGTAGAGGACTGTGCCATGTGCAGTTACCTGTAGAGGACTGTGCTCTGTGGACTGTGCAGTTACCTGTGAGGATTGTGCTCTGCAGTTACCTGTAGAGGACTGTGCTCTGTGTGCTGTGCAGTTACCTGTAGGGGACTGTACCGTGTGGACTGTGCAGTTACCTGTAGAGGACTGTGCCCTGTGGGCTGTGCAGTTACCTGTAGAGGACTGTACCCTGTGGGCTGTGCAGTTACCTGTAGAGGACTGTACCCTGTGTGCTGTGCAGTTACCTGTAGAGGACTGTACCCTGTGGTCTTTGCAGTTACCTGTAGAGGACTGTACCCTGTGCAGTTACCTGTAGAGGACTGTGCCCTGTGGGCTGTGCAGTTACCTGTAGAGGACTGTGCCCTGTGGGCTGTGCAGTTACCTGTAGAGGACTGTACCCTGTGTGCTGTGCAGTTACCTGTAGAGGACTGTGCTCTGTGTGCTGTGCAGTTACCTGTAGAGGACTGTACCCTGTGGGCTGTGCAGTTACCTGTAGAGGACTGTACCCGTACCCTGTGGGCTGTGCAGTTACCTGTAGAGGACTGTGCTCTGTGGACTGTGCAGTTACCTGTAGAGGACTGTGCCCTGTGCAGTTACCTTTAGAGGACTGAGACCTGTGGGCTGTGCAGTTACCCGTAGAGGACTGTGCCCTGTGGGCTGTGCAGTTACCTGTAGAGGACTGTGCTCTGTGTGCTGTGCAGTTACCTGTAGAGGACTGTACCCTGTGGGCTGTGCAGTTACCTGTAGAGGACTGTACCCTGTGGGCTGTGCAGTTACCTGTAGATGACTGTGCTCTGTGTACTGTGCAGTTACCTGTAGAGGACTGTACCCTGTGGTCTTTGCAGTTACCTGTAGAGGACTGTGCCCTGTGGGCTGTGCAGTTACCTGTAGAGGACTGTGCCCTGTGGGCTGTGCAGTTACCTGTAGAGGACTGTGCCCTGTGGGCTGTGCAGTTACCTGTAGAGGACTGTACCCTGTGGGCTGTGCAGTTACCTGTAGAGGACTGTACCCTGTGGGCTGTGCAGTTACCTGTAGGGTACTGTACCATGTGGACTGTGCAGTTACCTGTAGAGGACTGTGCCCTGTGGGCTGTGCAGTTACCTGTAGAGGACTGTACCCTGTGGGCTGTGCAGTTACCTGTAGAGGACTGTACCCTGTGGGCTGTGCAGTTACCTGTAGGGTACTGTACCATGTGGACTGTGCAGTTACCTGTAGAGGACTGTGCCCTGTGGGCTGTGCAGTTACCTGTAGAGGACTGTACCCTGTGTGCTGTGCAGTTACCTGTAGGGGACTGTACCGTGTGGACTGTGCAGTTACCTGTAGAGGACTGTGCCCTGTGGGCTGTGCAGTTACCTGTAGAGGACTGTACCCTGTGTGCTGTGCAGTTACCTGTAGGGGACTGTACCGTGTGGACTGTGCAGTTACCTGTAGATGACTGTGCTCTGTGTGCTGTGCAGTTACCTGTAGAGGACTGTGCTCTGTGTGCTGTGCAATTACCTGTAGAGGACTCTACCCTGCGGGCTGTGCAGTTACCTGTAGAGAACTGTGCCCTGTGGGCTGTGCAGTTACCTGTAGAGGACTGTACCCTGTGTGCTGTACAGTTACCTGTAGGGGACTGTACCGTGTGGACTGTGCAGTTACCTGTAGAGGACTGTACCCGTACCCTGTGGACTGTGCAGTTACCTGTAGAGGACTGTGCTCTGTTGACTGTGCAGTTACCTGTAGAGGACTGTGCTCTGTGTGCTGTGCAGTTACCTGTAGAGGACTGTACCGTGTGGACTGTGCAGTTACCTGTAGAGGACTGTGCCCTGTGGGCTGTGCAGTTACCTGTAGAGGACTGTACCCTGTGGTCTCTGCAGTTACCTGTAGAGGACTGTACCCTGTGCTCTCTGCAGTTACCTGTAGAGGACTGTACCCTGTGTGCTGTACAGTTACCTGTAGAGGATTGTACCCTGTGTGCTGTGCAGTTACCTGTAGAGGACTGTGCTCTGTGTGCTGTGCAGTTACCTGTAGAGGACTGTACCCTGTGTGCTGTGCAGTTACCTGTAGAGGACTGTGCCCTGTGGGCTGTGCAGTTACCTGTAGAGGACTGTACCCTGTGGGCTGTGCAGTTACCTGTAAAGGACTGTGCCCTGTGGGCTGTGCAGTTACCTGTAGAGGACTGTGCTCTGTGTGCTGTGCAGTTACCTGTAGAGCACTGTGCTCTGTGTGCTGTGCAGTTATCTGTAGAGGACTGTACCCTGTGGGCTGTGCAGTTACCTGTAGAGGACTGTACCCTGTGTGCTGTGCAGTTACCTGTAGAGGACTGTACCCTGTGAGCTGTGCAGTTACCTGTAGAGGACTGTACCCTGTGAGCTGTGCAGTTACCTGTAGAGGACTGCACCCTGTGGGCTGTGCAGTTACCTGTAGAGGACTGTACCCTGTGGGCTGTGCAGTTACCTGTAGAGGACTGTACCCTGTGTGCTGTGCAGTTACCTGTAGAGGACTGTACCCTGTGTGCTGTGCAGTTACCTGTAGAGGACTGTGCCCTGTGGGCTGTGCAGTTACCTGTAGAGGACTGTACCCGTACCCTGTGGGCTGTGCAGTTACCTGTAGAGGACTGTGCTCTGTGGACTGTGCAGTTACCTGTAGAGGACTGTGCCCTGTGCAGTTACCTTTAGAGGACTGAGACCTGTGGGCTGTGCAGTTACCCGTAGAGGACTGTGCCCTGTGGGCTGTGCAGTTACCTGTAGAGGACTGTGCTCTGTGTGCTGTGCAGTTACCTGTAGAGGACTGTACCCTGTGGGCTGTGCAGTTACCTGTAGAGGACTGTGCCCTGTGGGCTGTGCAGTTACCTGTAGATGACTGTGCTCTGTGTGCTGTGCAGTTACCTGTAGAGGACTGTGCTCTGTGTGCTGTGCAGTTACCTGTAGAGGACTCTACCCTGCGGGCTGTGCAGTTACCTGTAGAGGACTGTGCCCTGTGGGCTGTGCAGTTACCTGTAGATGACTGTGCTCTGTGTGCTGTGCAGTTACCTGTAGAGGACTGTACCCTGTGTGCTGTGCAGTTACCTGTAGAGGACTGTACCATGTGGACTGTGCAGTTACCTGTAGAGGACTGTGCCCTGTGGGCTGAGCAGTTACCTGTGGAGGACTGTGCCCTGTGGGCTGTGCAGTTACCTGTAGAGGACTGTACCCTGTGTGCTGTGCAGTTACCTGTAGAGGACTGTGGGCTGTGCAGTTACCTGTAGAGGACTGTACCCGTACCCTGTGGGCTGTGCAGTTACCTGTAGAGGACTGTGCTCTGTGTGCTGTGCAGTTACCTGTAGGGGACTGTACCCTGTGTGCTGTGCAGTTACCTGTAGAGGACTGTGCCCTGTGGGCTGTGCAGTTACCTGTAGAGGACTGTGCTCTGTGTACTGTGCAGTTACCTGTAGAGGACTGTACCCTGTGGTCTTTGCAGTTACCTGTAGAGGACTGTACCCTGTGGGCTGTGCAGTTACCTGTAGAGGACTGTACCCTGTGGGCTGTGCAGTTACCTGTAGGGTACTGTACCATGTGGACTGTGCAGTTACCTGTAGAGGACTGTGCCCTGTGGGCTGTGCAGTTACCTGTAGAGGACTGTACCCTGTGTGCTGTGCAGTTACCTGTAGGGGACTGTACCGTGTGGACTGTGCAGTTACCTGTAGAGGACTGTGCCCTGTGGGCTGTGCAGTTACCTGTAGAGGACTGTACCCTGTGTGCTGTGCAGTTACCTGTAGGGGACTGTACCGTGTGGACTGTGCAGTTACCTGTAGATGACTGTGCTCTGTGTGCTGTGCAGTTACCTGTAGAGGACTGTGCTCTGTGTGCTGTGCAGTTACCTGTAGAGGACTCTACCCTGCGGGCTGTGCAGTTACCTGTAGAGGACTGTACCCGTACCCTGTGGACTGTGCAGTTACCTGTAGAGGACTGTGCCCTGTGCAGTTACCTGTAGAGGACTGTGCTCTGTTGACTGTGCAGTTACCTGTAGAGGACTGTGCTCTGTGTGCTGTGCAGTTACCTGTAGAGGACTGTACCGTGTGGACTGTGCAGTTACCTGTAGAGGACTGTGCCCTGTGGGCTGTGCAGTTACCTGTAGAGGACTGTACCCTGTGGTCTCTGCAGTTACCTGTAGAGGACTGTACCCTGTGGTCTCTGCAGTTACCTGTAGAGGACTGTACCCTGTGTGCTGTAGAGTTACCTGTAGAGGATTGTACCCTGTGTGCTGTGCAGTTACCTGTACAGGACTGTGCTCTGTGTGCTGTGCAGTTACCTGTAGAGGACTGTACCCTGTGTGCTGTGCAGTTACCTGTAAAGGACTGTGCCCTGTGGGCTGTGCAGTTACCTGTAGAGGACTGTGCTCTGTGTGCTGTGAAGTTACCTGTAGAGCACTGTGCTCTGTGTGCTGTGCAGTTACCTGTAGAGGACTGTACCCTGTGTGCTGTGCAGTTACCTGTAGAGGACTGTACCCTGTGGGCTGTGCAGTTACCTGTAGAGGACTGTACCCTGTGTGCTGTGCAGTTACCTGTAGAGGACTGTGCTCTGTGTGCTGTGCAGTTACCTGTAGAGGACTGTGCCCTGTGGGCTGTGCAGTTAACTGTAGAGGACTGTACCCTGTGTGCTGTGCAGTTACCTGTAGAGGACTGTACCCTGTGTGCTGTGCAGTTACCTGTAGAGGACTGTGCTCTGTGGGCTGTGCAGTTACCTGTAGAGGACTGTGCTCTGTGTGCTGTGCAGTTACCTGTAGAGCACTGTGCTCTGTGTGCTGTGCAGTTACCTGTAGAGGACTGTACCCTGTGGGCTGTGCAGTTACCTGTAGAGGACTGTACCCTGTGGGCTGTGCAGTTACCTGTAGAGGACTGTGCTCTGTGTGCTGTGAAGTTACCTGTAGAGCACTGTGCTCTGTGTGCTGTGCAGTTACCTGTAGAGGACTGTACCCTGTGTGCTGTGCAGTTACCTGTAGAGGACTGTACCCTGTGTGCTGTGCAGTTACCTGTAGAGGACTGTGCTCTGTGTGCTGTGCAGTTACCTGTAGAGGACTGTGCTCTGTGGGCTGTGCAGTCTATCATGCCACCATCAGTAGCCAGTGATATCACCTCCAGACTCCTCTCAGACATACTGTATGACCTTGTTACTTGTTAAAAACTCACAAGATAAGGAAAGGCTGTAGAATATAGCAGATTTATTCCTACACAAGGGTCTCCCATCTGAGAACAAGCCACAATGTACATGATGGTCGCTCTCCTGCTGGGGTATCTTCTGCTCATGCAGTTTTCTTTGCGACGTGTATGAAGTAACAGGGCTCATTGTGTTGGCCTGGGGTATATGGCAGGAAGTCTCCATACACCATGTGCTCATACTGACCCTCAAAGGCCTCATGCAGCAGAGCTGTGAAGCACTCCAGACGATGGGGGTAGTAGGAGAGGCGAAACTTGCTGTGGAAAGAAAAGCAAAAACACTGACTAGAGAAGACATGCAGGTTGAGGCGCTCACTGTATAGGCTGTTATCAGTATCATAGAGTGCACTTTAACCCCCATCATTATGGATTGATGACCTCTATCCAGTGAATAGACCACCAGATTAGTGATTAACCAGTAAAGCGCCAGATACCACAGGCAACGTTATTAAAAAAGCACCACAGTTACAGATATGAGGCAGGCCATATGAATACCCTCAAATCAGCCAAGAGACGGGTCGCACAAGACCATGACAAATATCCATAGAAGTGGGCGTTTTGGGGAGGTTTTGTGATTTCCAAGTGTGATTTAACCCTAACCTCAATTCTAACCCTAGCCCTATAATGCTGACACTAATCCTAAACTTACTAACCTAACCCTGACCCAAGCCCTGCTAACCCACTAGCCCTGATCCGAGGACCTGCTAATCCCCTAGCCCTGACTCTAGCCCTACTTACCCCTATTCTGCCCCTAACTCTACTTTCCTGTTTGTGATCTGTCAGCAAAGAAGGGTTAATAGCTCCTCCTACTTTACTCCTAGGATCGCTACCCTAAAAAAACTAGACAGATAACAGGCCAGATACCCCTATAACAAGGCATCTACAACTACTCTATATATGGGTTAATATACTGATGCTCCCTACCCTCTCTGTATAGGACAGCGTCCATGACATTCCCTTATGGTCCTCCATAGTCTTCCGGGCCTTTTCTCCTTGGCCTTGGTGCGCTTTGGTATCACGTGTTGTGTTCAGCGCTGTATTACTTGGCGCTCCTCTATGCCTTTAGTAGTAAGCTCTACACTTCTGTCTGCATATCACTGATTATGTGTCATCTGTTACAAATATCAAGCCAACTATCTGCTCAGAAAAGGAAGAGCAAGTCTAAACATCGTCTGTGTGCCTTGTGTAGAGTAGACCACCATTTGTGACATCTGCATGGGGAATGAGATTACCAGTAAAAGATGGAGGAGGAGTGATATTTGTATTAAATGCTCTGAAATGTTACCTCCTGATGCACAAAATAATATCTGTGCTCACTTTGTTACCTCCTGATGAACAATCCACCTTTATAAGGGAGTTCTCACTGTTCAAGAACCAGGCTCAACTATCCTCTGGCCAAAAGCATAATAAAGCGCATCAGAGCAATATGTCATCTGTGTCGACTTCCCCTAATTCCTCTTGTTCTTCAGATTCTGAGAACCCTATCTCAGAGGACATCAAGAAAGAACAGGCTGATAAGCTATTCAAGGCTGTTAAAGTGTCACTGTCGTTAAAATTTTTATTGCAGAAATCAATAGTCCAGGTGATTTTAAGAAACTTTGTAATTGGGTTTATTAGCCAAAAAATGAATTTTTATCATGAAAAAGCAGTTTGAAGCTCTCCCCCCTGTCTTCATGGTTTTTCTATGGAGAGAGAAAGTAAAGGCAGCAAAACAGGACAACAAAGAGTTAATTTACATTCACATCCTGTGCTCTCTCTTTTGACAGTCACCTCTCTGACCTCTAATTAGGGCTCTGAACAGCTCCCCAGCTGAGCAATCCTTTGTTCTCTGCTCTCTCCCCCTCCCCCTCCCCTCTTTATAGACCAGACAGGATCCAACTGATGAAAGAGATGAAAAAACAGTCGAGATTTTCTGATTCTGAGGAGTGGATAACAGAAAGGAGAGGGGGGGGGGGGGACCTGGGAAAAGGCTTTTTACATGCAGATAATGGTAGATTTGGCTAATAAACCCAATTACAAAGTTTCTTAACATCACCTGGACTATTGATTTCTGCAAAAAAATTATAACGACAGTGACACTTTAACTCTTTAAGGACATAACGGAGGTTAAAAAAGATCCAGAATCCTACCAGGGAATCAGGTTTTCAAATCTTGAGTTAGGCTCAAGGTTTTAAGCTGTCTACAAGTTAGATCCAGCAGGATCTGAAACTTGGGAGAATCCAGGAACTGTAGACCCAGAGGTTGCTAAACTTTCTAAGAATATGTTGCTTCCCTTAATTGACTCGTCCTTACTCAAAGACCCCATGGACAGGAAAGCAGATATTCTTCTTACAAGGACCTACAGCAATGCTGCAGATTTGTTTAAAGCCGCTATGTCTTCTATTTCTGTTGCTAATGCCTTGAGGATCTGGCTCACCAAACTTAGCCGAGATATCGAAGATAAGGTGTCAAGGGAAGATCTGCTTAATCAAGGTACTAATCTAAAGTTGGTAGCAGACTACCTGTGTGACTTCCCTGTGGACACTTTAACCCCTTCAGGACCAGGCTTTTGTTTTGTCCTTGTTTAAAAGGCCATAGCAGTTGCACTTTTTCACCTACAGACCCACATGAACCCTTATTTTTTGCGCCACTAATTGTACTTTGCAATGACAGACTTAATTTTTCCATAAAATATGCTGTGAATCCAGAAGAAAATTATTTGTGCGGTGAAATAAAAAATAAAAGGCATTTTTTGGATTGTTTCGTGTTTGCACCATTCGCCCTATGGTAAAAATGACAAGTTATCTATTTCCCCAAGTCGGTATGATTACAACAATATGTAACTTGTATAACTTTTATTTTATTTGGTGGCTCCTTAAAATTGCTCTATTCCCTTCTTATAACGCTGTTATCCTTTGGTCCATGGGGCTGTGTGAGTTGGATTTTTTTGCGCCATAATCTGTTCTTTCTATCGGTACCTTGATTGCATATATGCAACTTTTTATTACAACTTTTCTGGATTTGCACTTACGCCGTTTACCATGCAAGATCAGGAATGTGATAATATAATAGTTCGGGCGATTACACATGGGCCAATACCAAATATGTTATAAAATGGTAAAAGGGGGAGTTGATTTAAATTTTTATTAGGAGAGGGGATTTTTTTTTTTTTTTTTTACACGGGACTTCTGGGGGACTTCTATTGAGATCAATGCTGTGTATATAATATAGCACTGATCCATTGGATCAGTGCTGTATTACTCTGGTGTGCTGCAGACCAGATCTGTCGATTACTGAGCCGGATTCAGCATCATTCCAATGCTGATCCAAGGCCAGGTAAGTTGAATGGATTGCACTTCCGCGATTACATTGTTGAGGGGCGATCTGCCCACTAGACGATCATGGAGGGGAGACAATAGGTATTCTAATGCAGCTGTCAGCTAACCACGCCTGCTAACTGCCGCAGTCCCAGGCTGCAGCTAGCAGCTGGGATCGCGGTGGTTCAGAGCGGGTTCGCCATGCTGCCCCCTTCTAAACTGCCCTACCCGACCCAGGACAGTTACATTCTGGATCGTGAAAGGGTTAAAGATTTCAGCTAAGAATTTATCCTTAATCAATTCTATCAGGAGATCTGTCTGGGTGAAGCCACGGTCCGGGGATGCAACTGCTAAAAATAATTTTTGTGCTTTACCAATTGAGCCTGGTAACCTCAATAGGTCCCAGACAAGATCCTGGAAGCCGACAAAGCAGGGAAGAGTCTTTCTTTTCTGCAGACCTTTAAAAAGAGAGCTTTCAAATCCTTTTGTGGCAATGGAAGAAACAATTTTTCGCAGAAAAGCGTTCTAGAAGTCGGAAAAAAGGTTTCAGAAAGTGAATCAGAATCATAACAAATCTAAACAGGAAGATTCCAGTCAGAACAAGACAGAGTTCTGATGCCAGGTTATTCTAAGTTATTGTAAGACTGCAATATTTACTTTCAGGCTGGGAACAGATCACAACAGACTCTTGGGTGTTAAGCATTGTAAAGAGCGGCTACAAACTTTTCTTCCAAGGCCATTCCAGAGACTTCTTCTAAATCATCCAAACAATCCGGTAGTACCTATCTTGCTTCTAGAATTTGTTGAAAAAAGGCGTCCTTCAAGAAGTACCAAGGACACAGCAAGCCAAAAGGGGTCTATTCTCGAGTTTTTCCCATACCAAAGCAGGAGGAAAATGGCATCATTGTCGATCTGAGGTATCTCAATAAACATCTGAGGAGTGAGACGATGAATCAGGTTCAGCCAAATTATGGTGACCATCGACTTGATGGATGCTTACCTCTACATCCCCGAGACTTAAGAAAGTTCTTAAGGGTGGCCATTCAGCTGGGATCCAAAGTCCAGCATTTGAAGTTTGGCGCCCTACCATTCGCCTCTCTCCTGCTTCAAAAATTTTCACAAAGGTCACTAGTCCTAGTGGCTCATCTTAGTCTTCAGGGGATTCAAATAGTACCCTATTTAGATGATTGGTTCTAGTCGCCTCCTCAGAAGCTCTTCTTCAGTACCAACTGTCAATAACTTATACATTTCTCCAGTCTGCAGGGTTCTTGATAAACCACAAGAAGTCGGACCTTCAGCCTACAACATACAAGATATTGCTGGGATTTCTAAAAGATTCAAAAAATATTCTGTTCTCTCAAGTGCAGCATCTGATAGCGCCTTCCCAGGTGCCTATTGGTCAAGCTAGGAGTGTTCTGGAATTATTGACAGCCTCAACTGATGCAGTACCATTGGCGGGGGCACATTTCAAAGGCCTTGAAGAAGACATCCTCTCTGCTTGGGACAATACCTCTACTCGGACCCCAACCGTAAATCCCTAACTCTGGCTCTCCTCATCCTCCAGCCCTAACCCTATTAACCCCCAAACACGATTCTAGCCCCATTAACCACTTATACTGAGCCTAACCCTACTTACTACCTAGCCCTGACCCTAACTTCCTTAATCTAATCATAAACTTACCCCAAAATCTGATCCTAAACCTACTAACCCTGCCCCCTTTCCCACCAACACTATCTGCCCTAACTCACCAACTCTGACTACACTATTTTCCCAACCATGACCATACTATCCCCTATTCCTCTAGACTATAATCTCTTCACTAATCCTTCTTACTATATCTATCTATATTAACCCTTTAACCCTGCAGCCTTTGAAGCTAGTGAGTAGGGAAAAAAGGAGCATTGTGTTCTTTTAGTTCTGTGTAAACCGGACATTAGGAAACCACATAGCACTATATGGCAATATTTATGTGATTAGGAAGCACTCATCATTATCTAAAGAAATATTGGAAGTGAAGGTTACCTTGCCAGGGATTGGCTCTTCCAGTCACATGACCCATGATAAGGGAGAGCAGCAGAAGATAGAGCATAGAAGATTGTCGGCAGAAAAAGTCCATCTAGTTACCCTTTTAGTATTTCCCTTCTTATTATCTTAGGATAAATAAATTCTGCTATTGTAGATTTACCACCACATCTGCTGGAAGTTTGTTCCAAGTATCTACTACTCTTTCAGTAAAGTAATATTTTCTTATGTTGCTTCTGATCTTTCCCCCAACTAACCTCTCATTGTGTCCTCTTGTTCTTGAGTTCAGTTTTTTACCAAAACACTTCCCTCCTGAACCTTATTTAGTCCTTTAACATACTTTAATCATGTCCCCCCTTTCCCTTCTTCCTCCTGTAACATATATAAAGGTTTCCATCATGTCCTCCCTTTCCCTTCTTCCTCCTGTAACATATATAAAGGTTTCCATCATGTCCTCCCTTTCCCTTCTTCCTCCTGTAACATATATAAAGGTTTCCATCATGTTCCTCCTTTCCCTTCTTCCTCCTGTAACATATATAAAGATTTCCATCATGTCCTCCTTTCCCTTCTTCCTCCTGTAACATATATAAAGGTTTCCATCATGTCCTCCCTTTCCCTTCTTCCTCCTGTAACATATATAAAGGTTTCCATCATCCCCTCCCTTTCCCTTCTTCCTCCTGTAACATATATAAAGGTTTCCATCATGTCCTCCCTTTACCTTCTTCCTCCTGTAACATATATAAAGGTTTCCATCATGGCCTCCCTTTCCCTTCTTCCTCCTGTAACATATATAAAGGTTTCCATCATGTCCCCCTTTCCCTTCTTCCTCCTGTAACATATATAAAGGTTTCCATCATGTCCTCCTTTCCCTTCTTCCTCCTGTAACATATATAAAGGTTTCCATCATCCCCTCCCTTTCCCTTCTTCCTCCTGTAACATATATAAAGGTTTCCATCATGTCCTCCCTTTCCCTTCTTCCTCCAGACTATACAGATACAAATCCTTCAGTCTTTCCTGATATGGTTTATCCCTCACACCCTCCACCATTTTTGTAGACGTCTTTGGACCCGTTCTACTTTATCAATGTCCTTTATTAGATGAGGTCTCCAGAACTGGACACAGTATCCCAGATGTGGCCTCACCAGAGCTCTATACAGCGGGATCACAATCTCCCTCTTCCTACTGGTTATACCTCTAGCTATACACCCCAACATACCATTATATATATATACACATACACAGCCCAGCATACCATTATATATATACACATACACAGCCCAGCATACCATTATATATATATATATATATATATATATATATATATATATATATATATACAGCCCAGCATACCATTATATATATATATATATATATATATATGCGCAAGACAGAGTAAGCAGCACTACTCTGTATCTGTATACGGTGGGTGCCAGCGGTCCTGGGTCTAGACCGAGACCGGAGATATATAGTTGCAGATAGTCCACAGCACACCCAAATGACGGTGAAAACTTCAGAATTTATTCACAGCAATTCATGACACAGCACTCCAATGACGCAACATTTCTCAAGCGTAAAATGTGAAACACATACAGGGATTAAATACATCCCAGTGACAAAGTGATTGGTTACAAACAAATTACTAATTGGATACATCCGTGTTGTGAAGCAGTGATATTAGTGTTGTAGGAGAAGCAAAGCCCAGGCATCGGATTGTGCAATCAATACATGTGATCACATCATGTGAACATCTCAGCCCCACCCACTGTGTTTACAAAGTCCACAAATCACAGTGTACTGTACATGCTCAAATAAAAAAGTCTCTATATAAAAAAAAAGTCCACTTAAGCAAGGATGGCGCTTGCATAAAGTCCTTGTAAGATAGTGGGATATACAACTCAAAGTAAACAAGTTAATTTTCATGCTATCGCTGGATCCGGCTTCACCACTCGGCTCGAGACGATAGTTAGTTGGCGCAGGCGTAGAAAGAAAGAAGGTTGTACCCGCGTCCTGTGTTGTCATGGCGACTAGGTTCTCTGCGCACCCGGAGGATCACTGCTTGGTAGGTAACCTGCAATTCTCGCACATTAATTGAGCAGGGCCTCAGGATGTCACTCACCCCTTCAGGTTCTGTATCACCCCGTGTCTTTTGGACTGGGACGTCCACCCGATCAAGAAGTCATCCTAACCAGGAGGTCATCACTCGTCCATCAGACCAGGCCAGTGTTCACGGACCTCTCCAGGTCCATCGGTAATAACGCACCACTACCGCTGCATGTGAAGATCTCCCAAATGAGAACCCATCGCTCCACAGGTATGATCGGGTCCAACTGAAAAAGTATGCCAACTCCTCGAGTGTGTGGTGAAGTCCGTCCAGCAGCAGGATGATCATCTAAGAGAAGAAAAGACATGGTAAGTATAAAATATATGTACAAATTGTTTCACTAATTGCCATACTCTACTATGAATAAACAAGATAAGGCAAGTGTTGGTTTACCTCATCTGAGCATCTCATTGCTGATTTTAAAATCAAAATTCAATCCCTTGGGAGCCAGTGAATCCAATTTATGGATCCATTCCAGCTCCCGTTTTTTTAACAATAGATGTCTGTTCCCCCCATATTTCAATGGGGGTACCTTATCAATAATCATGATTTTCAAATCATTTTCCGTATGTTTGTTTTCCACACAATGTTTGGGAACTGGAAGATCCAGGCGTTGTTTTCTCACTGAATATCTATGTTGGCAGAAACGTGTTCTCAGATCATGAGTTGTTTCACCAACATAAATCATCTTACACGGACACCATAATACGTATATGATCCATCTAGTTGTACAGGTAAGATAATGTCTGATTTTGTATTGGCATAAAGTCTCTGGGTGTGTGAATTCTGTCCCTTTGATTAACTGTTTGCATGTCACACAACCAATGCACAGATAGCATCCCAATTTTTGTGTAGTTGTCATTACAACTACATCGGCAGCACATCCATTTGCCTACTCTACAGATGAAGTGAACTCGATATTAGGAGAGGTGGGGGACAATGCCCTATTTCTAGACATCCCAGCTGCCATCGATACGCAAAGAAATTACAAAAATTTGTCAAAACGGACTGTTACCTTACAACTACACATTAGTACACTTGCTAGATATTACCGGGAACAACGTATACCCAGGGGAATGCGGACCAGATTACGACCAAATATGCTGCTAGAAGATCTAGAATGCAGACGTCTGTTTGAAGAGATTTCTGATAAATACTCATTGGAGATGATCCTAGTACACATCAAGTGTCTACAAAAACAACTTAAAGTTACACAAAAAAGACTGTCGGATGTGGATACAATGTTAAAAACAGCGATATCTGCAGAAGATTACAACAAATTCTTTGAAAAACAAGAGACCTTCCTGACCAATTTTCGGGCGGATCTACAGGAAGAGAAAAAGCATAAATGGTATAGGGACTCCTTGGATTATCAGACGGGCCGTTTGTACCTGTGGACGGAACAACCTGACCGCTACACCAACCAAAAGAAGATGAAGAAGAAAGATGCTGCTCACTCCAATACCACGAATAACACTGAGGCCGTTTTTTTAGAGCAGCCTCTCAAAGACGCACAAAAACTAGAAGGGGAGGACGTAGGAGGAAAAGATCCACCAAAGGAGAAAAGAGGCAGAACGAACAGCAAAGGCAATCCACAGAGAATGAACACCCGCAAGAACAAACTGTGGTAAATATCTCCTCTGTTTCGTTATCTAATAGACATTTGAGATTACTATCTAAAGGTTTGAATTTCTGTCCCAGTTCAAAGCCAGATTGGTTTGAACTGGATATGGACATTGCAAGATTGATCCGTAGAGTCAACTTAACAGTATGGTTTAGTTCTGTACCTAAACATATATCTCCCTGTGTATCTACCACTGTTGGGAAACCATTTGAACTTCACACGCTGGGGTTGAGATTAGAAAGCGATTTTTCGCCTCCTACTCTGCCACCAGCTGTTGAAACTTTTCAGAATCTGGTTAAGCAAGATGTTAGAAAAATATGTGACAATGATTTGTTTAACGATATGTTTCGTCCCAACTTGACTACGGAGGAAATTTCATGTTTGCAGTCCCTGATTCATGACCACGATCTGGTCATTAAACCGTCCGATAAGGGCGGGGCGATCGTGGTCATGGATCGGGAAATGTATCTAGCTGAAGCATCTAGACAGCTGAGTGACAGTGGAGTGTACCGCATTTTATCTAATGACCCCAAATTTGTTATTTCTAGAAAAATTGAAGTCATTATACAGGAAGCACTTGGTCAAAGCATTATTGATGAGAAAACAGCGGAGTTTCTTACTGCAACACATCCTAAAATGCCACTCTTGTATTTTTTACCAAAGATCCACAAGAGTGTCATGAACCCGCCTGGCAGACCCATTGTGTCTGGCAGTGGTTCCATCACCAACACTATTTCTATCTTCCTAGACAGGGTACTCAGACCACTTGCTTACAACACTAGGTCTTATATACAAGACACAACTGATTTTCTTAATAAAATTAAAAACATGACAATACCTATGGGAGCATTACTAGTTACATTGGACATAACTAGTTTATACACCTCTATCAACCAAGATTTGGGTCTATCAGCGGTGGCTTCATCTCTACACAAACTGTCTCTCTCAAACTCAGAGTGTGATTTCATCATGCAGTTACAGTACATCTATGTGGCGCCCCAGTTCCAGAATGCCCTGGTCTGGTGGCGCTACATAGACGATGTGTTCCTAATTTGGAGGGGGGATGGGGACACACTCAAAATGTTCGTGGAATTCCTGAACACTGTGGACAGTACTATAAAGTTTACAGTAAATTTTTCTGACAAGGCCATGCAATACTTAGATGTTCTTGTGACAGTGGAAGAGGGGAAACTGAGAACAGAAATTTATAACAAACCTACTGACACTAATACGACTCTTCATTACACCAGCTGCCACCCCAGGAAAATGATGCGGTCTTTGCCCAATAGTCAGATGCTTAGAGCTAGAAGCATCATTGATAACCCAGGTAAACTAGAGACAGCACTGACAAAAATGACCTCTGAGTTCCAGGAACGTGGGTATCCAAATAGTTTATTACGAGATTGTAGACGCAAAGTTACAGACATCACTAGAGAACAGCTATTAATGAAAAGAGATCCTATAAGAGAGGTGAGCAAGCGTATACCTTTTGTGTCTACCTACACCGATTGTTCTCCACATGTAGGGAGAATTATTAGAAACATTGTAAAATATTGAGTGAGACCTACATGAACATCAGCGAATTACAAACACCTCCCTTGTATCCTATAGGAGGAATCAGAATTTGACGGATCGCCTAGTAAGGTCAGACATTAGTCTAAAAAAAACTGAAAAACCAACCTTTCTAGGCACACAAAAATTGGGATGCTATCTGTGCATTGGTTGTGTGACATGCAAACAGTTAATCAAAGGGACAGAATTCACACACCCAGAGACTTTATGCCAATACAAAATCAGACACTATCTTACCTGTACAACTAGATGGATCATATACGTATTATGGTGTCCGTGTAAGATGATTTATGTTGGTGAAACAACTCATGATCTGAGAACACGTTTCTGCCAACATAGATATTCAGTGAGAAAACAACGCCTGGATCTTCCAGTTCCCAAACATTGTGTGGAAAACAAACATACGGAAAATGATTTGAAAATCATGATTATTGATAAGGTACCCCCATTGAAATATGGGGGGAACAGACATCTATTGTTAAAAAAACGGGAGCTGGAATGGATCCATAAATTGGATTCACTGGCTCCCAAGGGATTGAATTTTGATTTTAAAATCAGCAATGAGATGCTCAGATGAGGTAAACCAACACTTGCCTTATCTTGTTTATTCATAGTAGAGTATGGCAATTAGTGAAACAATTTGTACATATATTTTATACTTACCATGTCTTTTCTTCTCTTAGATGATCATCCTGCTGCTGGACGGACTTCACCACACACTCGAGGAGTTGGCATACTTTTTCAGTTGGACCCGATCATACCTGTGGAGCGATGGGTTCTCATTTGGGAGATCTTCACATGCAGCGGTAGTGGTGCGTTATTACCGATGGACCTGGAGAGGTCCGTGAACACTGGCCTGGTCTGATGGACGAGTGATGACCTCCTGGTTAGGATGACTTCTTGATCGGGTGGACGTCCCAGTCCAAAAGACACGGGGTGATACAGAACCTGAAGGGGTGAGTGACATCCTGAGGCCCTGCTCAATTAATGTGCGAGAATTGCAGGTTACCTACCAAGCAGTGATCCTCCGGGTGCGCAGAGAACCTAGTCGCCATGACAACACAGGACGCGGGTACAACCTTCTTTCTTTCTACGCCTGCGCCAACTAACTATCGTCTCGAGCCGAGTGGTGAAGCCGGATCCAGCGATAGCATGAAAATTAACTTGTTTACTTTGAGTTGTATATCCCACTATCTTACAAGGACTTTATGCAAGCGCCATCCTTGCTTAAGTGGATTTTTTTTATATAGAGACTTTTTTATTTGAGCACGTACACTGTGATTTGTGGACTTTGTAAACACAGTGGGTGGGGCTGAGATGTTCACATGTTGTGATCACATATATATATATATATATATATATATATATATATATATATATATATATATATATATACATACACACACACACACACATATAAATAAATTATATATATATATATATGTATGTATATATATATACACACAGCCCAGCATACATATATATAGATAGGAGATAGATAGATAGATAGGAGATAGATAGATAGATAGGAGATAAGATAGATAGGAGATAGATAGATAGGAGATAGATAGGAGATAGATAGATAGATAGATAGATAGATAGGAGATAGATAGGAGATAGATAGATAGATAGATAGATAGATAGATAGATAGATAGGAGATAAGATAGATAGGAGATAGATAGATAGGAGATAGATAGATAGGAGATAGATAGGAGATAGATAGGAGATAGATAGATAGATAGATAGATAGATAGATAGATAGATAGATAGATCGATAGCCCAGAATACATATTATAAATACACACAGCCCAGCATACGATTTGCTTTCCCCACCGCCTGGTTGCACTGGTGACTCATTTTAAGGCTGTCAGAAATCACTACCCCTAAATCCTTCTCTTCTGAAGTCTTTTCCAACACAGTACTGTCGATGTAATACTCAGAAAAAGGATTCCTCCTCCCCTAAGTGCATTATTTTACATTTGGAAACATTGAACTTCAATTTCCAATGTTTGGACACTTATCTAGCAAAGCTAAATCATTTTCCATATTACTGACACCTCCAGGAATATCAACCCTATTGCACACTTTCAGGTCATCAGCATACAGACAAACTTTACCCACTAACCCTTCTCCTTTGTCACTATCCTTACCCACAGGGGCATAACTAGAAATGGCTGTGCCCCATAGCAAACTTTCCAATGGGCCCCCCCTCCCCCTCTAGGCTACTAAGGAAGAAATGGGCACATGGTTTCGGCCACATGCACTGTCTGAATTTTTTTTTCTACATGGTTTTTAACTGCTTAAATGATCTGCATATTGTCTGTAGCGATTCTTGTCATAGGATTGGTAGGCAACATCTTCAGACAATGCACATTTAAAGCATACAGCCATAACAGACTTGAACTATACCACCATACTGTGATTGTATAACACCGCCATACTGTGACTGGATAAAACCGCCATACCAGACCTGACCAATACCGCCATACTGTGACTGGATAACACCACCATACCAGACCTGACCACTACCACCATACTGTGACTGGATAACACTGTCACACCAGACCTGACCAATACCGCCATACTGTGATTGAATAACACCGCCACACCAGCCCTGACCAATACCGCCATACTGTGACTGTATAACACCACCATACCAGACCAATACCGCCATACTGTGACTGGATAACATCAACATAACAGACCTGAACTAAACCACCATACTGTGACTGGATAAAACCGCCATACCAGACCTGACCAATATCGCTATACTGTGACTGGACAAAAACACCATACCAGACCTGACCAATACCGCCATACTGTGACTGGATAACACCGCCATACCAGACCTGACCAATACCGCCATACTGTGACTGAATAACACCGCCATACCAGACCCGATACCACCATACTGTGACTGCATAACACCGCCATACCAGACCTGACCAATACCGCCATACTGTGACTGGATAACACCGCCATACCAGACCTGACCAATACCGCCATACTGTGACTGGATAACATCAACATAACAGACCTGAACTAAACCACCATACTGTGACTGGATAAAACCGCCATACCAGACCTGACCAATATCGCTATACTGTGACTGGATAAAACCACCATACCAGACCTGACCAATACCGCCATACTGTGACTGGATAACACCGCCATACCAGACCTGACCAATACCGCCATACTGTGACTGAATAACACCGCCATACCAGACCCGATACCACCATACTGTGACTGCATAACACCGCCATACCAGACCTGACCAATACCGCCATACTGTGACTGGATAACACCGCCATACCAGACCTGACCAATACCGCCATACTGTGACTGAATAACACCGCCATACCAGACACCTCCATTCTGTAACTGCTTGCCTACCACCCTGCTACTGCACTATGTAAATAAATATATATATATTTCTCCAGCCTGCTACTGTATGTATATATATATCCAGCCTGGCACTGCATGTGTATATACTGTATGTGTGTATATACTGTATGTGTGTATATATATATATATATATATATATATATATATACACACATACATACATACACACACACATACACATATACATGATGCAGCCTGGCACTGCGTGTATGTATGTATATATATATATATATATATATATATATATATATCCAGCCTGGCACTACTATACATGTTTTTTTAGTCCTACAAGAGCTGCAGTCACAGGGCTGCTTTCTATATAGACAGTGTTGGACTACAACTCCCAGTGTGGTCTGTCTGTGTCTTTGGGGGGAGGGGGCATAGACAGCAGACAGACCACATTGGGAGTTGTAGTCCTATAATGTCACCGCTCCTGTAGAAATAAAACACACGCGCACACCTCTTATCAGAGACAGTTTACACTTACATGAGGAGGAGGAGGGAGCTGTCACTGTCTCTCCGAGGTCAGGGCGGGAGAGGGCTAGGGGTCAGAGGTTATCCTACCTCACAGGATGCTCCATGCAGCAGCTGACAGACCAGTCTCCCTCTCTCCCCTTCCCCCCCCCCCCCCCCCCCGTACTTTGTGATGCGGCCCCCTGCTGGTGAGTGTTTGCCCTGCAGTTCTACAAACATCGTTCTCCCCTGGTTAGCTAGTGTCAGGACAAACGTCCTCCAGAGCTAACCAGGGGGCAGGGGACATCACACACACAGTCCCCACTGCCGGGCCCCTTGATGAGCCGGGCCCCATAGCAGTAGCTACTGCTGCTAAGGTGGTAGTTCCGCCACTGCTTACCCACCAACCCTTCTCCTATGTCACTATCCTTACCCACCAATCCTTCTCCTATGTCACTATCCTTACCTACCAACCCTTCTCCTATGTCACTATCCTTACCTACCAACCCTTCTCCTATGTCACTATCCTTACCTACCAACCCTTCTCCTATGTCACTATCCTTACCCACCAACCCTTCTCCTATGTCACTATCCTTACCTACCAACCCTTCTCCTATGTCACTATCCTTACCTACCAACCCTTCTCCTATGTCACTATCCTTACCCACCAACCCTTCTCCTATGTCACTATCCTTACCCACCAACCCTTCTCCTATGTCACTATCCTTACCTACCAACCCTTCTCCTATGTCACTATCCTTACCTACCAACCCTTCTCTTATGTCACTATCCTTACCTACCAACCCTTCTCCTATGTCACTATCCTTACCTACCAACCCTTCTCCTATGTCACTATCCTTACCTACCAACCCTTCTCCTATGTCACTATCCTTACCTACCAACCCTTCTCCTATGTCACTATCCTTACCTACCAATCCTTCTCCTATGTCACTATCCTTACCCACCAACCCTTCTCCTATGTCACTTACAAACATAATAAAAAGAATAGGACCCAGAACAGACCCTTGTGGCCGCCACATGTAACCAGTCTCTGCTTGGAATATTCACCATTACCATCACCCTCAGATATCTATCCTTCACCAACCACAAATCTTATCCCACCATCCTGGGATTAAGTCAATTTTTTCTAACTTCCCTATCAGCTCTTTATGGGACCTGTATCACAGGATTTGCTGAAGTCCAGATAGGTGATATCCCCGACACCTTCATCCAGTACTTTTGTGACATAATCAAGATAGAGACTGGTGGGTGATCGGGGCAGCAGGAGTCACTAAGGCTGGTGACCCTCATTCTTTATTTAGTCCGGGACACATTAAAAGACAAAGCCATTGGGCTGGTAATACTAGTAATAGCGGGGGTCATCACTGAGGATGGTTTAGTTGGGGGGAGGTGGGGTTGTAAATGCTGTCCAGGGGGATTATGTGCTGCCGGGTCTTTCAGGGGTATATGCCACCTGAGGAGGGGGGTATGTATGTATATGGAGGGTGGACAGGTATATACAGCCAGGGTGGGTAGGAGTAGAATATGCTGCCCAGGAAAGGGGGGGGGGGGGGGATTAGGTATATGTATAAATCACTCCTATAGCTGAGGACAGGAGGGGTATTATATGCCCCCTGGGGTGGGGTTGGTATATGTATATATCACTCCTACAGAAGAGGACAGGAGGCAGTGGTGTTACCTCAGTTCCGGTTGTGCCTCCCCTGATGCCGGAGTCTGCACAGTGTAATCCAGTGTCACCATGTGAGGTTTATTGTTCACCCACAGGACAGAGGTGCTTATGTCCTGGGTCAGGTCACTCTGTGGAGACATATGGACATATTACTATCTGAAGGTACTGGGGACACCTGTGCTCACCACAAATGACTCACCTTGTAGTAAATGTTCTTCCCTTGGGGGGCACAGCCAGTGTTCAGGATGTAGTCATAGTTTCTGTGGTCGATGATCATAATTCCTCCTGGTCTGACCATCCCTGCAATGTTCCTGAGAGCCAAGCGTTGGTCGCTCTGATCTCCTGGGGGGACAAAGTAGGCAGCTGTCGGGGTGCACTCCTCTATATGGTATCACTTACATATACACCTTCATATACAGTATACTATCACATACATATACCCCTAAATATACACTATAGCATCACTTACATATACACCTATATATACACACTATAGTATCACTTACACATATAAGCTAGCATCACTTACATATATAGTATATCATGCATACATATACACTATAGCATCATTTACACACACACATATATATTATATATATATATATATATATATATATATATATATATATATATATATATATATATATATTGATATAAATTGATGTGCTGGGCTGTATATATATATAATTTTTTTTTTTGTAAATTTATTTTTCAGAAAGAAATTTTGACAATACAAAACATCAGAAATAGCAGACAAAGATAGGAAGTTCCTCAATAAGTTTCCACAAATCCAAACACATGAAAGCACTCGACAAAGTCTAAGCTGGGACTAAGATATCTTAAAGAGCAAACAGTATCCTATAATCCTGGAAAAGAAAAATTGCAAACTGTAACATGCCCAGGCGAAAGAACGGTCCGAGACATGTAGCTTATCACTACCTATGTCGCACATACTGCGAGGGAAATGAGTCGTCAATCAAACAATATAGCCATAACACAGAAAATGTTTCTAGAAAGAAGAAGCGAGGAAGTAAAAGGGAAAAAAAGGTGGGAGGGAAAGGGGCAGGGATGTAATAAGTTAATGGGGTAGTGCGGTGTAAAACTTTTTGTCACCAATTAACACACAATACAAAGTTATACAACATTATAATGTGTGTTAATTATGTGAATGGCCCCCTCCCCATCTTTCCACCCCCCCCACGCTTGACTCGGAAGTGTAATACTGCATACTCACAGAAAACACTGTCAACCCCCTCAGTCCTGGCCGCCATCTTGGGATGATTACGTCACTCTTCAGGAGGATGGCCTGAGTGCTCCAGCCCTCCCTCGTGCCAGCCCCATCCACTGCGATTGGCTGAGCATAACAAAAGACGTCTGGGGCCTCCGTGGGACAAAGCCCACCTGGTCTGTATAAATTAGATTGGGGAGTGAGGGGCCTAATCTGTTTGCAAGTAATTTGGAGAAGAATTTAATGTCTACGTTGATTAAAGAGATAGGACGGTAATTTGTGCAAACCGAGATATCTTTGCCTGGTTTCGGGATGACTGAAAATAGTTGCCATAAGAGACTGATATGGGAAAGGACAGGGATGGGATAGAGTTAAAGATTTTGGAAAGGAAGGGGGACAGAAGAGAGGAGAAATCTTTGTAGAATTGAGCTGTGACTCCATTTGGACCTGGACTCTTTTCACTAGGGGTGTTAATTACCGCCGCAAGGTCTTTATCTGAGAAAGGGGCATCAAGTTCCTCAACTAGGTCTGTCTGCAGAGTGGGGAGAGGGGTGGCATGGTCATAGGCATCTATCCTGGTCTGGAGATCTTGGGGGACCTTTGAAATTTTATAGGGTACTATAATATTCCCAAAAGGTCTGAGCAATCCCAACCGGAGTTTGGCGAATGCCATGCTGTGCAGTGGCAATGAAGGGAACAAATGTGTGAGCTGGTTTAGGGTGAAGGAATTTAGCCAAAGCAGCTCCACATTTGTAAGAGAATTCATTCAAGAAGTGTCTGTTCTTCTCCCAGAACCGTGCGTAATGTTGGTCCAGAAACACTTGTAGCTGATTTCTGTGTTCTATAAGGGAGGCCAAGACTACTGGATCAAGAGAACGCTCATTGGACAATTCCACCTTGGTGAATGGAGTGCAATAGTTTGCTAATTTCAAAGGACATTTTCCTTTTTGCAGGCTAGACCCATATAAAAATCCCTCTAACAACACATTTTAACGCCTCCCACCGGAAAGGTAAGGGGGTCTTGTTTGAGTCATGGTTAACTAGGAACTCTCCACAACTCTGCTCCTCCATACATCTCCTGCCTCATCTCCACAACTCTGCCCTTCCATACATCTCCTCCCTCATCTCCACAACTCTGCCCCTCCATACATCTCCTGCCTCATCTCCACAACTCTGCCCTCCATACATCTCCTGCCTCATCTCCACAACTCTGCCCTTCCATACATCTCCTCCCTCATCTCCACAACTCTGCCCCTCCATACATCTCCTGCCTCATCTCCACAACTCTGCTTCTCCATACATCTCCTGCCTCATCTCCACAACTCTGCCCCCCCATACATCTCCTCCCTCATCTCCACAACTCTGCCCTCCATACATCTCCTCCCTCATCTCCACAACTCTGCCCCCCATACATCTCCACAACTCTGCCCCTCCATACATCTCCTGCCTCATCTCCACAACTCTGCCCTCCATACATCTCCTGCCTCATCTCCACAACTCTGCCCTTCCATACATCTCCTCCCTCATCTCCACAACTCTGCCCCTCCATACATCTCCTGCCTCATCTCCACAACTCTGCTTCTCCATACATCTCCTGCCTCATCTCCACAACTCTGCCCCCCCATACATCTCCTCCCTCATCTCCACAACTCTGCCCTCCATACATCTCCTCCCTCATCTCCACAACTCTGGCCCCCATACATCTCCACAACTCTGCCCCTCCATACATCTCCTGCCTCATCTCCACAACTCTGCCCCCCCATACATCTCCTCCCTCATCTCCACAACTCTGCCCTCCATACATCTCCTCCCTCATCTCCACAACTCTGCCCCTCCATACATCTCCTCCCTCATCTCCACAACTCTGCCCCCCATACATCTCCACAACTCTGCCCCTCCATACATCTCCTGCCTCATCTCCACAACTCTGCCCCCCCATACATCTCCTCCCTCATCTCCACAACTCTGCCCTCCATACATCTCCTCCCTCATCTCCACAACTCTGCCCCTCCATACATCTCCTCCCTCATCTCCACAACTCTGCCCCTCCATACATCTCCTCCCTCATCTCCACAACTCTGCCCCCCATACATCTCCACAACTCTGCCCCTCCATACATCTCCTCCCTCATCTCCACAACTCTGCCCTCCATACATCTCCTCCCTCATCTCCACAACTCTGCCCCTCCATACATCTCCTCCCTCATCTCCACAACTCTGCCCTCCATACATCTCCTCCCTCATCTCCACAACTCTGCCCCTCCATACATCTCCTCCCTCATCTCCACAACTCTGCCCCCCATACATCTCCACAACTCTGCCCCTCCATACATCTCCTCCCTCATCTCCACAACTCTGCCCTCCATACATCTCCTCCCTCATCTCCACAACTCTGCCCCTCCATACATCTCCTCCCTCATCTCCACAACTCTGCCCCTCCATACATCTCCTCCCTCATCTCCACAACTCTGCCCCTCCATACATCTCCTCCCTCATCTCCACAACTCTGCCCCCCATACATCTCCTCCCTCATCTCCACAACTCTGCCCTTCCATACATCTCCTGCCTCATCTCCACAACTCTGCCCTTCCATACATCTCCTCCCTCATCTCCACAACTCTGCCCCCCATACATCTCCTCCCTCATCTCCACAACTCTGCCCCCCATACATCTCCTCCCTCATCTCCACAACTCTGCCCTCCCATACATCTCCTCCCTCATCTCCACAACTCTGCCCTCCATACATCTCCTCCCTCATCTCCACAACTCTGCCCTCCATACATCTCCTCCCTCATCTCCACAACTCTGCCCTCCATACATCTCCTCCTTCATCTCCACTACTCTGCCCTCCATACATCTCCTCCCTCATCTCCACAACTCTGCCCCTCCATACATCTCCTCCCTCATCTCCACAACTGTGCCCTCCATACATCTCCTCCTTCATCTCCACTACTCTGCCCTCCATACATCTCCTCCCTCATCTCCACAACTCTGCCCCTCCATACATCTCCTCCCTCATCTCCACAACTCTGCCCCTCCATACATCTCCTCCCTCATCTCCACAACTCTGCCCCTCCATACATCTCCTATATCTATAATTTAAGTATAACCTGTATTGTATTTATATATTTGAACAAGCGCTGCGGAATCTGTTGGCGCTATACAAATAAATATTATTATCAATATTAAAGTTGGCTATTTTCTTGAAGTTGGCTATTTTCTTGAAGTACTGCTTTCCTGCACCTGCTTGACCTTGGTTGGGGAGATAAGAATTTGCAACAGTAAAGATTCTTAAAAAGCGAAGTTTAAGAAAGAGGTAGCGTCCTTGCGGATCACTTTGAGTGTCAACAACGGAGGCTGGTAGGGATTTATGGATCGCTATTAGAGATGAGCGAACCTGGAGCAGCTGGAGTCGATCCGAACCCGAACTTCCGGCATGTGATTAGCGGTGGCTGCTGAACTTGGATAAAGCCCTAAGGCTATGTGGAAATCATGGATATAGTTATTGTCTGTATCCATGTTTTCCAGACAACCTTAGAGCTTTATCCAAGTTCAGCAGCCGCCGCTAGTCAAATGCCGAACGTTCGGGTTCGGATCGACTCGCTATGCTAACCCCTTTAGTCTTAGCCTCTGGGTTGGTGCTATGGAAACAGTGCGGAAAATACCTGGTGCGCATTGCTGGGACATGTCCGGTCTTGAAGTGCGTTTCTTGTAGAAATAAAATATGGACCCTCTGCTTGTCCATATGATATAACACTTGTGACCTCCTCTCCGGCTTATTGAAGCCTCATATATTCAGCAAAGTTACTTTTAAAGATGCCATGAAGACCTGGTTGTAAGAAAGGGGTATGTATGGGTGGTTGGTGGGGAACGGGCAAAAGGGAGGAGAAGGGAAGAAGGAGGGGAAAAAGAGAAAAAAAGGACAAAGGAAAAGGATGTGGATGGGGCCCTATAAAGAGGAAAGAATGAAGAGAAGAGGGAGGGAGGGAAGGGAGGAGCAGGCTATAAATCCAGAAATAACATCTGTCCACGTTACGTCCAACACTGGCGTATGTACCTATTGTTACCTTGTGCAATGGGTGTGCAGCAGCAGACCCATGGCACACTTGCTGACAGATAAAGACAGTGAGCAATATGTCATGCTGAAAAAGGGTCGTCTAACTAGAATATCAGGCAAAATAATACACTGACAGTAAAATAAAATAAAACATACATACCTGGTCAACTCAACTGAGCATACAAAAACTAAGAGCCCCCCCAAAATCAAGAGCCTGTACAAAAGTAATACTAAGCCTGGGCCTGGTTGAGAACATTCTTATTCCCAGGTGGTAAAGAGCAAACCAAATTCAAGATAGGGAAATTATAAGGCTATGTTCACACTACGTAAAACTACGGCCGTAGTTTTGCAGTGTGTGACATAGCTTTATATTGAAGGGGATCCATGGTATACTACACAATAATATCACTTACATATACAATACAATATATATATTTATTTATTTACAGTATTTTAAATAAAAAAAGCATTTATTCGTTTAAATTATTCTATTGTAAATGAAAAATAGCTTTATTAGAACGAAAATTTGCTTTGTTAATTAAATATTAAGTATTACATGGAGCTGTATTAATGCCAGGATACTGCTAATACAGCTCAATGTAATACTTTATATTCAAATAAAACAGCAAATGTTTCTTCTAATTATGCTATTTTGTTATCATGCTATTATTATGCTATTTTGTTATATTTTGTTTGTTATTAGAATAAACATTTTGTTTTATATGTCCACCCAGCTCATTGGCTGGGCAGACATATAAGGACCCAACACACTGAACTCACTTAACCCCTTCTTTGCTGGTATGGGTGCAGTGTAATATCAGTCTGGCCCCCAAGGGGTTAAGGTTAAGTGGGGACACTTACTTAACCCCCTGGGGGCAGATTGTTTAGTATGGCACCCCAAGGGTTAAGGTGGATGCAATGCATCCTCCCTTAACCTCTTGGGTGCCACACTGTAAGCAGCAATCTGTAAAGATGCTGCATACCATAAGGTGCAGAACACCGGTCACAATGATGGGTGTTGTGTAGAGATGAGCGAACCCCGAGCATGCTCGAGTTCATCCGAACCTGATCAGCATTTGATTAGCGGTGGATAAAGCTCTAAGGTTGTCTGGAAAACATGGATATAGCCAATGACTATATCTGTATTTTCCACATAGCCTTAGGGCTTTATCCAACTTCAGCAGCCCCCCGCTAATCAAATGCCGAACGCTCGGGTTCGGATGAACTCAAGCATGCTCAAGGTTCGCTCATCTCTAGTGTTGTGCTTCTGTTTGTGGGTTTCTCTCTTTTTGTATTTCAGGTATCATTATCCTAAGGATTACGGCAGATTCGGTCGACTACGTCGATGACCAGCGTTTTTTGTGGGGTTTTTTTTAAATAAAATGGTCAACAAGGGGTGTGGGGTGTTTTTATTTGAATAAAAAAAAAATTCACGTGTCTGGTCTTTAATTTCTTTACTATATAGACTTAGTAATGGATTCCGTCTATTAGACGGCTTCCACTACTAAGTCAGGGCTTAGTGTTAGCCGGTATAAAACAGCTAACACTAACCCCCCCATTATTACCCCAGTACCCAATGCCACCAGGGGTACTGGGAAGAGCCGGGTGCCAGTGGTCCCAGGTCGTCAAAATTGGCGCTCCTGGACTGGGCGGCAGCAGGCTGGTAATATTAGGCTGGGGAGGGCCAAAATAAATGGCCCTTCCCACCCTGATATTACTAGGCTGCTGTTGTTTGGTTTTTAACCCGGCTGGTTATAGAAATAGAGGGAACCTATTTCCATAACCAGCCGGGTTAAAAACTAAACAACAGCAGCCTAGTAGTACCAGGGTGGAAAGGGCCATTTATTTTGGCCCTCCCCAGCCTAATAATACCAGCCTGCTGCCGCCCAGTCCAGGAGCACCAATTTTGACGACCTGGGACCACTGGCACCCAGCTCTTCCCAGTACCCCTGGTGGCATTGGGTACTGGGGTAATAATGGGGGGTTAGTGTTAGCTGTTTTATACCGGCTAACACTAAGCCCCGACTTAATAATGGATCCTATCTCCTTATATGTCTGCCCAGCCAATCAGCTGGGCGGACATGTAAAACAAAATGTTTATTCTAATGTTGCTATGGTGATCAAAAATAGCATAATTAGAAGAAACATTTGCTGTTTTAATTAAATATAAGTATTACTTTGACCTGTATTAGCGGTATCCCAGAATTAATACAGCTCCATGTAATACTTAATATTTAATTAACAAAGCATATTTGCGTGCTAATAAAGATATTTTTTGTGTATAAAAACATAATTAAAACAAATAAATGCTGTTTCTATTTAATAATATAAATTAATATATTTACATTTATTTATATATATATATATATATATATATATATATATATTTATTTTTTATTTTTTTTCATTAACAATATTTCATTGAAAAAGCATTTATTCATTTTAACTATGCTATTGTAAACGAAAAATAGCTTTATTAGAACGAAAACGGTAATTAGTCACCGGTAATGATGTTTCCCGAAGTACATGACAGCACCAACCAGAGAGAGAGGAACTCCGCACCCACAGGGACAGGAAAGCTAGAGATATAAAAGAGCAGGCTCTCCTCTTCCTCCTCAGTGAATTTCCGAGACCAAAGAGAGCCCGAATCATTAGTAATAATACAATCGTAGAAATCATAACATCCCTAACCCCAACAAAACTATTTTATCCAACCTCCATTACAACCACCTCGTGACCACACCAGTGCTACAGACCAGACTAACAGAAGGGCGGGTTATACCATGGTGCTGTCATGTACTCCGGGAAACATCATTACCGGTGAGTAATTCCCGTTTTCCCCCTCGACATGACAGCACCAACCACAGAGGATACCAGAGATGGAATTAAGGAGGGACCACCGCTTGCAAGATTTTTCTCCCAAAAGCAACCTCAGATGTAGAAGAAAGATCCAAACGATAGTGACGAAAAAAAGTGTGCGGTGAAGACCATACTGCTGCTTTGCATATCTGTTCTAGTGAGGGGTCCCCTTTCTCTGCCCAGGAGGTAGCCACTGCCCGTGTAGAGTGTGCTCTTACAGAGAGAGGAGGAGAAAGACCAGAGGACGAGTAACAAAGACATATGGCCTACCTAATCCACCTCGCTAATGTCCCTCTAGAAACCTTACTACCCTTGTTAGGCCCTTCAAACTGTACAAACAGGGAATTCGCTCTCCTGAACGGTT
Organism: Dendropsophus ebraccatus; assembly: GCF_027789765.1. Taxonomy (NCBI): domain Eukaryota; kingdom Metazoa; phylum Chordata; class Amphibia; order Anura; family Hylidae; genus Dendropsophus; species Dendropsophus ebraccatus. The sequence goes on along the minus strand of NC_091468.1, from coordinate 81,406 downwards.
TGGTGGTTTCTAAGTACTTAATCACTGTCCTCCTTACATCTAGCAAGTGATATTCTCTCGATCATTCTTGGGATTGTCACAGAAGGATGGAAGGACTATGTCTTATGACCTGTGAAAATCTGAGACTACCTTTGGCATGAAGGAGGGGTCAGGTCTGAAAATAACTGTCAGAAAGTATCTTTGTGTAAGGTTCTGAGCTAGAGAGATAGACTATTTCACAAATCCTCCTGGCCGAGGTGACTGCCACTAGGAGTGCTGCTTTTAAAGTTAACATCTTCAAGGAGGCCTCTGATAATGGCTCAAAGGGCTCCCCGATTAAGGCATTAAGGACTACATTTAAATCCCACTGAGGGGTTTACTATTTTAGGGCATATCTTTTGCAAGGCTCTAAAGAACCGCATAATCCAGGGGTGTCTAGCTTGCTGCTGATCATACAACGCCCCTAATGCTGCCTTTTTTGCAAAAAATCTAGAATCTTTGCTATGTTTGGACTACTGAAGTCCATCTGTTCTGTTCCTACAAAATTAAAGAAGGCCTGCCAAATTCTAAAATAAGTTTTGCAAGTAATCGGCTTTTTGCTCATCTGCAAGGTTGTAATAACGGTCTCTGATAACCCCTTACTCCTGAGAATCAACCTCTCAAGAGCCACGCCGTCAAGTGGAGGTGTTCCGCTTGAGGATGAAGAATCGGCCCCTGAGATAACAAATCTGGCTGCTCTGGTAGCACCCATGGGTCCTTGATCGACATGTCTCTGAGGGATGAGAACCAGGCCCTGCGAGGCCAGAATGGGGCAATCAAAATGACCTTTGCTTGTCTTTTCCTGTCTGATTTTTCTGAGGACTCTTGGTAGGAGTGCTAACGGTGGGAAGGCATATGACAGGTTCCACCGCCATGTTTGTGAGAGGGCATTCACTGCTGTTGGATTGTCCCTGGGAGACAGTGAGTAAAACTGATTTACTTGTCGATTCTCCTTTGTTGCAAATAAATCCACTTCCGGGCACCCCCACAGACGGACAATCTTTTGGAAGACCTTTGGGCTCAGCTTCCATTCTCCTTGCCTTAGTAGATTCCTGCTTAAATAGTCGGCCCTTATATTCAGTGACCCCTTTAAGTGAACTGCCGCGAGACTTAGGGTGGTATTACACGGAACGATAATCGGCCGAATTGGCCCGATTCGGCCGATTATCGCTCCGTGTAATAAATGCAACGATCAGCCGATGACAACGATCATCGGCTGATCGTTGATAAAGTTTAGAACCTATTTTCGTCGGGCGCCGACCGCGCACCGCTGCGTGTAATAGCGGTGCGTGGCCGGCGACTAACGATATACATTACCCATCCACGTTCCAGGGCTGCTCCTGCCGTCCGCTTCTCCCTGCGTCCCGCGCGCGCTCTAGCGTCACAGAGGCCTGTCAGCTGATAGGCCGCTCAGCCAATCACAGGCCGCGGCGGTCCCGGCCTGTGATTGGCTGAGCGGCCTACCAGCTGACAGGCTGCTGTGACGCTAGAGAGCGCGCGGGACCCCCGGGAGAAGAGGACGCAGGAGCAGCCCTGGAACGTGGATGGGTAATGTATGCCAGTTTAGCAAGGGCTGCAAGGACATCGGTAACGATGTCCTTGCAGCTCTTGTCAAACGATTATCGGGCCGTGTAATAGGCCCAGTAAACGAGCAACGATCTAGCAGATCGCTGCTCGTTTACAGGTATTATCGGGCCCTGCTCGGCCCGTGTAATACCACCCTTAGAAGTCTTTTTCTGCAAAAGCAAAGATTTCCTAAGCTAGGTTCAACAAACCCTCACTCCTTGTGGTGCCCTGCCTATTTATTATGGCTACCGCGGTAGAGTTATCTGTAAGAATGTTAATATTAGAATTTTTACGTATTCTCCTAACGCCTTAAGGGCTTCCAAGATTGCCGCCAGCTCCCTAAAGTTTGAGGATTTCTCCCTAAAGGAATCATCCCATCTTCCTTGGAAGTCTAGACTGCCCAAATGAGCTCCCCAACCCAAGGGACTAGCATCTGTAGTAACTACCAAGGGGCATCTCCTAATCCAAGACATTCCCACTGTAAAGTGTTCTTTGACCAACCACCAAGATAATCTGTCTACCACACCCCTGGACAATTCAATGTATCTATCTGGACAATTCAATGTATCTATCTAGCCCCTCCGGCCTTGAATGTATCTGTGCCCACGGGACTGCTGGTATAGCCGCAGTAAATAAACCCAATAAGGACAAACCCAATAAGGACATACCCCTTCTGATTGTGAGCCTTGGAGTTCTCACGGCCAGCGACACTGCGGATTGTATTTTTTGAGATTTTTCCTCTGGTAGAAAAGACTTTTGCACAGAAGAGTCTAAGATGATCCCCAGGAATTTTTTCTTTTGTGCTGGAGACAAAAAGGATTTTTCATGATTTACAATCCATCCCAATTTGCCTAAGATGACTAAGGTTCTATCTACCAGTGACTGTAAGGCCACTGCAGAGTCTGCTACCAGAAGAAAATCATCCAAGTATGGGATAAACAAACCTGGCCCTTCCCTGACATGCGCTGCCATCTCTGCCACGATTTTGGTAAACACCCTGGGTGCTATGGCTATGCCGAAGGGTAGAGCCTGAAATTGAAGATGAAACAAAGAACCATCTACAAAAATAGCAATGCGCAGGTATTTTTGAAACGCTCTGTGAATGGGGACATATAAATAAGCATCCTTCAGGTTAATCGATGCCATGAAACAATTTTCGGTAAGCAAATTAACAGTTGACTTAATCGTCTCCATTTTAAACTTCTGATATCTAAGGAACTTATTTAGTGTCTTTAAATTAATAATTACTCTATATGACTGATCTGGCTTCTGTATCAAAAAAAGATTGGAGTATAAACCATGACACCTTTCAGCCTCTGGTACTAGCACCAGGACAGTTTTATTTATCAGAGAAATAACTTCACCTTCTAAGGTCTTTTGACCTAATTCCCCCATGTGATTTCTCGTCACCAAAAACGGGTAGGTGGTAGTAACACAAAATCAAAAGTAATTCCTTCTTGGATGTAGCTCAAAACCCATGTACTTCCACAGATCTTGGCCCATTCTTTAACAAAAAATCTTAATCTGCCCCCAACCTGTTCTCCTGGTTTACTGGGAGGTAGGCTTTTTTCCTGTGTCAGATTTCTGATTGAAGAGGTACCCTCTGGATCTACTTGACCCTCTTCCTCTTCCTCTATCTGACCCTCTGCCACGGAAGTTTCCCCTTCCTTGTGCACGAAAGGACTGGGACCTTCCAGGGTGCTACGTAGCAAGAAACCCTTTCTTCTTATCCCCTGCTTTTTCCAATAAGTCCTCTAATACTGAACCAAATAAAATACTTCCCTCACAAGGAATGTTGCAGTTTTGTCTTTGCCGCCGCATCCCCCGACCAATTTTTAAGCCATATAGCCCTCCTGGCTGAGTTGGACAGGGCTGCTAACCTTGCGGAAAACCGCAAAGTGTCTGCAGAAGCGTCAGCTAAAAAAGATGCTGACTTTTTTAACCGAGGCAGGGATGCTAACAGATTTGCACTAGATTCCCCTGACTGCAACTCCTCCTCTAACTGTGCCAACCATACTAGCATGGACCTGGCCACGCAGGTGCCTGCTATGCTTGGCCTGAAGGACTCTGCTGCTGCTGCTTCCCAGGTTCGCTTTAAAAACCCGTCCGCTTTTTTATCCATAGGGTCTTTCAAAGTACCCAAGTCCTCAAAAGGCAGGGAACCCTTTTTTGACATCTTTGCAATGGCCACATCTATTTTCGGGGGATGGTCGTTGAAAGGGTATTTCTTTTTTACTGCCCTAGGCACAAACCCCTTTCTGTCCGGTTTGGACCATTCCCTCTTAATAAGGGCTGAGATACTTCTATGGACTGGGAAAACTGTTTTCTTTTTCTCTTCCAGCCCCCCAAACATGATATCTTGCACTGATTTTGGAACCACTTGTTTCTCCAGTTGCATGGTAGAGCGGACCTCCTTCACTAAAAAGTCCAAGTCCTCTAAGGGGCATAATGGCTTCCCCGTTGTGCCTTCCTCTGGAATGTTTGACTCTTCTGAACCAGAGTTGTTATTCTCTGCTCCCCCCTCCAATTCATGATCAGACTGTGCCGCACCTGAATGCGATGCACCTGCTGCATTCAATGCCGGGGGAGCTACTGCCACTGGGACTACTTTTAAGGAGCTCTGGATTTCTTCCTTAATCATTTCCCTATAACAGGAAAAATATACACATATTCAGCCATCTGCTGACTAACAATAAGGTCAGCAAACACCACCAGCATAATTTCAGGGCTATTTTATGAGGGAACACTCACTTCATAGGTGCTAGCAGAGCAGACATATTAGGAACTTCTGCTGCCACCATCTTGTTTACACAGGAGTCACATGTAGGGCGATCCGTGTCTGAAGGCAGTCTGCCCTTACAAATCCTACACTCCTTCCTGGTGCTCCTTGAGGATCTCTTAGGCTCATCCTCCTAAAGATACATTACATCCATTTAATCATATAAATCTTGTTTTACCTTAAAAGAGGCAACCCTTAGCCCGCTGGTACCCTGGGTTTCTTCTTCACTTCCGGAAGTCCCGGAGCTAGGCCGCAATGCCTCCCAGCTGCTTCCCGGTTATCGAAACCCCTCCGCGTCACCGCACAATGTTTTCCGGTGTTCCGATGCTCCGGCCGCTGACTGATTTGGGTTCCTCAGTCCTGTGGTGAGTAGGTCTTAGACCGAACTACGGCCTCTAGAGCGTCCTCCTTAGCCTTACCATGGCCCCAGGGAATAGAGGGAGCTCCGGTCTAATCTGACACGTTGGCTCCAGGCTTCCCGCAGGGACAGGAAAACCACTGAGGAGGAAGAGGAGGGCCTGCTCTTTTATATCTCTAGGTTTCCTGTCCCTGTGGGGGCAGAGTCCCTCTCTCTGGTTCGTGCTGTCATGTTGAGGGGGGAAATTTGCTTTGTTAATTAAATATTAAGTATTACAGGGATTGGTATTATTGCCGGGGATCGCTAATACCAGTCCCTGTAATTGTGGTTTAATGCTGCTTCCCTGCTTTACCAGTTGCATTCCAGAGGTGTTTGCTTCATTTTCTAAAGGTGTCATTATGGACTTGGTGACCTCCAATTCTAACCTATAGACTTTAATGGGGTTCGATATTCGATTGAACAGTCAAACATCCCAGTCTATTTGAATAGAATTTTGAATATTTCACTATTCTTTCATCTTTAGTAATCATGTAAGCTTTCCGCAATAGTACTAATGCCCTTTGTGCCCCTATGTAGTAATCATGAATATGCAAAAGAAAAGCCTGTGGAGCCTCATTGATGAGTCTCGAAACACAGGACTAGCCAGATATCCCTCCGGGAAGGACCCAGCCAAGGGGCGGCTCCTGTAAGGAAACCACCAAAACCACCATATTAAGTGGCCCTATAAGTCAATGTAATGACAAGGGAAACACCAAGGCCAGGTAACCATCCACATACAGCTGTTTAGGGGTGTTGCCCCTCATCATTGTGGAGCAGGATTATGTCTAGGTGGAAGCAATGCCTAGTAGAGCCATAAGAGAAACAGATCGCTGATCTTAGGGAGACCAGCCAAATGATAACACTGCTGGCTGCTAGTGAAAGTGTTCAATGCAGTGAAATCCTAGGTGCACTGATGAGGGGCAACACCCCGAAACAGCTGTATGTGGATGGATACCTGGCCTTGGTTTTTCCCTAGTCATTACATTGACTTATAGGGCCCCTAATATGGCGGTTTCCTTACAGGAGCCACCCCTTGGCTGGGTCCTTCCCAGAGGGATATCTGGCTAGTCCTGTGTTTCAAGACTCTTCAAAGAGGCTCCACTGGCTTTTATTCTGCATATTCATGTTTCCCAGGGGGCAATGAGCACTTTTACTAGCAGCTGGCAGTGTTATCATTTGGCTGGTGTCCCTGAGATCAGCGATCTGTTTCTCTTATGAAGTAATCATGCAACCTCCCCTCAATAGTAGTAACACCCTACTTTAGCCAATTAAAAAAATACTACTGTAAAAAAAAAGTAAATGAAAAAAAAAAAAACCAAACCTTTCACTAATGTGGTCCTGGTCCCCATGATGAAAGAAGGGGCTCTGCCCTCATCCTGCAGCCTCTGAGGGAGTAGTGGATCAGGGAACTGCCCCTCCATTCCAGGCAACTGCATCTGGGACCAGAGAAGGAAGATACCGCCAGAAGAGGGCCGAAGATCCAAGGCAACAAATCTGGGTTAGCCCTCTATATGCCACAAAATAGAAATACCCCTGATATTAACAAGTGAAACACAGGAATACAAAGATTTTTGTTGCCACTGAACAACTGCATTAGACATTACTATCCTGACTATAGTACATAATAATATTTATTTGTATAGCGCCAACAGATTCCAATGTGCTTTTTTTTTTTATATACATACAGTACAGAGGTTACATAATCCACAGTTGAATAATTAGAATAAATAAAAATAAGATAAAAATACAAAGTGTAAACAAGACCTATTCTTTGGAGCTAACAGACTACAACTGGGGTCGACACTAGGCACAAGTGCTTTATTTGTCCATGGTCCCGCCATTGTACATAGTCGGAAGGAACAGGATGAGCTGGTCACATGTCGATGTCTGATTGCAAGTAAAATGTATAAAGTGCATGGAACAGTCAAGAGATATATAGTGAGAGGACGACAGAAAGGGGAACAAGTTTAGGGAATGTTATAAGCCTGAAGAGATGAGTCTTCAGGATGCGCTTGAAACTGTGAGTATCGGGTATGAGTCTGAGGTCTTTGGGTAGGGCGTTCCAGAGAACTGGTGCAGCACGAGAGAAGTCTTGGAGGTGGGAATGAGAGGTTCTGATTAGTGTAAGATCATTAGCAGAGCATAGAGCACAGGAAGGATGATAGGTGGAGATGAGGGAGGAGATGTATGGAGGGCAGAGTTGTGGAGATGAGGGAGGAGATGTATGGAGGGCAGAGTTGTGGAGATGAGGGAGAAGATGTATGGAGGGCAGAGTTGTGGAGATGAGGGAGAAGATGTATGGAGGGCAGAGTTGTGGAGATGAGGGAGGAGATGTATGGAGGGCATAGTTGTGGAGATGAGGGAGGAGATGTATGGAGGGGCAGAGTTGTGGAGATGTATGGGGGGCAGAGTTGTGGAGATGAGGGAAGAGATGTATGGAGGGCAGAGTTGTGGAGATGTATGGAGGGCAGAGTTGTGGAGATGAGGGAGGAGATGTATGGAGGAGCAGAGTTGTGGAGATGAGGGAGGAGATGTATGGAGGAGCAGAGTTGTGGAGATGAGGGAGGAGATGTATGGAGGGCAGAGTTGTGGAGATGAGGGAGGAGATGTATGGAGGAGCAGAGTTGTGGAGATGAGGGAGGAGAAGTATGGAGGGCAGAGTTGTGGAGATGAGGAGATGTATGGAGGGCAGAGTTGTGGAGATGAGGGAGGAGATGTATGGAGGGCAGAGTTGTGGAGATGAGGGAGGAGATGTATGGAGGGGCAGAGTTGTGGAGATGAGGGAGGAGATGTATGGAGGGCAGAGTTGTGGAGATGATGGAGGAGATGTATGGAGGGGCAGAGTTGTGGAGATGAGGGAGGAGATGTATGGAGGACAGAGTTGTGGAGATGAGGGAGGAGAAGTATGGAGGGCAGAGTTGTGGAGATGTATGGGGGGCAGAGTTGTGGAGATGAGGGAGGAGATGTATGGAGGACAGAGTTGTGGAGATGAGGGAGGAGAAGTATGGAGGGCAGAGTTGTGGAGATGAGGGAGGAGAAGTATGGAGGGGCAGAGTTGTGGAGATGAGGGAGGAGAAGTATGGAGGGGCAGAGTTGTGGAGAGCTTTATGGGTGAGGGTGAGGAGTTTGAAGTAAATTCTGGACTTCATGGGTAACCATTGCAGTGACTGGCACAGAGGAGAAACATAAGTGTAACGGCTGAAGATGAGCCTGCCTGCTGAGTTCAGGATAGACTGAAGAGGGGAGATTTTAGAGAAAGGGAGACTGATAGTAGGGAGTTACAATAGTCAAGACGAGAACTGATCAGGGCGACAGTCAAGAGTATGAGCTGTGACAATGGTGAGAAATGGGCGGATTCTGGAGATGTTCTTGAGATGTAGATGTTGATCGAACAGCGGGAATTTTCAGGTTCAGACTTTTCATTCAAAATCGATGGTTCGAGTTCGAAGGAACCTGAACATTCCCGCCGTTGCAATCAACTCTAGACAGGAGCTGCAAGAGCTTGGATATAGGGGGTAAAAGATAGATCAGAGTCTAACATAACCCCCAGACATGGAGCTTGATGCACAGGAGTTATGCTAGTACCACAGACTGAGAGTGAGATGTCGGGTTTGGGTTTGTTAGCGGGAGGGAATATGAGAAGTTCAGGTTGAGTTTGAGAAATAGAGGCCATAGCAGGGGTGTAACTAGGATTCATGGGGCCCCATAGCAAAAAAACTTTAAGGGGTCCCCCTCCCCTTTGCACAAAAAAAAAAAAATAATCTTTTGTGACCAGAGGCAGAATCCTGCCTGCAGCTACAAAAGTTACTGGCAGAGCAGAGACCCAATGGCTGCTTGTTCTGTCAGTCCACTGTATTTAAATTGCAGGGTTTAGGCCAGGTTCAGACTATGTAAGTGTGCGGCTGTATTTGCGGCTGTAATTGTGCTGCGGTATTTTTGGTGGTTCATGCGTACGCTGGAAAGTATACGATATACGGCTGCACAGTGCACACTATGTATGAATCTACGGCCCGATCCCGTAAAAAATGAACAAGACCATTGTTTGCGGCTGGAAACGCAGCCGCGTTGACAGGCGGTCCGTACGGAGTACTTCAAAAATAGCCGGCAATGATGCCACATAAAAAATACAGCCGCACAGTTACATAGTGTGAACCTAGCCCCCAACTGCATTAGGAGCCCTTATGGTTAAATGCATACTATAGGTGCAGGAGCAGACTACCTTCTGCTTCACCCCTCATGTATTGCAGTGCGTGAGTGACCCAATGTTCTCTTACATGCTGCAACACAAAAAAAGTTAAAAAGGAAGACAAGATTTCTATTTCACTGCTCCTGCACTGATAACCCCTGACCTCTGGATGGAGCTCTGCACATTTTCCTACTTGATTGCAGCAGCTGGAGATAAGAGGTCAGGGGGTATCAGAGCAGTGAAGCAGAGATCTCCTTGTCTTTTACTTATTAACCCTTTTTGAGTTGCAGCATGTAAGTGAACACTGGGTCACCTATACCCTGCAGTACATAAGGCTTTAAGCAGATTATTGACACTGACAGATTATTGACACTGACACACAGAACTTACAGCTCAGTCTTCTTCTTCCTCTCTGTCGGGCTGCTCTCCACACTGTTAGGTTGAGGACCTTTGGGTCATGTAATCAGGTCCTTCACCCTCTCTCTCTCTCCCTGCAGGCCCTGCTCCATCACCTGTGTCCTCTGATGTTCAGCGCTCACCCTGCACTACAGTGAGCAGGCTGTACATTGAACCACCGGCCCCTCTCCCTCTCTGGGCCCCTACAGGCACTGTGGTCCCTGGCACTTGCCCAGATAAGCCCTTTGCTGATGCTGGCCCTGTTCTCCACCATGTGATGGGCACGGTCGGCTGCCACCTTTCCACGCCATCAGTTGCCTGAAGACATTGGAATTACATCATTTTATATCACTCTAAAAGCCTAAAGCAAAGATCTACAATAGTGCTAAGCGTACCGTGGTCCCAGCATCACCGGCTGATATATACATATAAAGTTGGGCTCAAAAATTTACATACCCAGGCACAATTGACAGCATGACAGCCTGAAGTCTTTTGTGGTATTTGTGGATGAGGCTCTTTATTTTGGGTAAAGCTGTCCATTCTTCTTGGCAAAAAGCCTCCAGTTTCTGTAAATTCCTGGGCTGTCCTGCATGAACTCCGGATTCCCACATACACATGCATGCTCAGAGCTGCTGACAGCTATCCCTCCGGATTCCCACATACACATGCATGCTCAGAGCTGCTGACAGCTATCCCTCCAGATTCCCACATACACATGCATGCTCAGAGCTGCTGACAGCTATCCCTCCAGATTCCCACATACACATGCATGCTCAGAGCTGCTGACAGCTATCCCTCCAGATTCCCACATACACATGCATGCTCAGAGCTGCTGACAGCTATCCCTCCAGATTCCCACATACACATGCATGCTCAGAGCTGCTGACAGCTATCCCTCCAGATTCCCACATACACATGCATGCTCACAGCTGCTGACAGCTATCCCTCCGGATTCCCACATACACATGCATGCTGACAGCTGCTGACAGCTATCCCTCCGGATTCCCACATACACATGCATGCTCAGAGCTGCTGACAGCTATCCCTCCGGATTCCCACATACACATGCGTGCTCAGAGCTGCTGACAGCTATCCCTCCAGATTCCCACATACACATGCATGCTCAGAGCTGCTGACAGCTATTCCTTTCAGATTCCCACATACACATGCATGCTCAGAGCTGCTGACAGCTATCCCTCCGGATTCCCACATACACATGCATGCTCAGAGCTGCTGACAGCTATCCCTCCGGATTCCCACATACACATGCATGCTCAGAGCTGCTGACAGCTATCCCTCCGGATTCCCACATACACATGCATGCTCAGAGCTGCTGACAGCTATCCCTCCGGATTCCCACATACACATGCATGCTCAATGCAGAGAGGCAGGATACCCTTCTAGCAGTGGCCTATTAGTAGGCAGCAGTGTCGGACTGCTGTATTTTGGGCCCACCAGAGGAAATGATCCTTGGGGCCCATCAATAAAGAACCAATGAGAAGCGAAATGCCGACCTGCCGAACCTTGACCCCTTTCCTTGATTCATCAGTATCTGTGACAACTTCCTAATAAACAACATGTTTTCAGTCGAACTACAACTCTCAGAATGCCCTAAACTTATAAAGCTCTCCATGTATAAGAATTGTAGTTTCTGAGAGGACGACCCTTTAAAAATGATGGTTATGCAGAGGATCGTGGTGGCTGAAATCTGTGGGTCACAACCATCAGCTCTGAAGGTCAGGCAATAAATCTCTACAGCGCCAGATGCTATCCGAGGATTGTCTATTCACTTTATTAGAATTCCCAGCATATTCTGAAGGCTGTAGACTGTCAGTAAATGCTGGGAGTTGTAGTGTCTGCAGCTGTTGTAGTTGAAGGACCCTACTGTACATTGGATGCTGTATGGTAGATCAGAATACTTAGATCTGTAGGGGATCAGTGTGTGGAAGTGACCTCATCATACCGTCACACTGTTACTAACCAAATCAGTATAATCAAGAATAATATTACCAATACCACCAATTTACAGTATAAGAAACAAATATTTTTAGTGACTAATACCACCATACCATTACCAATATCCAGTATACCAAGACCAACAATAAGAGAACATAATTAACAAATATTATCACAACCCCTTCACCACCACCTCCATACCATTACTAAATGACATCCATTCTATAAATACCAATATCCCCACATACACTGATCCATTTAGAGGTAGATACTAATGGTACACAGGCTCTACACACCATGTAAGTTATTACAGTGCAGTTACATCCACTGACTCACAGGGGAAGTCTTCCATAAGTCACTCACAGATGAGGTCTTCTCCGATTGCGGCCGCTCACTTTTCACTTTCTTCTCTATCTTGCTGGGCCATCATGAAGACTTTTCATGGACACAACGCATTTCCTAAGAATCTGCCTGACAAATATTTTAACCCCTCCCCCAACATTATCCTTATCCAAAGGCCACATCTGTTTTACATGGTAACTTTGCTTCCTCTGTGCCCCAATATAAGCGATTAGCCCCAGTGTGTGCCTCCAAATAGTCTGTCCCTCTGTGCCCCATATAATAGATCTTCTCTAGGCAGTGTCCCCCAAATAGTATTAGGCTACTCTACATTGCTCGCCTATAGTCGTCAAGCCCGTGTCACATTTAGTAGTTTGGCCCCTCTGTGCCTCCCTCTTCTCTACGCCAACATAGTATTAACCCCCCCCTCTATGCCTCCATATAGTATAGCCCCCCCCACTGTACTTTCATAAAGTAGCAGACCTCATATTGTACATGTGCCCCTGTGCCGCAGCCCCCATATAGTATATACCCTCCATGCAGCAATTCCCATATAGTATTACTTCCCATCCCCATATAGAATAGGCGCCTCTGTGTAGCATGCCCCTAGATAAAATAGGCCCCTCTTTGTAGCATCCCTCATACATATAGGCATCCCTTCCATATAGAATAAGCCCTTCTGTGTAGCATCCCGATCATATAGAATAGGTCCCCCTCTGTAGCATCCCCTTCATATATATAGGTCCCTCTGTGCAGCATAGCCTTCATATAGAATAGGTCCCTCTGTGTAATATACCCTCCATATATATAAGCCCCTCTGTGCAGCATCTCTCCATGTAAATAAGCCCATCTGTGTAGCATCCCATAATATATATCCATGAATCCCCTCCATGAAGAATAGGCCCCTCTGTCCAGCATCCCCCATATATATAGGTCCCCCTGTGCAGCATCCTCCATATATATAGGTCCCTCTGTGCAGCATCCCCCTATATATATAGGCCCCTCTGTGCAGCATCCCCCATATATATAGGTCCCTCTGTGCAGCATCCCCCTATATATATAGGCCCCTCTGTGCAGCATCCCCCATATATATAGGTCCCTCTGTGCAGCATCCCCCATATATATAGGTCCCTCTGTGCAGCATCCCCCCATATATATAGGTCCCTCTGTGCAGCATCCCCCCATATATATAGGCCCCTCTGTGCATCCCCCCATATATATAGGTCCCTCTGTGCAGCATCCCCCCATATATATAGGCCCCTCTGTGCAGCATCCCCCCATATACATAGGCCCCTCTGTGCAGCATCCTCTCATATATATAGGTCCCTCTGTGCAGCATCCCCCCATATATATTGGCCCCTCCGTGCAGCATCCCCCCATATACATAGGCCCCTCTGTGCAGCATCCCCCATATATATAGGCCCCTCTGTGCAGCATCCTCTCATATATATAGGTCCCTCTGTGCAGCATCCCCCCATATACATAGGCCCCTCTGTGCAGCATCCCCCCATATACATAGGCTCCTCTGTGCAGCATCCTCCATATATATAGGTCCCTCTGTGCAGCATCCCCCCATATACATAGGCTCCTCTGTGCAGCATCCTCCATATATATAGGTCCCTCTGTGCAGCATCCCCCCATATACATAGGCTCCTCTGTGCAGCATCCTCCATATATATAGGCCCCTCCGTGCAGCATCCCCCCATATACATAGGCCCCTCCGTGCAGCATCCCCCCATATATATAGGCCCCTCTGTGCAGCATCCCCCATTTACATAGGCCCCTCCGTGCAGCATCCCCCATCTACATAGGCCCCTCCGTGCAGCATCCCCCCATATACATAGGTCCCTCTGTGCAGCATCCCCCATATATAGGTCCCTCCGTGCAGCATCCCCCCATATACATAGGCCCCTCCGTGCAGCATTCCCAATGAAGAATAAAAACAAAATAATAAAAGCCTACTCACCCCTCACAGTGCTCCCCAGGAGTCTCTCTCCTTCCTGGACCTCCGGCTCCATGCAGCTTCCTGGGCTTCATTCCTCTTCTGGCCTCCGCTTCTCTCTGCTCCACACCGGCGTGCATCCAGGAAGTGACGTCACAGGGAGGAGGACACTCTAGCTGACGGCTGACGTGCCTGCGTCTGCTGCCTTTGGAGGGCAGTTTAAAGGGGCAGTTCTCACAAAAGGCACAGAGAGTTTATTTATTCTAGACTCCAGATGGTACAAATAGCATACTTACAGTTACTATGCACTCCTAGGGGGACATTTATTAAGACTGGTGTACAAGTAATAAAGCCTCGTCACCTTTTCCCTGGCCGGATTTACTAAGAGGTGCATGCCTCTTAGTACAGCCAGCTGGCCCTGCGTAAACCTTTATATATGAGTCCATGCTTCCTCCCCGCCTTGTCCGCCCCATGCCTATCAGGCAAGTGGGGGATACAACTGGCGTACCGCATGATGATAAATCTCTCTCCTAGTGTTTATACAATGCTGTTATAAATGCAGTAAATGCTGCCGTCACACAGACCCCAGGGCAGTGTTACCGTCACACAGACCCCAGGGCAGTGTTACCGTCACACAGACCCCAGGGCAGTGTTACCGTCACACAGACCCCAGGGCAGTGTTACCGTCACACAGACCCCAGGGCAGTGTTACCGTCACACAGTCCTCAGTGCCAGAGTTTGGTAATGTGATTCCCTTACTTGGCATGTTGCTTAGTGTAGCATTGTACACTATGATACTGATCAGTGACTTTTATGACCCTCTGGAATCCAGAGCTGGGACCTTCTACCCTCTCCAGAGGCGTCATCTGTGCCTGGTAATGTGGTCCCACCCTGCCCCCTGCTAACTGATGAGGCACAGAAGGTGGTAGCAGGGTAGGTAAGTTCTGTGTGTCTTTGTGTGGGGGAGATATAGATTCGAGTAGACGTAGTGTGAGTTCAACAGCTTAATACTCAATGAGGTTAACCTTAAAAACCTCTACCCCAAGATGATGTACTAGAAATGGAAAAAAAAAGGAGTAAAAGATCCTCTAATTAAAGTGTCACTGTCGTTAAAATTTTTATTGCAGGCGATTTTAAGAAACTTTGTAAATAGGTTTATTAGCCGAAAAATGAATTTTTATCATGAAAAAGCAGTTTGAAGCTCTCCCCCCTGTCTTCATGGTTTTTCTATGGAGAGAGAAAGTAAAGGCAGCAAAACAGGACAACAAAGAGTTCATTTACATTCACATCACGGGCTATCTCCTCTGCAGTCACTACTGACCTCTCTGACCTCTAATTAGGGCTCTGAATAGCTCCCCCGCTGAGCAATCCTTTGCTGCCGCTAATCTCCCTCCTTCCCCCTCCCCCCTTCATAGAACAGACAGATCTGACTGATGAAAAAACAGTCAAGATTTCCTGATTCTGAGCAGTGGATGACAGAAAGGAGAGGAGGGGGAAACCTGGGAAAAGGCTTTTTACATGCAGATAATGGCAGATTTGCCTAATAAACCCAATTACAAGGTTTCTTAAAATATCCTGGACTATTGCTTTCTGCAAAAAAAAAATTTAACAACACTGACTCTAAGTATTAGGATATTTAATGTATCTAGAAATATCTAAAAATGTTGCAGAAATAAATCATATATATATATATATATATATATATATATATATATATATATATATAGACAGTGCATAAATTAATAAATTGATGAACCATAGACAGCAAATGAAAGACATAAATGTAAAAAAAGAAACAAAATTAAAAACAAAAAAATGCTAAAAACGCATAAACAGTATAAAAAGATAATTGATAATGCAAAAAATGCAAAAAGAAGATGCAGAAGTTAAAGGAGAAGTCTGGCGAAAAATTCTATTTAAGTTTTGTATTGCCCCCAGAAGTTATACAAATCCCCAATATAGACCTATTATGGCAAATGCTTATAAAGGGCTTTTTTCCCTGCACTAACTACTGCATCAAGGCTTTACTTCCTGGACAACATGGTGATGTCACTTCCTGGATAACATGGTGATGTCACTTCCTTGATAAAAAATGGTGATGTCACGACCTGACTCCCAGAGCTGTGCAGGCTGTGGCTGCTGGAGGGGATGATGGCAGAGGGATGCTCAGTGTCCCTCCAGTGTCCCCCTGCTATCATCCTTTCCAGCAGCCACAGCCCGCACAGCTCTGGGAGTCGGGTCGTGACATCCCCATGTTATGCAGGAAGTGACATCACCATGTTATCCAGGAAGTGACATCACCATGTTACTCAGGAAGTGAAAAAATTTTGCTGGACTTCTTCTTTAAGTTCATTAGGAGTTCATAGATGTGGTTAATGAGATAAATTAGTAGGGTTAGCTGATAATTCATGAAGTTCATGTATCTTTTGTGTATTCAATATTGTTTGTTGTTGTCAGGGAAAAGATACACTGTAAAGGCCACAAGAGTTTAAATTTGTAGTGAGTTGCCGATGTGATATATATCAAAACACACAAGACATACATTCAAGTTGTGGTGTACAGCTCCTGGAACATCGGAACTACACT
The DNA here is from genome assembly GCF_027789765.1 of Dendropsophus ebraccatus. Lineage (NCBI taxonomy): Eukaryota > Metazoa > Chordata > Amphibia > Anura > Hylidae > Dendropsophus > Dendropsophus ebraccatus. Next base: position 65,241 of record NC_091468.1, on the reverse strand, counting down.
GCGGGAGAACAGCTTGATTTAGCGGGAGAACGGCACCCAGACCGTGCGGGAGAACAACGAGCGCTCCACATACACCACAATCTATGAACTGCTAATGAACTTAACTTCTGCATTTTTAATTCATTTTAACGTGTTTTTAGTGCATTTTTTGTTTTTAATTTTTTTTCTTTTTTTTACATTTCCTTTTTCCATTTGCTTTTCTATGGTTCATCAATGTATTAATTTATGCACTGTCTATATATATGCGATTTATTTCTGCAACATTTTTAGATATACAGATTTGGCTGGACATGAGGAGAGTAAGCTGCAGCGCTCTTGCTCACCATGTTGCTGTGTATCTTATATGTCTAGCGTCCATTGCATTGCCTGTTCATAGATCATGAGCCCTTTTTGTGACACTCAGGACAGTGTTGCCTTCACACAGCTCTCAAGAACACAATGCCATTAAATAAAAACTCATGGTAGATATTTTTGCATTGCATACTAAACCTTTTCCTGAAAGACCTTTGTTAACTATTTCCTTAAGCTCCCATCCAGTCCAGTACACAAGGGAACCTGACCCGACTACCCTTCGGGCTTCAGGGCGGCCATTCTTTGGCTGCACACCTCTCATCACTGACTAGGCCTACTGATATCCTCCAACACTGAGAGCTCCCAAAAACCCACTGGCCCCAAAAAAGCTGACTCCTCCCATGGCTGGCAATATGCTTACACGGCTTAAGTGACACCCCGCATAGAATTGCACAAGCTGCGAGGTGAATATTTAAAGTGACACTGTCACCCTCATTATTCATTTTTCAATCTATAAAGATGTGTGTAACCCGCATATAGCTCTCTGCATACCTGTTAGTTTTTTTTTTTTTTTCATGAGGCGGGTTTCTGTGAAATTGTAGCTTTGGTGAGCTTCTTCTAGCGCCACTGGGCGGGGCTTAGTCCCTGAAGCGCCACATAGCCCCGCCCATTACAGCGCCATTGGCCCCATCATATGTCCCGGCCGCCGCTCACAGTTTTGAGGACTCCTTGACGTCGGGGACGTGCGTGTCCACATCCCCCGGCGTCTTGCGTGTGCGGGTCCGTCATGTGCCGCGCAGGCGCAGAAGGTGACCACCTGGTCACCCACAGCCGGGCTGTGCGTGCGGTCGCACAGCCTGCGGATTACACCAGCCGCACAGTCCCTTGTTGTTGTGATCGCTCCGGAGTCCTCGCTGCGGCTGTGAAACCCTCCTCAAAGCCAGCAGCTAGGCGCAGACATAGTGCGCAGGCGCACTGCGGTGGTCCTTTTCAGAGCACCGCCCAGTGGCGCTAGAAGAAGCTCACCAAAGTTACAATTTCACAGAAACCCGCCTCATGAAAAAACTAAAAAAACTAACAGGTATGCAGAGAGCTATATGCGGGTTACACACATCTTTATAGATTGAAAAATGAATAATGAGGGTGACAGTGTCACTTTAAGGACAGTCTCCATGAGAACATATTAAAGTGCCTAAATGCTAACCACAGGCAGCAGGTGTACTCCTGACAGCTCACATCATAGGAACCAGATCTCAACACTGTCTGTATTGTTAGGACTAAACCATTCTGTTTTCAGGGAGTTACCTTTAAAATCCGGCAGATGTGCAAATGAATTCCCCAGGCAAATCACAGCATCAAATCCCCTTCCAGGGCAAGAGATGTCCTGATCCAAAGACAGCCAGTTACCTTCTTCAATGACTGCAACAGGCAGAGCGTTATTAGTAAAGACAGATGCCAACCCCTCAGCGTGACCCCTCCCTATATCACACATAAGATCCATCACTCATCACACTGAGTAAGTAAAATTACATATTACCCTTCATTACCTACCTCTATTCAGGAATATTTCCTCACCACTGGTGGTCACTACAAGGTGTTTAGTGCATTAATCACTGATTCAATGATGAGTGATGGATAATTTAAGTGGTGTGAGGTAGGGATCGTACACATGGAGGTTATTCTATAGACATCATACATCTGGGGGCAGTGTGAACTTGATTTTCTCCAACATTTCTAACTATCCTATGTGCAAAAATAGACACCATCACTGTCTGTGGATGGATACCTTACTTGGGTATTTTACAAGTCCTGTCTTTATGATTGTGCCTTGTTGGAAGGTGGTTTCCTTGAATGGAGCCCCTCCTTGGCTTGGTTGTTCCTTTCCAGTAGAAGACCTGGCTAGCTCACTAAGAAAGACGTGATGGTGTCTCCGAAGTATTTTTGATTTCCCAGGGGGTTATGTTCCTAGATTCACTAACGTTAAGGAACACCTTATGATGTCTCTGCAGTGTTTTGGTTGATCTCCCTAAGGGTCTGTACCGTTCATGACCCGTGATACCCCACTACAGATCCCCCCACACACACACACACACACTATGTGTCCCATCATCTATATTTACTGTGACCAGTGAGACCCCACTACTGATCCCCCATCATCTATATCCTCCATGACCAGTGAGACCCCACTTATGATCCCAACACATCTGGCGAGAATCTCTCCTCACCCCAATTGTCAAAAGCCGGCTCTTTTCTTCTGTTCCAGCGAGTCTTCAAGGCGTACTTCAGCATCTTATCGCTGGCATCTACACTGACCACAGAGAATCCTTCTTCTACCAACATCTCCGAGTCCACCCTGAAGAAAAGTGTAAGACCATGAATGACCATGGCGGTAACGGGCAAGCAGCTAATGGTTCCTACCATACAACACATCAGACAGGGGAAACCCTAACAGTGATGCTGACAGATACAGCATCCCTAGGAGGACTGTCCCCAACTCAGTTGGGGCAATGTACAGCTTCCTGGAAGGGGAGAACAATGCATGAATTATTACTACATATTATATGACACAAAAGGAGAAAACAGGCTGCACTGCTGTCTATGGAGGAGGAGAAACACTAACAGTGATCACAGGCGAAATGTATAGTGACTATTGATCGTACAGGATGGCAGAGCAGTGTAATCAAAACAGAACAGGAGGATATATATTTGTGTATGTGTATAATAGGCAGGTTTACATTCATTTACTGTAGATTTTCCAACCACATCGGCTGGAATTTTCCTCCCAGTGTCCACTACTCTTTCAAAAAAAAAATTCATTTTCTCATGTTTCTCCTGATCTTCCCACAATGATATCACATTTGTTCCCTTGTTGTTGTGTTTATTTTCTCAAAGAAGTTCTCATTGGGGGTGCAACTAGTGCCGCAAAATAAATATAGGTGTCAGTAAGAATACATACGACTTCCGGATCCGGCGCAGCAGTGGCGAGCCAGAGCTCCTGCTAGACCCCAGCCTGTATCTGTCGCAACTGTCCTACGGACGACAGACCGCACACCTGCTGGCACCAGAAGATCCCAGAGGGTCGCGATGGACAAGTTTGTCCAAAAAAGGGCACCGAAACAGCCCGTCACAGCGGCTACAATAAGCGTGCCGGGTCCAAGATGGCGCCCGTAACAGGGGAGGGAGGGAGGAGGAGGAGACGCTTCAGACATGGAGACGGGCCCAGCTATGCTGCAGCAGCTTCAGGTCAGACACAATGAAACGAGGGACACACAGGGATCCCAGATCACTGAACCGCAGACCCTCACCACCAATCTCCCTCCACAACCAGCTGCAGCATCAGCCTTTGATTATAAGCAACTGGCAGCTGAAATGATGAAATTAATGTCACCAGAGGTGCAGAAATCGGTGGATCAGATCCACCATACAACAAATACAATCTGAGCTTAAGGATCACACTGCACGCATTACTACATTGGAATCCAGAGTATCTTTCCTAGAGGATGAAAATAAGGAGACTCAGGATCACTTACAATTGATGGAAGACGAGATGTCTAGGGTTAATGAAAAGCTTGAAGATTTAGAAAAGATTGAGACGTAATAACCTGCGTCTGGCGGGGGTAAGCGAAAGGGTTTTACCCTCGGAATTACAAGCATTCTGCGAGAAAGATTTACCCAAAGCGCTGGGACTGCAACATCCCTGCAGGGTAGAGAGAGCGCACAGGTTGGGGCCCTGCACCCGATACACGCACCCAGACAGAAGCTTCTAACATTGCTCAGAGACCGCACCAAGTCATCTTTAACCCCTTAAGGACCGGGCCTAAAATGGCCTTAAGGACCGGAGCAAATTTTATGAATATGACCTGTGTCACTTTATTCATTAATAACTTCGGGATGCTTTTACCTATCCGGCTGATTCTGAGATTGTTTTCTCGTGACATATTGTACTTCACATTTCTTGTAAATTGGAGTCGATACTTATAACGAATCTTTATGAAAAAACCCAAAATAACGTGAAAAATTTTTAAAAAATGCATTTTTCCAACTTTAAACCTTTTCTGCTTATACAGAAAATGGTTATGCCACATAAATTATATATTAAATAGCATTAGCAACATGTCTACTTTATGTTGGCAGCATTTATTAAACTATATTTAATTTTTTTTAGACAATAGAAAGCGTAAAACATTAGCAGCAAATTTCCAAATTTTCAGTAAAATTTCAAAATCAGATATTTTTAGGGACCTGTTCAGGTTTAAAGTGTATTTGAGGGGCCCGTATGTTAGAAAGCCCCAAAAAGCACCCCATTTCAGAAACTGCACCCCCCAAACTCTGCAAAAGCAGATCCAGAAAGTTTTTTTAACCCTTTAGGGGAGTCACAGAAATAAAAGCTAAGTGTGTAAGAAATTTGAAAATTTTAATTTTCTGTGCAGAGATTTTATTGTAATCCAATATTTTTCATAATTATAAACTTATTACCAGAGAAATGCACCCCAATATTTATTGCCCCGTTTCTGCAGTTTATAGAAATACCCCATATGTGGCCCTATTGCGCTATTTGACGCAACCACAAGCCTCAGATATAAGGGAGTGCCTAGTGCATTTCAATGGCTCCGTTATATTTGGTCATTTCTGACTGTACCACTTCAGGTTGGCAGAGGCTCTGGGGTGCCAAAACCTAAAAAACACCACTAAAGGGACACCATTCAGAAAACTACACCCCTCAAGGAATGTAACAAGGGGTGCGGTGAGCATCTGGACCCCACAGGTGCTTCACAGATTTTCCCAACAATATGGCGTGAAAAAAGACAAAAGTATTTTTTACACTAAAACGTTGTTCTAGACTTCAATTTTTCATTTTCACAAAGGGATAAAAGGAAAAAAAAAACACAAAATATGTAGCGGAGTTTCTCCAGAGTACGGAAATACCCCACATGTGGACATAAAGTGCCAAGCGGGCGCAGGACGAGCCTCCAAAGGGAAGGAGCGCCAATTGGCCTTTGCAAGCTGGATTTTACTGGAATGGATTTCAAGGGCCACGTCGCATTTACAGAGCCCTCGTGCTGCCAAAACACTGGAAACCCCCCACAAGTGACCCCATTCTGGAAACTACACCCCTCAAGGAATCTAACAAGGGGGGCAGTGAGCATATGGACCCCACTGGTGACGGGCACAAATGTGGAACAATGTGACGTGAAAGTGAAAAATTTCATTTTTTCACTTTCACGGCAAAAATGTGCCCGTCATCAAGGGGTCCATATCCTCATTGCACCCCTTGTTAGATTCCTTGAGGGGTGTAGTTTCCAGAATGGGGTCACTTGTGGGGGGTTTCCAGTGTTTTGGCAGCACAAGGGCTCTATAAATGCGACATGGCGTTCATCATCCATTCTAGCCAAATCCAACCTCCAAAATCCAAATGGCGCTCCTTCCCTTCGGAGGCTTGCCCTGCGCCCACATGGCGCTTTATGTCCACATGTGGGGTATTTACGGACTCGGGGGAAATTGCTCTAAACATTTTGTGTGTTTTTTTCTCTTTTAACCCCTTGTGAAAATAATAAATTCAAGGCTAGACCAACATTATAGTGTAAAAAATGTAATATTTCATTTTCACGCCACATTGTTCCATATTTGTGTCCGTCACCAGTGGGGTCCATATGCTCACTACACCCCTTGTTACATTCCCTGAGGGGTGTAGTTTCCATAATGGGGTCACTTGTGGGGGATTTCAACTGTCTTGGCAACACAGGGGCCTTTTAAATGCAACATGGCCCCTCGAAATTCATTTCAGCCAAATCCAGCCTCAAAAAACCAAATGGCGCTCCTTCCCTTTGGAGGCTTACCCTGCACCCGCATGGCGCTTTATGTCCACTTGTGAGGCATTTCCGTACTCAGGGGAAATTGCTCTACAAATTTTGTGTTTTTTTTATTTTTTAGCCCCTTGTGAAAATGAAAAAATCAAGACAAGATTAATGATTTAGAGTAAAAATTTAAAACAAATTACACCAAATGTTGGTCTAGCCTTGATTTTTTTCCATTTCCACAAGGGGTTAAAAAAGAAAATAAACGCAAAGCGTGTAGGGTAATTTCCCCTGAGTACGAAAATACCCCACATGTGGACATAATGTGCCATATGGGCACAGGGCAAGCCACCAAAGGGACAGAGCGCCATTTAGAGGCTGGAATGGAGGATGGAGGCCATGTCGCAATTACAAAGCTCCTGTGCTGCCAGGACAGTAGAAACCCCCCACAAGTGACCCCATTATGGAAACTACACCCCATAAGGAATCTAACAAGGGGTGCAGTGAGCATATGGACCCCACTGGTAACAGGCACATATGTAGAACATGTGCCGTGAAAATAAAAAATACAACTTTTTTCATTTTCACGTCTCAAATGTGGCCGTCACCAGGGGGCCATATCCCCGCTGCCCCCCTTGTTAGATTCCTTATGGGGTGTAGTTTCCAGAATGGGGTCACTTGTCGGGGGTTTCTACTGTCCTGGCCGCACAGAGGCTCTGTAATTGCATCATGGCATCCTCTAATGGGAATGGCGGCCATACCTATTTAGCTGGGGAAAAAGGGACAATTCTAATTTATTTGGGGGTATTAGGCCAATTATTAGTTTATAAGGTTGAAAATGACAGGTGTCGGGGGCGTGGCGAGCCGCTGAGGAGAATGGACGTGCAGTGAGGGAGCTCCTCAGCCACACAGCTGCATTACAGGGACCCAGACCTGCCTTACCCGACCCAGCACCCCCAGCATATGTGGAGGGGCAAGAGGGGGACCCCCAGACATCGGCCGCCTCCAGCGGGACCGGATTCCGGGGCTCCGTCGGCGTCCCCGTACCTCACACGGGGCGCCGCTGCTAACACGCCGCGACCGCGGCCATCTTTCCCCGCCGCTCCGGAGGCCCGAGACTCACCTGGGAACCGGGGGCCTGGAGACCCGCTCCCATTCGCCGGCCTTTCCGCTGAGCCACAACCGCAGGCGCTGTCTATCCAGACCCTGGAGCCACGCTGCCCTGCAGAGTCCTCTGTGCAGCCTGAGGAGGCCGCGGCGCCATCTTGCTTTCCGGAGCGCGCCTCCGGCCTGGTGGGTGAGTTAACCCCTTCCCTGCGGCCTGCCAGCAGCCAGAAGATATCCCTGCTTCATCCCACCCCCGAGACTCTCCATCCCAGTGCCTTAGAACCCCACCATCCTCCATCACCCCCCAGTGACCTTACAGCCAAATCTCACGGGCTCTTAAAGGGCCAGCAACGCATTTCTGCCTACATGATGGCGACCCCAAAACCGCCTAAAAAGGACAAAACTAAGGCTGGCAATAACAACCAGGATGTCACCCTGCCTAGAACCTCTCAATCTGTCGCCCGATCTGGGGTCCCGCGTAATCAGGGGGGACGGCACTCTGACTCGGACTCTGAAGCTTCCCTACTGGGGCCTGCATCCCCCCAGGGTGTTCGGGACATGCTTTCACAATTGCCTACGAAGAGTGACCTGCTAACCCTTATCACTGAAGTGAAAGATGCGTTAAGGGTTGAAATCGCCGCTGTCCGGAAGGACATTCAGCACATTGCACTAAGGGTTGAAACCCTGGAGGATGACCATGACTCTACCCGGGCATACATTTCTAGCCTGCACTCCACTGCCTCCTCACAAGCTTCTGCTTTGGATGATATGCAGCGCCACATTGAGGATCTCGACAACAGAGGCAGGCGCAATAATATCAGGGTCAGGGGTCTCCCAGAGGCGACACAGGACAATGACCTAGAATCTACCCTGGAGGGCCTCTTCAATATGCTTCTGGGCGAGCCATCTACCCACAAAATTAAGTTTGATAGAGCTCACCGGGCCCTACGACCCAGGAACTCTTCCGGCCCACCTAGAGATGTCATCTGCTGCTTGCATGATTATACATTGAAGGAAAGCATCATGGCCAAGGCCCGTTCCCTCCGTGAGCTGGATTTCTACGGTGCCCAAATACAGCTCTTCCCGGATCTCTCCTGGATTACCCTCCAAAAGCGACGGCTCCTGCGGCCTCTGCTGACTACCCTCAAGGACCATGATGCTTCCTACAGATGGAATTTCCCGTTTGGCCTTACTGCAAGACGGGATGGACGCTCTGCTGTTCTCTGCAGTCTGGTGGATTTGCCTGTGTTTTGTGACACCCTGGACCTTCCAGTCCCCAAAATCTCTGACTGGACGGTGGCTCCCCCCCCCCCCTCCCCCAGGCACTCGGCTAGCCAGAAGAGGCGACGTCCCAGATCCGAGAGTTCCCTCTCCCCCCCTGGTCCTACTGGCTGAGGGAGGATCCCCCCCCCCCTCCATGATCTGTTATAGTGATTTACATTGTTGCTGATATTCTGGGTCCCTTCTTTTCGTTACTCATTTGTTATATGTAGCTGTGTGGTCGTATTTGACCCTCCTCTTCGGAGTATTCCCATGTTCTTTGTTCCCCTCAGGTGGCGCCCTCTTCCCCCATGGGGCTGCCAGTTGACAGCCATGGTGCTGTTTTGGCATTTTTTTCTGCCTCGTTGCGGGCCGCTTAGGCTTGTTTTTTGGGCCTTGCGCCCTTCCTTTTCTTGGTTTCTCGTTCCTGTTTTTTGTTGTGTATATGTGTCTCTGTGTTTTCCCTCTTGTTTCCTCCCCCCCCTTTTTTCTCCTTTGCCCCCTAGGGTTCCATGTTGGCCGATGCTGCTCTGGAGACTGCTTCCTTTCACCCACTGGGACGGAGTGAGTACCCTCATCTGCGTTAGTATTCTTTTATCCCCTCCCAATGGCTAAGTGTATATCCCTCAATGTCAAGGGCCTAAACTCTGACACCAAAAGACGCCTTCTCCTGAGGGAACTCCGCAACCTACATGCAGACGTTGCCTTCCTTCAGGAGACGCACTTTGATCAGGAGGCAACTTTTAGGTTTGCACGCCATTCCTATCCCACTGTTGCTTCGGCCTCTAGAGGCAATAAGACGGCGGGAGTGGCCATCCTATTCTCTCACAGGTGCCCCATACAGATTTCCTCCTCCTATTCTGACCCGGGGGGGAGATATGTTATTGTAGACGGCACCCTACAAGGCCGCCAATTTATCTTCTGCAACGTTTATGCCCCTAACCGCTCCCAGATGCCCTTCCTCCGTAGGGTTCTCAACCGATTGGCAAAGTACCCTCCGGCTCCACGGATCCTTGGGGGAGATTTCAATTTACCGTTCTCTGAGATAATGGATAGGCACTCCGTAGACGGCCGGCCTACCCCTACAGAACAGGCTAAACTATCGGCAGAATTCCGCAAGCTCATACGTGCTCATAAGCTCTATGACCTTTGGCGGCTTGACCACCCTACGGAGCGGGGGTATACTTTCTTTTCCCACCCCCACAAACTCCACTCTCGTATTGACTACCTCTTTGGCAACATTCCCACTGTCCGACTGCTCCAGAGTGCGACCATTGACCCCATTTCCTGGTCTGATCATGGCCCTGTGATAGTTCACCTCAAGGCCATTCTCTCCCCTACGCGACACTGTCACTGGCGTATGAATGACACCCTCTTAAAAAATCAGATCACCAGAGACTCTATCAAGACTAGTATCTCTAATTACTTCTCGGAAAACGAGGGGTCTGTAACCTCTGAAGGGGTTCTATGGGAGGCCCACAAAGCAGTTGTGCGGGGTCATTGCATAGCGCTAGGTTCCCGCCAGAAAAAAGACTCCATGTTAGCCATTCAGAATGCTAAATCCGCCATAGCTTCCCTAGAACAGCGTCTGGCCCGTCGACCCTCCCTGGGTGTCCTGCGGGGGCTTGTGGCGGCCCGTGAACAACTCAAAGATCTTTTGCTGCAAAAGGTGGAGAAGCTTCTCCTCTACTCTAGGCAACGCTTCTATGAAAAGGGCAATAAGGCTCATACCCTCCTGGCAAGGATGCTCAACGACCGGGCTGCCGCACAGTCTCCGCAGGCTCTCAGGGATGGAAAGGGGACCCTACATTATCACCCTAAAGACATCTCCTCCATTTTCCACCAATTCTATTCTAAACTTTACTCCCTCCCCTCAACCCTACCATCGGACCCGGAGGCCCGAACCCGATGCCTTTCTGATTTCCTGAGCGAGTGTAATCTGCCTTCCCTGACCGCTACTGCGCTCGAGGAACTGAATGCACCGATTACAGTGGAGGAACTTACAGAGGTCTTTAAGGCCCTTCCATCGGGGCGGGCACCTGGGCCGGATGGCTTTTCCTACCTCTACTACAAAACCTTCTCTTCTGAACTGTCCCCTAAACTACTTTCCCTCTACAACTCCTTTCTCCAGGGTTCTCCTATCCCTACTTCTATGTCCCACTCTTTCATCACTCTTATCCCCAAACCTGGCAAGGACCCCCTGGACTGCTCCAACTACCGGCCGATCGCCCTCCTAAACTCAGACTTTAAGATATTCACTAAATTGCTGGCTACTCGATTGGGGTATTGGCTACCTTCCCTTGTTAATGCAGACCAGGTGGGGTTTGTGCCGGGGAGACAGGGTGGGGACAACACGAGGAGGGCCATTGACCTCATTGATGTCGTTAATCAACAAGAGGAGAGTGCCCTTGTGCTGAGCCTGGATGCGGAAAAGGCCTTTGACCGCCTTGGGTGGCCTTTTATGTTTGAGGCATTGCAATGCTATGGCTTCTCTGGGCCCTTCCTAACAGCGGTCAGGGCCTTATACTCCAATCCCACAGCAGCACTTAAATTCCCTAATATGTTGTCTGAGACCTTTTCCCTTTCGAATGGCACCCGCCAGGGCTGCCCTCTGTCACCCCTTCTTTTTGTCCTTTGCATTGAGCCCCTGGCAGCGGCGATTCGAAACTGCCCGGACATCAGAGGTGTGTCGGTCAGAGGCAAGGAGTTTAAAATCATGTTATTCGCAGATGATGTCCTCCTCACCCTGTCAGACCCGCTCATCTCCCTCCCGAACCTGCATTCCCTCTTGGGTACATATGGTCGCCTATCAGGGTACAAAGTCAATACCTCTAAATCTGAAGCTATGCCTCTCAATCTGCCGGCCCCCTTGATTGCCCAGCTTAGCTCAAATTTCAAATTTAAATGGACCTCTACCTCCATTAAATATTTGGGTATCCGCCTTACTCCCTCCTATCCGTCCCTATACTCAGCTAACTACCCAGCCCTCTTCCGAGATATACGGAACCTCCTAACTAAATGGTCCCCCCATTACATTTCGCTCTTAGGCCGTGTGGCGGCAGTAAAAATGACCATTTTGCCTAAACTTCTATACTACTTTGAGACGCTCCCAGTCCGTATTCCTCTCTCTGAGCTGCGAGGTGTCCAAAGAGCAGTATTTAAGTTTATTTGGGCGTCCAAGGGGCACCGGATCCCCAACTCGGTAATGATGAGTAGCAGATCTCGAGGAGGGCTGGGGGTCCCTAACTTTCTTCACTATTATTGGGCGGCGCACCTACGCCAAATCACGGCATGGTCCAAATATTTGGCGTATAAGAAGTGGGCGGAAATTGAAAAAATATGGCTAGCTCCCTTCCACCCTAACTCTTTCCTGTGGCACTCCTCACCGCCTAGCTCCTCACATCTCTCACTCCTGGGACCTATCCGTTTCACCCTCCACATATGGTCCTCGTGCTCTGCCAGGTTTGAGCTCACTTCTTCTGCTTCCCCCCTGAACTCTTTTTTGCTCTTCCCGAACTTCCCTCCTGGTCTTCAGTCCCATACTGTCAAGCTCTGGGGTTCTAAGGCACTCTTTCAGTTTGCTGACATCGTTGATCCCATATCTCGTACACTCCTCCCATATGATAAATTGACTGACAAATATGCTCTCCCTCCCTCGGCGCACTTTATGTACCTCCAACTCCGACACTTTATGATGACACGTCTGGGGGCTCTCACAGTTTCTAAACCTTCAGCTTTCGAGCAACTAGTCAGAATGGGGACCTCCACTTCGGGCCTTATCTCTGACATCTATCGCATCCTTGGCTCCCCTGTAGAAGGAACCCTGGTGCAGCATGCCTATATGTCTAAATGGGAAACGCTATTAGGGAGGACTTTGCCTCCGGAGTGCTGGGCCACTATATGGGACAGGGCTGCCACCTCCTCCATATGTACTACCTATAAGGAGTCCCACTATAAAGTCCTGATGTTCTGGTACCGCACTCCGGAGGTGTTACATAAGTTCAATGCCTCAATATCCCCTCAATGCTGGAGATGTGCTAGAGAATTAGGCTCCCAGTTCCATATATTCTGGGAATGTGAGCTTATCCGACCATTCTGGAGGGAGGTGTGCGAGATATCATCCACTATCCTCAGTGTTACAATCCATAGGGACCCAGGCCTCTGCCTCCTTAACCTTTTCCCTAAAACTATCAGGAAAAAAACAAGCCAAATTGCTATTGGTCCTCCTGACTGCAGCCAAGTCCCTAATCGCTAAAGGTTGGAGGCAATCGTCCTCCCCTTCCATTATACACTTTAAGGCTAGAGTCAGGGAGCTACGCTCCCTGGAGCGCCTTACGGCATCCCTGAACAATCGGCTGGAGGCCTTTGACTCTGTCTGGGCCCCTTGGGACTTGTACTCCTCCCCGGCAGCATCTGCCACTGGTTCATCCTAGGTTCCCTCCCTAGTCCGTCTCTTCCCGTCGTTGTCTTCCCCTGTCCTTGTCTCCCCCTCCACCCCCTCCCCCCCCCCCCCCATCATTTCTTGCTCCCTTCTTGTCCCGCGTCTATGTCTTGTCCTGTCTTGTTTTTGCTACTGGACTAGTATGGTCTCAGAACCCTACCCATGCAGACGTTGTTCTCTCTGAACCCTGACCGGGATCTGGTAGCTGCTGTTTTGCTACGGTTTATTATTCTGAATTTCCTGCCTGCTCCTGTGGAGGGGCTAAACTGTCTTATCGACATTTATTTTACGTTATGCATTATAACAATGTTCTGCTGCCTCTACATATGCATCACCCAGTTTGTACAGTTTTATGTCTGTCTGCCTTTTTGTTGAAAAAAAAAAAATAAAAATTACAATTGTTAAAAAAAGAAAATGACAGGTGTCCATCAAACTCAACCTGTGTTGATCCAGAGGAAGGCAAAAAACCCTCGTAAGGCAGACAACAGTAGCCTCATAACAGGGAAAAAATTCCTTCCGACTCCATAATGGCGATCAGAATAATCCCTGGATCAACGTGACCCCTGAAATAGGAATAAGGGACAGAATTTAGATAATGTAGAACCCCAGTGACGTGTGGTGCACCTTGGAGCGATCCAGTATGTAGAGGCCGGGGTGATCAGGACAGGCGTCACACTGGAAAATGGTGTCCTTCCTGATCCCCCTGTTACGACACTCTGCACTTCTTCTGGGGTCTCCCTTTCTCCAGTGTGGGGGACGTCACCTGGAAAATGTTGTCCTGGTGCGATACGGGGTCCTTCATATCCAGAAGCGCTGGGTCCGCTCCATGGCTGCTAAACATTAGGGCTCTATTACTACTTCTGATATGTTCGGATCGTGCCGCAAGCTACAGGGCAGCGAGGGATCGGAAGAGGGGGTGCTGGTATAAAAGTTATCCCCGTACAGGTGGTAACCTTTATCCAGCAGTGGGAAGATCAGTTCCCGGACGATCTTCCCACTAACTCAGAGGATGGGGGGGGAGGGGGCATCTGGGGGCATCTGGGGCTGGATTTGGGTGTCCCTTCCTTCATACACTCTAAGTGCACACTGCGGAATGGCGAAGGATAACCCTTTGTGCATTCCGCAGCTGGCACCCACCAGCAGACTGATGCGGGTGCGCGTCTCCGTCCGTGTCATAGACTCCATTCTATGCACGGGCGGATTCCGCTCTCCGTCAAATGTATTCATTCTTTGGACGGACGATGGAATCCGCCCAAGCATAACATGGAGTCTATGACACGGGTGGAGACGCGCGCCTGCATCAGTCCGCCGGCGGGTGCCAGCTGCGGAATGCACAGGGTTATCCTTCGCCATTCCGCAGTGTGCACGTACCCTATATCTGTAAGAGTACCCTGAGATACGCTCACAGAGTTTGTAGAATTTCACGCCATACCGTGATCTCTTATTGGGACGGTACTGGCGGAAAAGACGTGTCTGGGGGGCAGCGTACGCTACGCTACCCCCAGACAAGTCACTGGATGATGAGGATGAGGATGAATGGAGGAACAAAGGACCCCCCCATTCATCCTCACTGGCTGTTTCGGTGTCGGAGGCAATAATAGCGTATGCGTCCGACACCAAAAACACCCTGGGGGTCATCTTTATACGGGGATTGGTATATGGGGTATGTAGTGGTGTAGTGTAAAACTTTATTCCGTGTAGTGTAATGGTGTTTTTTACATGTTTTTTTAACATTAAGTATAAAAAAAAAACACTACGCCAAGAAAGGAGTTGCTGATAAATGCTGCACTTATGTGCGGCACTTATAAGCAGACCGTAGCTGTAGGATATAGGAAAAAAACACTCTACGCCAAAAAGGAGGAGTTGCTGATCAGCGGCGCACTTACGTGCGATGCTGATCAGCACTCAGCGGCGATAGGGTGCGGAAAATAGAAAAAAAAAAAAATTGGGAAAAAAAAAAAAAATAAAAAAAAAAAATCTTTCTTCAACCCTATAGCTACTGATATGTGTATTATATACACTTATCAGCCGCTAGGGGGCAGTAGAACGCCAATTCCGGAAAAAGCCGAAGTTTGACGACGCTGGAGCCGATGATTACCGATGGGGACCGCCGGAAAAAGACGAAGACGCCAACGAAGACGTTGACGCGTTCGGAACCCGGAAGTCGCGTTCGGAACCCGGAAGACGCGATCGGGACGCTGGATCCGGTAAGTATGGGTCAATACCTGCTCTGGACACCTCAGCTACCTAGCTGAGGTGTCCACAGCAGGTATTTAACCCTTTCATGGGGTACTTATATCGCCGTGATCGGCTGGCCGGTCCCGGCGATCGGGACGTGGCACCGTGGCCACCGTTACTTTTAACAGTAATGGCGGTCGGTGTCGTCCTCGGACAGCACCGACCGCCATTGCTTTCCGGGCCATCGGGTCACCGGTGACCCGGAAAGCTGCAGATTGCCGCCATATGCTGATCTGAATTGATCAGCCAATAGCGGCGATCGTCAGCACGGGAGGGGTTAATCACCCCCCGTGCCGACAAGCAGGGATGGCCTGCTATACATTATAAACCGTAATATCATAATAACATAATATCCTATTACAAACCGCGGGCGTAAATGTACGCCCGTTTGCGTTAAGGCACGGGTTTTGGGGGCGTACACTTACGCCCGCGGTCGTTAAGGGGTTAAGCGTCTCGATTACAAATGACAAAATAGAACTTCTGCGTGCTTTCCGCAAGCGCAAAAAAACGCCTACATTTCACTGCGCAAGAATTTTGCTATTTGAGGACTTCTCTGCAAAAGTCACAAAGAAAAGACGGGCCTTCAGCTCTATTTGTTCATCTCTCTGTAAGGCCAACAGACGTTTTCAATTGCAGTATCCTGCCACCTTGCGGATCTTTCACAGCGATGGATCTTTTTCTTCCTACACCTCACCGGAGACAGCTGTGGATGCGCTGAACCTGCCAAAAGTCCAGTCACACGCAACGTGCATCGTGACCATAGAGATTGTTCTTCATCCCCTATGGAGGCAAGACACAGTTCCCCCATTCATTGTACTAGATCCTCCCAGGGGAAACAAGCAGAACGCAAGCCCCAACGCCGTTCTTCAGGCCAATTCGCAGATGGTGACAGATCCCCAACTCAGGTTTGAGACCTGGCTATCTTCTCTTCTGACACGTAAAGTAGACCTCTGTCACACAACACTATTTCCCACAGCTGGGAGATGCCACGAGTTGACTTCTGCTGCTGTTATATCCTATGACTGTGTGCCCAGGTTATTTCCCATCTTTTTGCAGTCTCGCTCTGCGTTGCGCCTGAGAAGCGCTACACACAATGAGACATACGCACTATCACTCAGGGAAGTTCATCCGTTATGTTAAGATATATATCCCTGATAAGAGATAAAGGCTGTACACATATAGTGACGGAGACTTTAATATTATTGCATCCAAAAGTTTAATGATAGTGGGTATTACTTACTGCTCCTCTCCTCAGAGCTGTCTTCCATAGCTGAAAAAGGGAAGTTCCTTACCCGCGTGACGAGAGTGAATTTTGTTCCACCTTCACACTTGTTATAGGTTATTGCAGTGAGCAGGGGTAAATGGGAAGAGAGTGAGGGGAATGAGGAGAGGATGATGGTGGTAGTAGTCTCCTGAGTGTGGCGCTGAGCTCCTCTGTAAGGGGATGCACTGAGGGCTGAAGAGGGAGAGTGTGCTATACCTGCAGGATAGCTGGGTCTTGTCACGGTCACAGGTGGGCACGAGGGCCTCTGCAGGTACAGGGGTTAGGGTTAGGGTTACAGGGAAACAGATCCGACTCAGTCCAAACACTCTGGAATCAATGATATTTCACTTAGTCACCAGAAGCTCCCATCCCGTGTACTTCTAGTTTCATGGTGGAGTCCATAACAGTAGTATCGTGGCATGTAAAAGGGCTCCGATCCCTGCAAAAACGGGTCAAAATGCTATGCCACTTAAAGAAATTACATCCTGACATAGTACTGCTGCAGGAGACCCACCTGACAGCATCTGATTTTTTTAGACTCAAAAAATTTTGGGTCGGATCTGTTTATGGTTCCTCAGTGGTTGAGGACAAAGCAGGTGTGATCACACTCGTGCACAAATCTTTTTCACACTCTCCTTTGTCACATACTTCTGATGATGAGGGCCGGCTCTCCCAATTGGTGCTGGAACACAATGGTGAATCTTATAGTGTTTATAATCTCTACGCTACGAATGGTGAGAACAGGTCTTACTTCAAGACATTGATTACCACACTACAAGCAGATCCCATACTGCATATGATAGTGGGGGGGGGGAGACCTGAACACTGTCCTGAATCCCACGGTAGACAGGAAAAGCACTTCCTCAGTAATCCCACAAACGCGAGTTAGACACAGAATTTTACCGCTGTTGCTGGAAACAACAGGCCTACAGGATAGCTGGCGCCTGTTACGCCCTGATGGACATAATTTTACACACTATTCTCAAGTACACCACTCCTGCTCCAGAATAGACTATTTGCTCCTGAGCCCACGTTTAGTTAGCAAGATGATAACAGCACAAATAGAGGATTTAATAATTTCAGATCATGCTCCTATTAAGGTCGAATTCCAAACATCATCCCCAAAACTCAGAGACTTTGGAGATTTCCTAACTACCTGACAAAAGATGAATCCTTTCAGGGATGGTGGGTGGAATTTCAACACCATAACCCAACACTCTACTGGGAAACGGCTAAAGCGGTCCTAAGAGGCCGCCTCATAGCACACCATAGCGTCCTAAAAAAAAAAAAAAAAAAAAAAAAAAAAGACTCGTCAAGCGTACCAAGCAGCGAGTGGCACACTGAAAGATGCCTATTCCCGATTCTTGTCTTCCCCCACTCATGATAACAGGGACGCATGGCAGAGGGCAGGGCCGATTCTAGGTTTTCTGCTGCCTGAGGCGAGAAATGAAATGGCGCACCCCCCCCCTATAACAATTAGTAGTTAAGAAATCTAGGTAGCCAACTGCATAAACAGATATATACATACATAGATATATACTAGCAGCAATATACAGCTCATGTATACCAATAGTGAATATATTGCACAAATATATTCTTTTTGTGGCGTTCACCATGCAGGAAAAGTAATGTAGTTCTTGTTTAGTTTAGATGTCTCTATAGATATATATTGTTTCTATAGTCTCAGGGTATGTTCACACAATGAAATACGCTCAAAAATTTCAAGTTTAGGCCGTGTGGTGGACTCTGCTTGAAGTTTCATCTGTCCCATCGACTCAATGATATTCTCAAGCTCAATCCACCGTCAGCCCAAAGAATTGAGCTGGAAAATATCATTGAGTCAATGGGACAGGTGGAACTTCAAGTGGAGTCTGCCGCACTGTCTCTGCTTGAAATTTCTGAATGTATTCCATAGTGTGAACAAACTCTCATAGTTTTATATATCCTTGTTTACATTTTTTTTTATTTGAAAAATAGGGAAAAGAAGTGATTTTCATTTTTTATACTGTGGATTCTTTTTTTTTTTTTTTTTACAGTACACTGCACTAATAATGTAAGTAGTGTGTACTAATTCTTATGGTATTACAGTGTGCGGCTATAACTATGGC
This sequence comes from Dendropsophus ebraccatus, assembly GCF_027789765.1. Taxonomy (NCBI): domain Eukaryota; kingdom Metazoa; phylum Chordata; class Amphibia; order Anura; family Hylidae; genus Dendropsophus; species Dendropsophus ebraccatus. Next base: position 46,737 of record NC_091468.1, on the reverse strand, counting down.
ATCTAGGGATTTTCTATTGCTTCTAAGCAAGGTGACTATGTGTACAGGCTGTGGGGGAATGTCAGTCACTGGTGACAGATAGCAGCTGGCAACCCTGGGCATAGACTGGGCTCAGCTACTAAGATCACTGCATACTTATACAGGGCACATGTGCTGAACATACAGGGCAGATTAGATACACACACACACACACATTATATATACACATACACGCACACATACACATACATACATACATACATACATTATATATATATATATATATATATATATATATATATATATATATATATATATATATATATACGCACACATACACATATTATATATATATTACACACACACACACACACACACACACACTAACCCCCTGTTTCTGTCTCCTCTCTAGCAGATGTCACATCCCAGGCCAGCAATGAAAGGGTCAGGAGGTCAGGCTGTATGGGAGGGGGGGGACAGGGCACACCGCTTCCAGTCATACCTGCTATGTGGGCTCTACTGTGGTGCTGGGCCTGCCTCCCCCTTCTCTCTGCTCCGACACAGACAGAAAGCAGCTAGAAGACAGCCGCCACCAGTGACAAGGCTGTCTGTCACTGAGCTAGGGAGAGGGGCCTGAGGAGGAGGCAGAGGGGCCTGAGGAGGCAGGGTGCCTGGTGACGTGCCTGCAGTAAAAGTGAAAGTAAGGGATTGTGCCGCCCCCTAGTGGAGCAAAGAATCTGCCGCCTGAGGCAAAAAGCTCAAGCTCACTCTGCCTCATGGCAGTAACGGCCCTGGCAGAGGGCCCGTGCAACCTTTGAGCTCTGGATAGAAAAACGTGAGCAGATGTACAGGGCGCAATTTGACACAGATCTGTTCAGGCAAGGCAACAAGGCCGGCCGGCTCTTAGCTCGCTTAGCCAAAGAGAGGTTTACTCCTTCTTACATACGGACCCTTAAAGATAGCGGGGGGGATCTGTCACACTGAGCCTCACGCAATAAACGACCAATTGAGACTATATTAAACCTCTCTATATAATTCGGAGCCGGTAGACCAATCGGAGGGGACAGGGTTCTTTCAAACCTTTTCTCTCCCGTCAGTAACACCTCAACAACTTGAACTTCTTAATTCAGATGTGTCGGAGGAAGAGGTGGCAGCGGCCATTAAGGGCCTTAGCAATAGCAAATCTCCTGGGCCGGATGGGTACCCCGGGGAATTTCATAAAATCTTAATACAACAACTATCTCTACCCCTAACTAACTATTTTAACTTCATCCTACACACGGGTAATGTCTCGCAAAATGCCAAACTAGCTTTCATAAAAGGTGCTACCCAAGCTGGGTAAAGACCCAACAAATCCTGGATCATATCGTCCCATTTCTCTCATAAATCAGGACCTTAAAATTATTTCAAAAATCATGGATAATAGATTGTCATCTTTCCTACCTGACCTCATAGGTCCACACCAAGTGGGTTTTGTCCGCAGTAGAGCTGCGGTCACTAACATCTGCAAGGTCCTGTTGGTTCTGGACAGGGTTCAGCACTGACCCCAGCCCGGTGAACAGCCGGCACTGTTAACATTGGACGCGGAAAAAGTGTTCGATAACGTGAGATGGGACTGGCTGGAGTCGGTGCTGGACAGGTTTGGTATCGTGGGCACATTTAGGGTTTTTCTATCGGGCTTATATAAAGATCTACGGGCCAAGGTACACACTCCAGGCATTCTCTCCTCCCCCCTGTATTTGGAAAAAGGAACCAGACAAGGATGCCCTTTATTGCCACTTCTATTTGACTTGGCGATAGAGCCGTTAGCCAAACATTTGGTTGATTCAGACTTATATGAAGGCATACAGATTGGTATGCAGTTGGTGAAAGCAGCGATGTTTGCAGACGACATCCTGCTGTTTTTGCGTGACACAGCTAAGGATGTAGCTAAGATAGAAGATTTTTTGCACTTTTATGGAAGCTTTTCAGGTTATAAAATCAATGTGACAAAGGGCGAAATTCTTCCTTTGGGTACCTCTGCCCCACGATGGACTACTGCTTTAGCCCCACTTAATATCCCCCTAGCCTCATCATCTATCACAGGGGTCCCCAAACTACTGCCCGCGGGCCGCATGCGGCCCCCAGGGCCATTTGGCGGCACTTCCGGAAGGGACAACTCTTTCATTGGTGGTCAGTGAGAAGACTGCTCTCACTAAACACCAATAAAAGAGCTACCCCTTCCGGATCACGCCAGCTGCAGCCAAACTCCACCGCTGCCTATCCCTGCCCCTGCCTCGCATCCGCGCCGCCGCCGTCATCATCCCCGGGCGGGCCGGGCCCCTCGCACTCTTGGAATCCCTCCGGTCAGTCGCCGGAGGGATCCCCCAGCAGGTGCAGCGACGTCATCACTGCCCCTGCTGGAGGATCCCTTAGAGATTATTTCCATGTTACATCCGGGGCGGGGGGTTGGTGGTCCGTGCGGCGCCGAAGAGGCAGGTGGCAGGGCAGACATCTCACACTGCTCCGGGATCTGCGGTCCGTTGCACCGCCCTCCGGAGGGGGGGGGGGGGGGGGGGGAGTGTGCAACGGACCGCAGATCCCGGAGCAGTGTGAGATGTCATTACTACTATATGGGGGACATTATTACTATATAGAGAGCACAACAGGGAGCATAATTACTATATGGGGGACAATGCAGGGGACATTATTACTATATGGGGGCACAGCAGAGGATCCTACATACAGGGGGTAACCCACATACCTAGTGACTTTACTGCACCAAACAGCAGAATTTCTACAGTTTGGGAGCCTATGGGTGGGAAAAAGTAAGGAAGTTGCTAGAAATGTGCGGAGCCTAAAATGTTTGTCTGGCAGGTTCTGAAGAGATGAATTGTAGCTGCAAGAAATCATCATGGTGGTCTGGGCCAGATGGAGAGGAAAAGGAAAGTGACCCCTCAGATCAAAGAAGACGTCACCTGTGAGTCACTGTATGATGTTTTTGTACTCAGTAGAACATTATTTTGTAGGGGTGCAACACCACTCTATGCCGTTATACACACACTGCTTCTTTCTAGTAACCCAAGTCCTGATAAAAGCCCCCCACCCCCCTTCCCCAGGGCTGAACTGAGTAAGGTGCTGCTTGAGGGGGTGAAGGTGAAGTGGGGGGAGTTGAAAGTGGGGTGAGGGGCTGGTTGGGTGGGGAGTAAGGGGTTGAGTAGGGGCTGGGTGAGGGGTGGAAAGAGAGGGATGCTTTTACTTTTGGGGGAGGGGGGGGGGGTTGTGGCATTTTGCACTGGGATTTGATTATAGTTTGTTTTTTTATAGTCCGGCCCTCCAAAGGTCTTAGGGACAGTAAACTGGCCCCCTGTGTGAAAACTTTGGGGACCCCTGATCTATCACATACTTGGGCATTAAGATAGGGAAAACCCCTGACACGCTATACTCTCTCAATTATGACCCTATTACAAAATTAACCAACCAGCCTCTAACCTTTCTAGGCCGCTGTCATCTGATCAAGATGATCAGCTTTCCCTGTCTACTATACCCTCTACAAACGTTGCCTATTCTAATGAAACATAAGAATATCCAAAAGTTGCATAAAGCGTTTACTATGTTTATATGGCGAGGTAAACGCCCGAGGATCTCTCTGCAGAAGCTATTGTTAAGTAAACTAGAAGGTGGCATACATTTTCCCAGTATACGGGGGTATAACCTGACGTGTTTTTAGGTATGTCCTGGTTTGGCTACATGGATCCTCCCACTTTTCTAATTCAGTGTTGGAAAAAGAACTGGCCCACCCGTGGGACTTACGCTGCTTATTACACACCACATATGCTAAACTCCCCAAAAACATCAAAAGCTCGACCTTACTACGGGACACCATAGTGACCTGGAAGGAGGTCAGAAAAGCGCACGGGTTGCCATTGACTCTTTCCAAACATATACCTTTATCCAGGCATCCTAAACTCTTCCTCGGCCAGCCAGCTCCTTGGCTCAGTCAGTGGGCTCAGAGAGGATTACTGGGAGTGGGGGACCTTATGGATAAGGAACACCACAAATGGTATGCACCATCAGATCCTATGTCTAAATATCATTTGCCGTCTGCCCATGCTCTTTACATAAACCAATTACACGCCTTTTGCACTTCTAAACTAGCAAACCTAACCAAAGAAGGCCCTAATAACCCATTTCATGACTTGGTTACTGCTGGGTCTAGTAAGTCCTCTATATCGTTCTTATATACAGCTCTCAGGAAATACATTCTGAAACAAGACAATTCCACCTTGTTTAAAACTTGGTCGTTGTGGACTCAGGACCGAAACATAACGGAAGTGATTCTGTGGGGATGGATAAGAGTACAGAGATGCGTAATAAATAGAGATGAGCGAACCTGGAGCATGCTGGAGTCCATCCGAACCCGAGCGTTAGGCATTTGATTAGCGGTGGCTGCTGAAGTTGGATAAAGCCCTAAGGCTATGTGGAAAACATGGATATAGTCATTGGCTGTATCCATGTTTTCCAGAGAACCTTAGGGATTTATCCAAGTTCAGCAGCCCCAGCTAATCAAATGCCGATCGTTCGGGTTCGGCTAGACTCCAGCATGCTCCAGGTTCGCTCATCTCTAGTAATAAACGAACGGTGGAGAGAAACATACTTCAGATAAGCTCATTGTACTATATGTGGTTTTAACATTCTCCCTACTCCAGCATTTCCAGATAGAATCACTTCTTGTCCTAAATGCCAAACACCAATTTATGGCACGGGGTGTGGACTTGAAGGTACACTGTACAATTCTGGCAAGAAGTCGTCACTTACATATCAGCACATTGGAAAGTTTAAGAGGTGTTCCAAGATTTTTATGTTTTTTCAAAAAAACATCTAGCATTATTGCCTAAGTCAAGAAAAACCTCCCCATATCCATTTTTCTTCTCTATCAGCTTTTCTTGAGATGAAAAAGCTCTTTTTAAATCTTGTATTGTTTGTTTACAAGCTGCTCTGTTTACTTACACAGCACACCTAGTGGCCAGAGTTGGAATTGCAGTGTATAACAAGCTAATCAAATACCTCATGTGCTGCAGCCTCAGGCCACACTATGTAAAAACAACGTCCATATTTCATAACAATGGCCGTAGTTGTTATGAAATACGACCGTTGTTTTTACATAGTGTGAACCTGGCCTAAGGCATAGGCCAGGGGTACTCAACAACTTTACCGGGGTCTATTGTCAGGTGAAGGTCCGAGCTGAACATCAGTAGGAAACGTGTTTTGTTACTTTGTCACAAACGTTCAACTATTTATATACAGAATTGCTGCTTATTAGCGGGAAAACTGGCATTTTTTTCTCTCTCACCAGGCCTTTGATATTAGGTACAAAGGGGGTGACTGCCCTGGTAGTATATAGCCCCCCTGTTGCTCCCCCAGTAGTGTATAGCCCCCCCTGTGCACTCTCCTTCAGTAGTATATAGCCCCCTGTTGCTCCCCCAGTAGTATATAGCCCCCCTGTGCGCTCTCCCCCTGTAGTATATAGCCCCCTGTGAGCTCCCCCCAGTAGTATATAGCCTCCCCGTGCGCTCTCCCCCTGTAGAATATAGCCCCCTGTGAGCTCCCCCCAGTAGTATATAGCCCCCCTGTGCGCTCTCCCCCTGTAGTATATAGCCCCCTGTGCGCTGTCCCCCAGTAGTATATAGCCCCCTGTGAGCTCCCCCCAGTAGTATATAGCCCCCGTGAGCTCCCCCCAAGTAGTATATAGCCCCCCTGTGAGCTCCCCCCTGTAGTATATAGCCCCCTGTGAGCTCCCCCTGTAGTATATAGCCCCCCCATGCGCTGTCCCCCTGTAGTATATAGCCCCCTGTGAGCTCCCCCCAGTAGTATATAGCGCCCCTGTGCTCTCCCCCCAGTAGTATATAGCCCCCCTTGTGCTTTCCCCCTGTAGTATATAGCCCCTGTGAGGTCCCCCCTGTAGTATATAACCCCCTGTGCGCTCCCCCCAGTAGTATATAACCCCCTGTGCGCTCCCCCCAGTAGTATATAGCCCCCTCAGTAGTATATAGCCCCCTGTGAGGTCCCCCCTGTAGTATATAGCCCCCTGTGCGCTCCCCCCAGTAGTATATAGCCCCCTCAGTAGTATATAGCCCCCTGTGAGGTCCCCCCTGTAGTATATAGTCCACCTGTGCGCTCTCCCCTTGTAGATGCCCCCCAGACAGAAAGAAAAAATAACAAAAACAACTCACCTAGCACCTCGTTCCCCGCTGCAGCTGTCTTCTTCTCTTCCCGTCGGTCCGGCCCCCGGCTGATACGCGCTCTGTAGGGATGTCCCGGGGATTCCCCAGCAGAGCGCGCATCAGTGACCTCAGCGTACGCCGCCGGCCTGCACTTCCGGGAAGGACAGGCCGGCAGCATACACTGAGGTCTGTGGTGCGCGCTCTGCTGGGGAATCCCCGGGACATCCCCAGAGAGCGCGTATCAGCCGGGGGCCGGACCGACACTGCCCCCAGCCCCACAGGCGTACTGACATCTAAGGACAGTACGCCTATGGGGCGGGAGGTAGTGCGGTGGGGAGCGGGACGGACCGGATCCGGGGCGGTTAGGAGGTCTGACCAGGGGTCCGGACAGCTGGCCTCCACGGTCCGGGTTTGGACCGCGGTCCGCCAGTTGAGGACCCCTGGCATAGGCTTTCTTTTCTAACCAAAATAAAATCATGTCAAACTGTAACATTATAATGAATGAACTGACTAAAATATATATCTTTTCTATTTTTAATGCTTTTTATTTATTAAGAATTAGATCTATTTTTGGACTATTTTCTCCTGCTTCCACTGCTTCTGCCTATGGTGCAATGGTAAGTATCAGGATTATTGTGCTCACTGACCAGGGTTCAGGTCCTGTGACACAGTTTGATTTTATTTTTTTTCTTCCCCATCTTAGATCTTGGATTAAAAGCAGCTATCCGAAGGTACAAGCGGTTGGGGGGGGGGGGGGGGGGGGGGGGGTCAAATTGTGGGCACAGAGTCGCTTTAAAATGCAGGGTTTTCACTTCCCTGATGTCAGCCGAAAGCAATAGAACAATTATCTATGTCAATAGATATCTTATCAATAAGATATCAGTGTGGCTATACTAGAAGTACCCCAGGGGGGGGGGGAATAACCCTAACCCCAGGGGGGGGGGGGAAAAACCCAAACCCCAGGGGGGGGGGGGAATAACCCTAACCCCAGGGGGGGGGGAATAACCCTAACCCCAGGGGGGGGGGGGAATAACCCTAACCCCAGGGGGGGGGGGAATAACCCTAACCCCAGGGGGGGGGGAATAACCCTAACCCGGGGGGGGGGAATAACCCTAACCCCAGGGGGGACCAACCCTAACCCCAGGGGGAACTAACTCCCTTGTTACATGGGCAGGTAATCATGTAGATCACTGATTTACTATCACAAGTGAGTGGTTCTACTAGCCAGTACCCTTCCAGTGAAAGCCCCTATAATTTACACAAAAGCACCCAGTATAAGGCTGGGTTCACACGCTGTAACTATGCGGCTGTTTTTTTTATGCGGCTGTAAATGTGCGGGTGAAACTCCGGCCGTGGGAAAAAATAGACATGCGGCTCAAAACATACGGTCATTTACTTGGAAATCTGGTTCAACTAAAAATAAGAAATAAAATGTTAAGAAAGTGATGGAAACACCTCTGGATGCATCTGGGAAAGCAGGGAACACAGTTTACATGAATTGCTATTACCGGGGTTTGCGATCCTCTGCACTATAGCCGATGTCTCTCATGGTTAATATATTGAATTAATAAAACACATTTTCTGTCTAATAAAGTCCCTTTTATTGTTCAATAATTAAATGTAAACGAATCCATCATTTTGCAATTAAATATACTGTTAAAATAAATATATATATATAAATAAATGTATATTTATATATATACTTATTTTTTGACAGTATATTTAATTGCAAAATGATGGATTCGTTAGAATTAAATTATTGAACAAAGAAACTGTATTTATTTCCACGAAAATGTGTTTTATTAATTAAATATTAATTAGTACAGGAAGCTCTATAAGCCGTTAATTCATATTGCCGGTAATAGAGCATTCTGTACTAATCATCACTTTACTTTAATTAAAACATCAAATGTTTCTTCTAATTATGTTATGACAATAGCATTATTAGAAGAAACATTTAGAATTATATGTGCGCTCAGCTGATTGGCTGATCGGCTCAGCGCACATATAATGAGCCGGTCCGCAGCACAGTGACTTCATTGTGCTGCGGACCAGCGGAGAGGACACATCGGGGTGAGTATAGAGCTCTCCCCACCCCCTCCCCGGCACTGCACCCCTCCCAGCAAGGAAGGGGGGTCAGTTAACCCCTTCCTTGCTGGGATGGGTGCAGTCTGACATCAGTCTGGCCCCCAGGGGGTTAAGGGGGATGCAATACATCCTCCCTTAACCCCTTGGGGGCCAGACTGTAAGCAGCGATCTGTAAAGATGCTGCATACTGTAAGGAGCACAACACCGCTCACAATGATGGGTGTTGTGCTCCTGTTTGTGTGTTTTTTGTGTGTTTCTCCCTTTTTGTTTTTCAGATATCGGTATCCTGGGGATTACGTCGGATTCCATGGACTACGTCGATGACCAGCGGTTGTTCTTTGAATTTTTTTAATAAAATGGTCAATGAGGGGTGTGGGGGTGTTTTTATTTGAATAAAAAAATATTTTAAACTTGTGTCTTGTCTTTATTTCTTTACTTTATAGACTTAGTAGTGGAAGCCGTCTAATAGACGGAATCCATTACTAAGTTGGGGCCTAGTGTTAGCCGGTATAAAATGGCTAACACTAACCCCCTATTATTACCCCAGTACCCAATGCCACCAGGGGTACTGGGAAGAGCCGGGTGCCAGTGGTCCCGGAGCGTCAATATTGGCGCTCCTGGACCGGGCAGCAGCAGGCTGGTAAGATTTAGGCTGGGGAGGGCCTAAACCAATGGCTCTTCCCACCCTGGTGTTACCAGGCTGCTGTCGTTTGGTTTTTAACCCGGCTGGTTATAAAAATAGGGGGGACCCTATGCGTTGTTTTTTTTTAATTATTTATTTATTTTAAAAAAAACGCATAGGGTCCCCCCTATTTTTATAACCAGCCGGGTTAAAAACCAAACGACAGCAGCCTGGTAACACCAGGGTGGGAAGAGCCATTGGTTTAGGCCCTCCCCAGCCTAAATCTTACCAGCCTGCTGCCGCCCGGTCCAGGAGCGCCAATTTTGACGCTCCGGGACCACTGGCACTCGGCTCTTCCCAGTACCCCTGGTGGCATTGGGTACTGGGGTAATAATGGGGGGTTAGTGTTAGCCATTTTATACCGGCTAACACTAGGCCCCAACTTAGTAATGGATTCCGTCTATTAGACGGCTTCCACTACTAAGTCTATAAAGTAAAGAAATAAAGACAAGACACAAGTTTAAAATATTTTTTTATTCAAATAAAAACACCCCCACACCCCTCATTGACCATTTTATTAAAAAAATTCAAAGAACAACCGCTGGTCATCGACGTAGTCCATGGAATCCGACGTAATCCCCAGGATACCGATATCTGAAAAACAAAAAGGGAGAAACACACAAAAAACACACAAACAGGAGCACAACACCCATCATTGTGAGCGGTGTTGTGCTCCTTACAGTATGCAGCATCTTTACAGATCGCTGCTTACAGTCTGACCCCCAAAAGGGTAAAGGGAGGATGTATTGCATCACCCTTAACCCCCTGGGGGCCAGACTGATGTCAGACTGCACCCATCCCAGCAAGGAAGGGGTTAACTGACCCCCCCTTCCTTGCTGGGAGGGGTGCAGTGCTGGGGAGGGGGTGGGGAGAGCTCTATACTCACCCCGATGTGTCCTCTTCGCTGGTCCGCAGCACAATGAAGTCACTGTGCTGCGGACCGGCTCATTATATGTGCGCTGAGCCGAACAGCCAATCAGCTGAGCGCACATATAATTCTAAATGTTTCTTCTAATAATGCTATTGTCATAACATAATTAGAAGAAACATTTGATGTTTTAATTAAAGTAAAGTGATGATTAGTACAGAATGCTCTATTGCCGGGAATATGAATTAACGGCTTATGGAGCTTCCTGTACTAATTAATATTTAATGAATAAAACACATTTTCGTTGTAATAAATTCAGTTTCGTTGGTCAATAATTTAATTCTAACGAATCCATCATTGTGCAATTCAATATACTGTCAAAAAATAAATATATAGATAAATATACATTTATTTATATATCTATTTTTTTTAACAGTATATTTAATTGCAAAATGATGGATTCGTTAGAAATAAATTATTGACCAACAAAAGTGTCTTGATTACAAAGAAAATGTGTTTTAGTAATTTAATATATTAACTATTAGAGGCATCGGCATTCGGCATCATTGCCGGCTATTTTTGAAGTACTCCGTACGGACCGCCTGTCAATCCTCGGCCGCATGTTCAGCCGCAAACAATGGTCTTGTTCATTTTTTACGGGTCCGTTTACGATAGGGCCGTAGATTCAGACATAGTGTGCACTGTGCAGCCGCATATCCTATACTTCCAAGCATACACACAAACCACCAAAAATACCGCCGCACAATTACAGCCGCAAATACAGCCGCACTGTTACAACGTGTGAATAAAAGGTAAACCTAAAAATGGCTACAACCACAAAAAGACTGATCCAACCTACATCTAAGAAATCCTCAACATGGCTTTCTCTAAAAGGCTTTTTTAGATGCGGGAAGTGCAGTAATTGTAGCATCACACAATTTACCAAATGCACTAAAACAGTTACATCTAGTAGCAATGGATATACCTTTTGTATCAATGATCTACATGATTACCTGCCCATGTAACAAGCAATATGTGGGCAAGACATGTAGATCTCTTAAGATACGAATCGCAGAACATATCCGAAATATTAGAACAGGTTTTGAAAATCACTCACTATCCGCACATTTCAAAAAAGGTCATAATGAAGATCCATCAGGCCTCATCTTCTCTGTCTTAAGGCCCTATTCCACCGGACGATTATCGTTCAGACAATCGTTAAATCGTTTGAATCGTTCGACCTGGACCTATTTTTATCATTGCTCGTTCGTAAAACGTTCGCATTGAATAAGACGTCGTTCGGTCGTTCACAGTAGATACGAACGCAATAGCGAAGAAATAGCGAAGAAAAACTATCGCAAATACGATCATAATTAACGATTATCGTTCCATGAAAATGAGTGAACATTTTCAGGTCTTTCGCAATAGCGGTCGTTTGAGATCGTTAACGATTATGCGGTGGAATAGGGCCCTTATTGTCTGTAAAGAAGAACTGGAGGGGTGGTAATTAGAGATGAGCGAACCTCGAGCATGATGGAGTTCATCCGAACGCGATAGTTCGGCATTTGATTAGCGGTGGCTGCTGAAATTGGATAAGGCCCTAAGGCTATGTGGAAAACATGGATATAGCCAATGACTATATCCATGTGTTCCAGACAACCTTAGGGCTTTATCTAACTTCAGCAGCCACCGCTAATCAAATGCCGAACGATCGGGATCGGATGAACTGCAGCATGCTCGAGGTTCGCCAATCTCTTGTGGTAATCATATTAAGAGAATGTCACAGTGTAAGTCCGACACCATCTATGAGCTTCAAACTTTAGCTCCAGATGGGCTCAATTCAGAAATAGAAATTTTTGGCTTGTGTAGTTTCATATTCTATTTCTGTGTAGGATTTCGATACATCGTGTGTCTGGCTGTATATCAGCACCACGATGTCCCCCACTCCCACACAACTGTATTACTACTGGCAACTGTCATACCGCTACAAGATTTTTATTATTATTTAATTTTTTTATTTAATATTTATTATTATTTTTTATTTTACACCTATTCACATGGATGCATTTTTGATGCGTTTTTATACATACTTTTTTTTTCTTGCCACCTATTCACATAGATGTGCTTTACATGCATTTTTAATGCCTTCTATATTATTTTGTGTTTTATGGATATGTGATATATGCTTTGATATATCTTTTGTTTTCTTTCACGTTTCTATGTCTCTCATGTTTGAAAGATAATGATAAGTCTAAATACTACTTAGGACTACATTGCAGGAAATTTCCATACTAATATTACAGAATTCAGCTCATGTTTTATATGCAATCCTGAGATCCAGTTCCCAATGTTCAGGTTTGTTTCCTTCTTTCCTTTCCTTCTGATCTAAACCTCCTCTATAAAGTGTCAATTCCTCTCAAAGTTTAATCAATTTGCTACTGATGAGGGAAAAAGTTCTTTCTGAAATGTGCATAGCACTTTAAGACAGAAGCTACTACTACACCTATCATCAACTACAACCCATCCCCTCGGCATACAGACCTCTGCTTCTATCTGCTGCTGATGGCATGTGCTGTGCTATTCAGAGACTCCATTGTGTCTGCACCGGGAGAGACCAATTGTAGCCGCCAGGGTCTGACTGCAGGGAATAAGTCCCCGGTTACAGGTTGCTACTTGGCCTATGTGTGAATACACACCAGACTGGGAAGCCATCATCTATTAGCTTTTGCGTGAGCATCTTTTGCTGTTGCATATGGATTTATTATAGACTTTTATTATCCTTATGGACTTTTAATGTGGACTTTATGATGACCTAAGGCCCCGTTCCCACTGAGCAAAACTAGCGAAATTCCGCGGCAGAATGCCGTTAGCCTCCAGCTCATAATGGGAGTCTATGGGAGGTGTGCGTGCTCCTGCTCTGTCCGCGCTAAAGAATGAACATGTTCATTCTTCAGCGCGGACAGGGCAGGAGCGCGCGCCTCCCATAGACTCCCATTATGAGCGGGAGACTAACGGCATTCCGCGGCGGACAATTCCTCCGCGAAATTCCGCTAGTTTTGCTCAGTGGGAACGGGGCCTTACTGTTTTACTTTTGCTAAATATACACACACTATTTTGTACTACTTTTGCTAGTTTTATATATAATTTATTTAAAATATTTTGGTCATAGTATGTTTTTTGCTTGAGGACTCTTTCAGTTCTATTCAGTTCTTTTTTAAAAAAAATAAAGATGTTTGGTATCGCCGCGTGCGTAATCGCGCAAACTATTATTTTATTTCTTTTCTGATCTCGCACGGTAAACGGTGTAAGCGGCAAAAAATTCCAAAGTGCAAAATTGCACATTTTTGGTCACATCAAATCCAGAAAAATTGTAATAAAAAGCTATCAAAACGTTGTATATGCACAATCATGGCTAGAGATGAGCGAACCTCGAGCATGCTGGAGTCCATCCGAACCCGAGCGTTGGGCATTTGATTAACGGTGGCTGCTGAAGTTGGATAAAGCCTTAAGGCTATGTGGAAAACATGGATATAGTCATTGGCTGTATCCATGTTTTCCAGACAACGTTAGGGCTTTATCCAACTTCAGCAGCCCCCGATCGGGTTCAGATGGACTCCAGCATGCTCCAGGTTCACTCATCTCTAATCATGGGGCAAAAAATGACACCTCACACAGCCCCATAGACCAAAGGATAAAAGCGCTATAAGCATGGTAATAGAGCGATTTTAACCCCTTAACGACATAGGGGGTAAATGTACACCCCCCGCAGGGTGGACTTTAACGCAAACGGACGTACATTTACGCCCGATGTTTCCCCAATCGCTGTGTGTACACACACAGCGATCAGGGATGATGGCCTGCTATAATGTATAGCAGTCCATCTCTGCTCTTCGGCACGGGGTGTAATTAACCCCTCCGTGCCGACGATCGCCGCTATCGGCTGATCAATTCAGATCAGCCGATAGCAGCTGAAAACAGCTTTCCGCAATGGCGATTGGTGCTGTCCGAGACAGCGCCAATCGCCATTAGTGTCCTCCAGAGAACTCCGGTGCAACCCCCACGATTGCTGTGATGGGCGAGAGTACCTCAGGGTCAGGGGCGTAGCTAGGATTCACCGGGCCCCATAGCAAAAAATTTTAAGGGGCCCCCCTCCCCTATGCACAACACAAAGCGCTGCGTATGTATGTATGTATGTATATATATATATATATATATATATATATATATATATATATATATATATATATATTATATATATACACATACACACCTTTCTTTCCTACTACACCGCTCTTACTTTCTCCCCCTGGCCCCCCTCCTGCACGGGCCCCATAGGAACTGCCTACCCTGCCTCTATGGTAGCTGCGCCACTGGTCAGGGTACACTTACAGATTTAGTGTACGTGCACACTGCGGAACGGCGAAGGATAACCCTTTGTGCATTCCGCAGCTAACACCCACCGGCGGACTGATGCAGGCGTGTGTCTCTGCCCGTGTCATAGACTCAATTCTATGCACGGGGGGAATTCCGTTGTCTGTCCAAAGAATGAACGTGTTCACTTTTAGGACAAAGGGTGGAATCCGCCCGTGCATAGAATGGAGTGTGACACGAGCAGAGACGCGCGCCTCCATCAGTTTGCCGGTGGTTGCCAGCTGCGGAATGCGTGAAGGGTTATCCTTCGCCATTCCGCAGTGTGCACATACCCTTAGAGTGTATGAAGGAAGGGACACCCGAATCCAGCCCCTAGATGCCCCCCCCCCCATCCTCGGAGATAGTGGGAAGATTGTTTGGCAACTGATCTTCCCACTGCTGGATAAAGGTTACCACCCGTACGGGGATAACTTTTATACCAGCACCCCCTCTTCTGGTCCCTCGCTACCCGAGCTACTGTAGCTTGCGGGACGATCCGAAAATATCAGAAGCCATAGTAAAGCCCTAATATTTAGCAGCCATGGAGCGGACCCAGCGCTTCTGGATATGAGGGACCCCGTATCGCCCCAGGGCAACATTTTCCAGGTGACGTCCCCCACACTGGAAAACAGGAGACCCCAGAAGAAGTGCAAAGTGTGGCGTAATAGGGGGATCAGGAAGGATGCCATTTTCCAGTGTGAAATATGTAGAAGACGGCACTTCCGTGGCGGTGGTGCTCGAGGTGAGAAAAATGTTCAGATATTAGGAAGAGCCCGGCCCTCACCAAGTAGATTATGCTTCTTTATTGTAGTGTAGCAAACATATTGTACAAGGACGCGTTTCGGCCAAGCATGGCCTTCATCAGCCCTAAGCCCTAAGCTGATGAAGGCCATGCTTGGCCGAAACGCGTCCTTGTACCATATGTTTGCTACACTACAATAAAGAAGCATAATCTACTTGGTGAGTGCCGGGCTCTTCCTAATATCTGAACATTTTCCAGTGTGACACCTGTCCTGATCACCCCGGCTCTGCATACTGGATCACTTCAAGGCGCACCACACGTCATCGGAGTTCTACATTTTCTAAATTCTGTCCCTTATTCCTATTTCAGGGGTCACGTTGATCCAGGGATTATGCTGATCGCCATTATGGAGTCGGGAAAGAATTTTTTCCCAGTGATGAGGCTACTGTCGTCTGCCTTGCGAGGGTTTTTCTCCTTCCTCTGGTTCAACACAGGTTGAATTTGATGGAATCCTGTCCTTTTTAACTTTATAAGCTAATAATTGGCCTAATACCCCCAAGTAAATTAAAATTGTCCCTTTTCCACAGCTAAATAGGTTTGGCCGCCATTCCCATTAGAGGCTTGCATGTTGCAATTACAAAAAAAAAAGGTATTTTTTATTTTCACAGCACATGTTCTACATATGTGCCAGTGACCAATTGCCTCCATATGCTCACTGCACCCCTTGTTAGATTGCTTATGGGGTGTAGTTTCCATAAGGGGGTCACTTGTGGGGGCTTTCTACTGTCCTGGCAGCACAGGAGCTTTGCAATTGCGACATGGCCTCCATCCTCCATTCCAGCCTCTAAATGGCGCTCTGTCCCTTTGGTGGCTTGCCCTGTGCCCATATGGCACATTATGTCCACATGTGGGGTATTTGCATACTCGAAATTTTCGAAAATTACCCTATTTTCGAAATTACCCTACACGTTTTGCATTCATTTTCTTTTTTAACCCCTTGTGGAAATGGCCTCTGTGCTGCCAAGACAGTTGAAACCCCCCACAAGTGACCCCATTATGGAAACTACACACCTCAGGGAATTTAACAAGGGGTGTAGTGAGCATATGAACCCCACTGATGACGGGAAAAATGTGAAACAATGTGGCGTGAACATAAAATATTACATTATTTACACTATAATGTTGGTCTAGCCTTGAATTTTTCATTTTCACAAGGGGTCAAAAGAGAAAAAAAACACACAAAATGTGTAGAGCAATTTCCCCCGCGTCCGTAAATACCCCACATGTGGACATAAAGCGCCATGTGGATGCAGGGCAAGCCTCCGAAGGGAAGGAGCGCCATTTGGATTTTGAGAGGCTGGATTTGGCCAGAATGGATGATGAACGCCAGGTCGCATTTACAGAGCCCTCGTGCTGCTAAGACAGTGAAAACCCTCCACAAGTGACCTCATTCTGGAAACTGCACCCCTCAAGGAATCTAACAAGGGGTTCAGTGAGGATATGGACCAGACTGGTGCCGTGAAAGTGAAAAAATGAAAACTTTCCCTTTCACGTCACATTGTTCCACATTTGTGTCCGTCACCAGTGGGGTCCATTTGCTCACTGCACCCCTTGTTAGATTCCTTGAGGGGTGTAGTTTCCAGAATGGGGTCACTTGTGGGGGATGTGCCCAGTGTTTTGGCAGCATGATCGCTCTGTAAATGCGACATGGCCCTTGAAATCCATTCCAGTGAAATTCAGCTTCCAAAAGCCAATTGGCGCTCCTTCCCATTGGAGGCTCGTCCTGCACCCGCTTGGCACTTTATGTTCATATGTGGGGTATTTCTGTACTCGGGAGAAACTGTGCTACACGTTTGGTGTTTTGTTTATTATTTTATCCCCTTGTAAAAATGAAAATTGAAGGCTAGAACAACGTTTTAGTGTAAAAACTAAAATTTTTCCTTTTTTACGCCACATTGTTCTGAAAATCTGTAAAGCACCTGTGGGGTCCAGATGCTCACTGCACCCCTTGCTACATTCCTCGAGGGGTGTAGTTTCCTAAATGGAGTCCCTTTAGGGGTGTTTTTTAGGTTTTGACACCCCAGAGCCTCTGCCAACCTGAAGTGGTACAGTAAAAAATGACCAAATATAATGGAGGCGTTGAAATTCACTAGGCGCTCCCTTATATCTGAGGCTTGTGGTTGCGTCAAATAGCGCAATAGGGCCACATATGGGGTATTTCTATAAACTGCAGAAATGGGGCAATAAATATTGGGGTGCATTTCTCTGGTAATAGGTTTAAAATTATGAAAAATATTGGATTACAATAAAATCTCTGCACAGAAAATTACAATTTTCAAATTTCTTACACACTTAGCTTTTATTTCTGTGACTCCCCTAAAGGGTTAAAAACTTTCTGGATCTGCTTTTGCAGAGTTTGGGGGGTGCAGTTTCTGAAATGGGGTGCTTTGTGGGGCTTTCTAACATACAGGCCCCTCAAATACACTTTAAACCTGAACAAGTCCCTAAAAAAATCTAATTTTGAAATTTTACTGAACATTTGGAAAATTGCTGCTAATGTTTTAAGATTTCTATTAAAAAAATGAAACATAGTTTAATAAAAGCTGCCAACATAAAGTAGACATGTTGCTAATGCTATTTAATATATAATTTATGTGGCATAACCATTTTCTGTATAAGCAGAAAAGTTTCAATTTTGGAAAAGTTTCAGTTTTTTTCATAAAGATTCGTTATAAATATCGACTCCAATTTACCAGAAATGTAAAGTACCATATGTCACGAGAAAACAATCTCAGAATCAGCCGGATAAGTGACAAAGGTCATATTCATAATAATTGTCTCTGTCCTTAAAGGGGTAGTGCGATGCTAAAAAATTATTCACAGAATAACACACATTACAAAGTTATACTGTCAAAGAAAAAACACAGCGCCCGGCGCACACATAGCGTACTGCTGCAGAGCTCAATGGATAATTCTATCCATGTATGGATACTGCTCACCTTGATCGCCCGCTGTTTGTGAATCAACAAGCAACACCCGAGGCAGGATGTGTGAGGGTTTTCATACGTTCGGCGCTGACCGTTTCTTTCATGAACTTCTCGATGGAAGATGGGAGTAGTAGTCGTCTTAAGCCACTTGAAATTTGTCGCCGCCCCCCCGCGTCATCAGCCGCGATTGGCTGAGCATAACTGTGCTCAGCCAATCGCGGCTGAGCACAGTTATGGCGTGGCGGAGGGGGAACGGCGGCAGCCTACTAATGGCCGCTAGGAATATTTGAGTGAGAGGTGCAGGAATCCAGAGCAGGATCCAGTACAATGTTAATATAGCCTTCCAGGATCAGGATAACCTCACAATATATACCAAAAGTTTTTGTATTATATTTATCAACCATTAACTGGTCTACATTGGGGGCATAAATATCTCCTATAGTGACCCCTTGGGTGGCTATGGTGCCTTTTAGGAACAAGAAGCATCCATCAGGGTCTATCTCTTGAGATATGAGGTGGAATGAGTGTTCCTACTAATAGCTATACTTACTACGCTATAAGCTCTGGAGTGCAAGCCACTATGGAACCAATGTGTAAACAATTTACCTAACATACACGGAATATAATTAATACGAAAATATATTTCTTTCAGTAAACAGACATTAACCAATGCCTTACTTAAAGTGTACCTGTCGTTATAACTTTTAAAATCTAAATGAGCAGTAGATGTGATATAAAGCAAGTTTGCAATTTACATTCATTATTTTTTTTAGTTATGGAGAACAGGGTACTTCCTGTTTTCTGGCTTTTTTTCTCGAAAAACAGGAAATAGTTAAAAACAGGAAGTCCTGTGTATCCCTGGCCATCTGAGAGCTCTCATAGAGAAGGCAGTCATGTGACTGACAGACAAAGTGAGCCGTGACTCTCTGTACTGGCCGGAATTCCTGTGTTTAGTCTGTTTTTTCAACCAGCACAAGTCAAAAAATCTGCCTTCAGGAGACTGGACCTGTATACAGTATGTATAGCTGTTATATAGCTGCCTTCAGGAGACTGGACCTGGATACAGTAAGTATAGCTGTTATATAGCAGCATTCAGGAGACTGGACCTGGATACAGTAAGTACAGCTGTTATATAGCAGCCTTCAGGAGACTGGACCTGGATACAGTAAGTATAGCTGTTATATAGCTGCCTTCAGGAGACTGGACCTGGATACAGTAAGTATAGCTGTTATATAGCTGCCTTCAGGAGACTGGACCTGGATACAGTAAGTATAGCTGTTATATAGCTGCCTTCAGGAGACTGGGCCTGGATACAGTAAGTATAGCTGTTATATAGCTGCCTTCAGGAGACTGGGCCTGGATACAGTAAGTACAGCTGTTATATAGCAGCATTCAGGAGACTGGACCTGGATACAGTAAGTATAGCTGTTATATAGCTGCCTTCAGGAGACTGGACCTGGATACAGTAAGTACAGCTGTTATATAGCAGCCTTCAGGAGACTGGACCTGGATACAGTAAGTATAGCTGTTATATAGCTGCCTTCAGGAGACTGGGCCTGGATACAGTATGTATAGCTGGTATATAGCTGCCTTCAGGAGACTGGGCCTGGATACAGTATGGATAGCTGTTATATAGCATTCTTCAGGAGACTGGACCTGGATACAGTAAGTACAGCTGTTATATAGCTGCCTTCAGGAGACTGGACCTGGATACAGTAAGTATAGCTGGTATATAGCTGCCTTCAGGAGACTGGACCTGGATACAGTAAGTATAGCTGGTATATAGCTGCCTTCAGGAGACTGGACCTGGATACAGTAAGTATAGCTGGTATATAGCTGCCTTCAGGAGACTGGACCTGGATACAGTAAGTATAGCTGGTATATAGCAGCCTTTAGGAGACTGGACCTGGATACAGTAAGTACAGCTGTTTTATAGCAGTCTTCAGGAGACTGGACCTGGATACAGTAAGTATAGCTGTTATATAGCTGCTTTCAGGAGACTGGGCCTGGATACAGGTATGTATAGCTGCCTTCAGGAGACTGGGCCTGGATACAGTATGTATAGCTGTTATATAGCAGCCTTCAGGAGACTGGACCTGGATACAGTAAGTATAGCTGTTTTATAGCAGTCTTCAGGAGAGTGGACCTGGATACAGTAAGTATAGCCGTTTTATAGCAGTCTTCAGGAGACTGGACCTGGATACAGGTATGTATAGCTGTTATATAGCTGCTTTCAGGAGACTGGGCCTGGATACAGGTATGTATAGCTGCCTTCAGGAGACTGGGCCTGGATACAGTAAGTATAGCTGTTATATAGCAGCATTCAGGAGACTGGACCTGGACACAGTAAGTATAGCTGTTATATAGCTGCCTTCAGGAGACTGGACCTGGATACAGTAAGTATAGCTGTTATATAGCTGCCTTCAGGAGACTGGGCCTGGATACAGTAAGTATAGCTGGTATATAGCTGCCTTCAGGAGACTGGGCCTGGATACAGTATGGATAGCTGTTATATAGCATTCTTCAGGAGACTGGGCCTGGATACAGGTATGTATAGCAGTCTTCAGGAGACTGGACCTGGATACAGTAAGTATAGCTGTTATATAGCAGCCTTCAGGAAACTGGACCGGGATACAGTAAGTATAGCTGTTATATAGCAGCCTTCAGGAAACTGGACCTGGATACAGTAAGTATAGTTGGTATATAGCTGCCTTCAGGAGACTGGACCTGGATACAGTAAGTACAGTTGGTATATAGCAGCCTTCAGGAGACTGGACCTGGATACAGGTATGTATAGCTGCCTTCAGGAGACTGGACCTGGATACAGTAAGTATAGTTGATAAATAGCTGCCTTCAGGAGACTGGACCTGGATACAGTAAGTATAGTTGGTATATAGCTGCCTTCAGGAGACTGGACCTGGATTTCTGGTAAGTTCAGCTTTGTTTTACAGCATGATAACAAAAAAATGATGAATGTTTATTGGAAACTTGTTTTATTTCACAATAACATCTACTGTTGATTTAGATTTTGAAAGTTATAAAGGACAGCGACACTTTAAGTAAGCTAAAACCTGGCCCCCCTTAGCAATCCCTCTCCCCCCCCCCCTCCCAGGTGCACATACCTCTCTTAGCAATCCCCCTTCCCCTAATGTGATGAGGTAGGTGACTGTTAAAGATGTCAAAGAGGCGTTTTGGGTTATCGAACAGTGAAGAGATGAGGGAGGTGGAGGGCAGTGTAATATGTTCTGAGTGTTAAGAGTTCAGTCTGTGTGTGTGAACTCGGCTGGAAGAATCAGCAGACGCCCGATTTCTCTCTGACCTGTTCACACTTCTTGCTCTGCTGCCAGGGAGCCGACACCCGGCTTCATGCTTCTCCTGACTCCTTTCTGGTGCTCGTGGGGTTAAGCCTTCAGGTGTTGCATTCCCCTGAGGCTTGCTCCTGTCTGAGTACAGGGGAGGGCTCCCTGGCTGCTATTGGTGTCTCATGCTGCTGTCAGACTCCTTGCTCCTATCAGGGGCGGCTCCCTGGCTGCTATTGGTGTCTCAAGCTGCTGTCAGACTCCTTGCTCCTATCAGGGGCGGCTCCCCGGCTACTATTGGTCTCCATCACTGCTGTCAGACTCCTTGCTCCTATCAGGGGCGGCTCCCTGGCTGCTATTGGTGTCTCATGCTGCTGTCAGACTCCTTGCTCCTATCAGGGGCGGCTCCCTGGCTGCTATTGGTCTCCATCACTGCTGTCAGACTCCTTGCTCCTATCAGGGGCGGCTCCCTGGCTGCTATTGGTGTCTCATGCTGCTGTCAGACTCCTTGCTCCTATCAGGGGCGGCTCCCTGGCTGCTATTGGTCTCCATCACTGCTGTCAGACTACTTGCTCCTATCAGGGGCGGCTCCCTGGCTGCTATTGGTCTCCATGCTGCTGTCAGACTCCTTGCTCCTATCAGGGGCGGCTCCCTGGCTGCTATTGGTCTCCATCACTGCTGTCAGACTCCTTGCTCCTATCAGGGGCGGTTCCTTGGCTGCTATTGGTCTCCATCACTGCTGTCAGACTCCTTGCTCCTATCAGGGGCGGCTCCCTGGCTGCTATTGGTCTCCATCACTGCTGTCAGACTCCTTGCTCCTATCAGGGGCGGCTCCCTGGCTGCTATTGGTCTCCATCACTGCTGTCAGACTCCTTGCTCCTATCAGGGGCGGCTCCCTGGCTGCTATTGGTGTCTCATGCTGCTGTCAGACTCCTTGCTCCTATCAGGGGCGGCTCCCTGGCTGCTATTGGTCTCCATGCTGTCAGACTCCTTGCTCCTATCAGCGGCGGCTCCCTGGCTGCTATTGGTCTCCATCACTGCTGTCAGACTCCTTGCTCCTATCAGGGGCGGCTCCCTGGCTGCTATTGGTGTCTCATGCTGCTGTCAGACTCCTTGCTCCTATCAGCGGCGGCTCCCTGGCTGCTATTGGTCTCCATCACTGCTGTCAGACTCCTTGCTCCTATCAGGGGCGGCTCCCTGGCTGCTATTGGTCTCCATCACTGCTGTCAGACTCCTTGCTCCTATCAGGGGCGGCTCCCTGGCTGCTATTGGTGTCTCATGCTGCTGTCAGACTCCTTGCTCCTATCAGGGGCGGCTCCCTGGCTGCTATTGGTCTCCATCACTGCTGTCAGACTCCTTGCTCCTATCAGGGGCGGCTCCCTGGCTGCTATTGGTGTCTCATGCTGCTGTCAGACTCCTTGCTCCTATCAGGGGCGGCTCCCTGGCTGCTATTGGTCTCCATCACTGCTGTCAGACTCCTTGCTCCTATCAGGGGCGGCTCCCTGGCTGCTATTGGTCTCCATCACTGCTGTCAGACTCCTTGCTCCTATCAGGGGCAGCTCCCTGGCTGTTATTCGTCTCCATCACTGCTGTCAGACTCCTTGCTCCTATCAGGGGCGGCTCCCTGGCTGCTATTGGTCTCCATCACTGCTGTCAGACTCCTTGTTCCTATCAGGGGCGGCTCCCTGGCTGCTATTGGTCTCCATGCTGCTGTCAGACTCCTTGCTCCTATCAGCGGCGGCTCCCTGGCTGCTATTGGTCTCCATGCTGTCAGACTCCTTGCTCCTATCAGGGGCGGCTCCCTGGCTGCTATTGGTCTCCATGCTGCTGTCAGACTCCTTGCTCCTATCAGGGGCGGCTCCCTGGCTGCTATTGGTCTCCATCACTGCTGTCAGACTACTTGCTCCTATCAGGGGCGGCTCCCTGGCGGCTATTGGTCTCCATGCTGTCAGACTCCTTGCTCCTATCAGGGGCGGCTCCCTGGCTGCTATTGGTCTCCAT
Organism: Dendropsophus ebraccatus; assembly: GCF_027789765.1. NCBI lineage: Eukaryota > Metazoa > Chordata > Amphibia > Anura > Hylidae > Dendropsophus > Dendropsophus ebraccatus. The sequence continues at coordinate 23,478 of NC_091468.1, read as the reverse complement.
CACTGCTGTCAGACTCCTTGCTCCTATCAGGGGCGGCTCCCTGGCTGCTATTGGTGTCTCATGCTGCTGTCAGACTCCTTGCTCCTATCAGGGGCGGCTCCCTGGCTGCTATTTGTGTCTCATGCTGCTGTCAGACTCCTTGCTCCTATCAGGGGCGGCTCCCCGGCTGCTATTGGTCTCCATCACTGCTGTCAGACTCCTTGCTCCTATCAGGGGCGGCTCCCCGGCTACTATTGGTCTCCATCACTGCTGTCAGACTCCTTGCTCCTATCAGGGGCGGCTCCCTGGCTGCTATTGGTGTCTCATGCTGCTGTCAGACTCCTTGCTCCTATCAGGGGCGGCTCCCTGGCTGCTATTGGTCTCCATGCTGCTGTCAGACTCCTTGCTCATATCAGGGGCGGCTCCCTGGCTGCTATTGGTCTCCATGCTGCTGTCAGACTCCTTGCTCCTATCAGGGGCGGCTCCCTGGCTGCTATTGGTCTCCATCACTGCTGTCAGACTCCTTGCTCCTATCAGCGGCGGCTCCCTGGCTACTATTGGTCTCCATCACTGCTGTCAGACTCCTTGCTCCTATCAGGGGCGGCTCCCTGGCTGCTATTGGTCTCCATGCTGCTGTCAGACTCCTTGCTCTTATCAGGGGCGGCTCCCTGGCTGCTATTGGTCTCCATGCTGCTGTCAGACTCCTTGCTCCTATCAGGGGCGGCTCACTGGCTACTATTGGTCTCCATCACTGCTGTCAGACTCCTTGCTCCTATCAGGGGCCGGGGCGGGAGCTCTGGTAGCATTTAAGCTGGTGAATTACACCTTGTAGTTGCCAGTGTATGTTTGGTCTCCAGCTACACGAGCGTATCTTATTGTTCTGCTTGCACTGCCAAATAAAGCAAGTTCTCAGAATGTGCCAGGGCTGCTAGCATCTGTGGTGGGGTGTGCAAAGAGTAAGGGGAGCTACAGAGTCTAGGGTTGTTTTCAGGGGGTCCTTAATAGAGTTTGGTGGCCATGTTTGGGCAAGTGAGGGATGAGATTGGGGATAGTGAGGATTTAGTGTAGGAACATCTGTGGATAAGAAGTAAGTGAGCCAGGTGAAAAGTGGTCAAGGAATTGTCGAGGTGAGCGAGGGGGGCAATAGATAACAGCAACTCTAAATGCAAGTTGGCAGAAGAGTCTGAGGGTGTGAACCTCAAAGGAGGGGAAAGCGAGGGCTCAGGGAGAATGATCCCCAGCTGGACACATGACAGGCTTGGCGCCCGGAGGCATGTAATACGCAGTTGACGTACACTCATGGCCTGCTCAGTGGCAGAAAAAATGTGGGCCGTGCTGAGCCTTTCACCGTACTAGAACATTACAGACCTCATCAGACGCCGCAGCACCCTCAGCCAGAGAGGGGGGAGATCCGGCCTAAGTAGGAGAGGAGCCAGCAGCACCAGACTGTCAGGAGGCTTCTGCATCGGAAACTTACGCCACCTGGGTGGCGTAACCCTGACCCTAAAAGCCCTGGTAAGCAATACAAGAGAGGCTGGGTGCCCACAGCCCTAATTCCTGGCATCTTAATTTTTATCCATAGGACATCGGTCTGGAAGGGGGGTGTTTTTTTCAAAGAAGTGGTCTGCTCGGAAGGTTTCACTGTATATATACAGCCCAACATACTATTAGCTTTTCTTATTGCCTGGCTGCATTGGTGACTCATTGTGAGGTGTCAGAAATCACTGCCCCTAAATCCTTCTCTTCTGAAGTCTTTGCCAACACGGAACTGCTAATATGATACTCAGAAAGAAGATTCCTCCCCCCCAAGTGGAGACACTGAACCATTTGACCTCTTATCTAGTAAAGCTACATCACATCAACAGGGTGATTGAGCAGTATATTACTGATAGTAGAGGTTTAGAGATAAGCAAATTTACAATAATAACTAATCACTTCCTTATCTTTGCAATCCACTCCTTCCTGACATGGAGTGGCAGTCAGTTAGAAGGCAGCCGGGGAGAAGCGGCATGGAGTGGCAGTCAGTTAGAAGCCAGACAGGGAGGAACAGCATGGAGCAGCAGTCAGTTAGAAGGCAGCTGGCTGATAAGCAGATTTCAAAGATAATGAATTGCTTTGCTTCGTTACTCATCTCTATAGAGCAAGGGTGTCAAACTCAAATACACAGTGGGCCAAAATTGAAAACTTGGACAAAGTCGCGGGCCAACCTTGATATCTATTGAAGCATGCAGGCAGCATTTCTGGCCCTTTCATAGGGCAGAGCAGTGTGCGTCACCCAGCGGTTTGCACTACAAAAAATGATATGGTAAATCCCCACAATAGTGCCTCACATGGTAATAGTGTCCCATACGGTAGCCAGCCCCCCACAGCAATGTCCCATACAGTAGCCAGCCCTCCACAGCAATGTCCCATACAGTAGCCAGCCCTCCACAGCAATGTCCCATACAGTAGCCAGCCCCCCACAGCAATGTCCCATACAGTAGCCAGCCCTCCACAGCAATGTCCCATACAGTAGCCAGCCCCTACAATAGTTTTCCATACAGTAGCCAGCCCTCCACAGAAATGTCCCATACAGTAGCCAGCCCCCCACAGCAATGTCCCATACAGTAGCCAGCCCTCCACAGCAATGTCCCATACAGTAGCCAGCCCCCCACAGCAATGACCCATACAGTAGCCAGCCCCCCACAGCAATGTCCCATACGGTAGCCAGCCCCCCACAGCAATGTCCCATACAGTAGCCAGCCCTCCACAGCAATGTCCCATACAGTAGCCAGCCCTCCACAGCAATGTCCCATACAGTAGCCAGCCCCCCACAGCAATGTCCCATACAGTAGCCAGCCCCCCACAGAAATGTCCCATACAGTAGCCAGCCCCTACAGTAGTTTTCCATACAGTAGCCAGCCCCCCACAGAAATGTCCCATACAGTAGCCAGCCCTCCACAGCAATGTCCCATACAGTAGCCAGCCCCTACAATAGTTTTCCATACAGTAGCCAGCCCCCCACAGCAATGTCCCATACAGTAGCCAGCCCTCCACAGCAATGTCCCATACAGTAGCCAGCCCTCCACAGCAGTGTCCCATACAGTAGCCAGCCCTCCACAGCAATGTCCCATACAGTAGCCACCCCCCCCCCCCACAGCAATGTCCCATACAGTAGCCAGCCCTCCACAAGTGTACCGCATAGTAGCCAGCCCCCCACATTAGTGTCCCACACAGTAGTGCCCAATAAAGTAGCTAACCCACTAAACACCCCCCCCCCCCCAAAAAAAAAAAAAAAACCTGCGACATGTCAATCCTTTGGGCGGATGGCAGGATCCACTGGCAAATATCATTGAGTCAACAGAACAGACGGAACCTCAAGTTGAGGCCAGTGGAATCTGCTTAAAGTCTCTGCGGAAATTCTATAGTGTGAACATACCCTCCATTAGTTATGCTGGCCAGCTCAACAAAGAGCATCTTCTGTCCACCTGGACTTTTTGCTCTCCCTCTGACCATGTGGTTGATCTGATTCTCTGGTGCCAGTAAGGGCTACCTACTGCTGAAGACTCTAGACACTCAAGGGTTACCTCACACTTTCACTCTCAGCCCAGCCACATCTCACATTGCACTGGGTACCTTCTCTCCTGCTTCATAGCTTGTCAAGTGGAGTGTGACCCTCAGCTGTGTCGTGTCCTGGCACAGGCAGCATGGTGACATTATCCACTCACTCCCTGTGCCAGTCTGAAAGTGCCCGCGGCCTAGAAGATAGGACATTGCAACAGATTATAATAAGGGCGATCCGGAAGATCAGCTATATTGTAATCTGTTGCGATGAATATGTCAGCGGGCCGGCTCTAGGAGCGGGCCAAATATATGGGCACTGCGGGCCAGAGTTTGACATGCCTGCTATACAAGATGATAGAGACATATATTGTATTACATATAGTAAAATCTGTCACATTAGAGGTAGGTATAGCTGCGAACATAAGGCATGATTGTATGAGGTACGTGTATTGTGTGAGGTATATGTATGAGGTACGCAGTGGCGGAATAAATGTACCGTGGGCCCGGGCTGTCCACCCAACCGGCCCCTGTCCATCAACAACCGACGCCTGTGTACCTGTAAAAAAGCCCTTTTTCTCTCAGGTTAAGTGGTGGATGAAGTGGGGATGGAAAGGGGGGTTACTTGGGTTACTAGGAGGAAGCAGTGTGAGTATTACGGCATAGAGCAGTGTTGCACCCCTACCAGATAATGTTCTACTGAATACAAAAATGTAACTTACAGGTGACGTCTTCTTTGATCTGAGGCGCCGCTTTCCTTTTCCTCTGGCCCGGACCACTGTGATGATTTCTTCCAGCTACAGTTCGTCTCATCAGAACCTGCCAGACAAACATCTTAGGCTCCTCACATTTCCAGCAACTTAATTCCCTGAGTACATATAATGTAGGAGATGTCCCTGCAGTCCTATGTAACACCACAGATAACACAGTGATATCTCTGAGTACAGATAATGTAGTAGTCACCTGCAGTCCTATGTAACAGCACAGATAATACAGGGGACATGCATTGCCTGAACACAAAAGAAAACAAAACAAACCAATATACTCATCTAATCCTGGCCCCGGTCTTCCTCTCTCCTCTGCTCTCCAGACTGTCAGCTGCCGCACGGATCCTCCAGCAGGCCCGATGACGTCATCACTGGCCTGTTAGAGGATCTGTCTGAGAGAGATGCCGATCCGCGCAGGGGGAGAGGAGGCTGCTGCCGTCAGCGTAGAGGAGATCAGTGAGGTCTGTAGCGGAGGGGAGGTGGCGCCGATTACATGGTCAGGGCAGGAGCTGGGCGGTGTCGGGCACTGCTGGGCACCCCCTTCGCTGCTCCTCTTCAGTATAGGCGGTGAACTGCACGTCAGCTCAGGCTCAGCTAACTACATGCAGCATCGCCAGACGCCAGCTCCTTCCTCTAAACTGCATCCCGCGGCCCGCCCACCTGGAGCAGCGTAAGCACGCAGGGGTCAGAGAGCAAAGTGCCGCCCGGGACGGAGGGGGAGTTCCCATAGTTCAGCAAACCAGGCAGGGAATCGGACTATCGGAGAGAGGGGGCGGCACCGTGGTGGACTCCAGGCACAGCGCGCCACAGCAGAACATTACTCAGGTGATGTGATGTGCTGCTCTGTAACATCCTAATGTGGTTGGCACGCCATGGGCCCCCCGGAGCCTCGGGCCCCGGGCGGCCGCCCAAACCGCCCACATTATAATCCGCCACTGGAGGTACGTGTAGGATTGTGTGAGGTATATGTAGGGCTGGGCGATATGGCCAAAAAATAAAATCTCGATTTTTAAAAAATTTTGGAGGATTCTCGATTTAAATCTCGATTTTTTTCTCTTTTTGCTAAACAAACAGGACATTTTTTCTCCCTGCAGCATCAGAAACTATTTTATAGACGTTTGAGACAACAACCATATTGCTTCCCAGTGTAACAGTGCTCCTCCCGTGCCCCTATGTAGTAGACAAGCCCATTGTGTGCCCCATATAAGTAGTTTTCCCAAATATGTGCCCTATGTACTAGTGTATTAGTAGTAGTACAGATGAGGGGATTAGCAGTACAGGTAAAGATGAGGGGTGTAGTAGTGGTACAGATGAGGGGTGTAGTAGTAGTAGTAGTACAGGAACAGATGAGGGGTGCAGTAGTAGTAGTACAGGTAAAGATGAGGGGTGTAGTAGTAGTACAGGTAAAGATGAGGGGTGTAGTAGTAGTACAGGTAAAGATGAGGGGTGTAGTAGTAGTACAGGTAAAGATGAGGGGTGTAGTAGTAGTACAGGTAAAGATGAGGGGTGTAGTAGTAGTACAGGTACAGATAAGGGGTGTAGTAGTAGTACAGGTAAAGATGAGGGGTGTAGTAGTAGTACAGGTAAAGATGAGGGGTGTAGTAGTAGTACAGGTAAAGATGAGGGGTGTAGTAGTAGTACAGGTAAAGATGAGGGGTGTAGTAGTAGTACAGGTACAGATAAGGGGTGTAGTAGTAGTACAGGTAAAGATGAGGGGTGTAGTAGTAGTACAGGTAAAGATGAGGGGTGTAGTAGTAGTACAGGTAAAGATGAGGGGTGTAGTAGTAGTACAGGTAAAGATGAGGGGTGTAGTAGTAGTACAGGTTCAGATGAGGAGTGTAGTAGTACAGGTAAAGATGAGGAGTGTAGTAGTACAGGTACAGATGAGGGGTGTAGTATTAGTACAGGTACAGATGAGGGGTGTGGTAGTAGTACAGGTACAGATGAGGAGTGTAGTAGTAGTAGTACAGGTAAAGATGAGGGGTGTAGTAGTACAGGTAAAGATGAGGGGTGTAGTAGTAGTACAGGTAAAGATGAGGGGTGTAGTAGTACAGGTAAAGATGAGGAGTGTAGTAGTACAGGTAAAGATGAGGAGTGTAGTAGTACAGGTACAGATGAGGGGTGTGGTAGTAGTACAGGTACAGATGAGGAGTGTAGTAGTAGTAGTACAGGTAAAGATGAGGGGTGTAGTAGTAGTACAGGTAAAGATGAGGGGTGTAGTAGTAGTACAGGTAAAGATGAGGGGTGTAGTAGTAGTACAGGTACAGATGAGGAGTGTAGTAGTAGTAGTAGTACAGGTAAAGATGAGGGGTGTAGTAGTAGTAGTACAGGTAAAGATGAGGGGTGTAGTAGTAGTAGTACAGGTACAGATGAGGGGTGTAGTAGTAGTACAGGTACAGATGAGGGGTGTAGTAGTACAGGTATAGATGAGGGGTGTAGTAGTACAGGTATAGATGAGGGGTGTAGTAGTAGTAGTACAGGTATAGATGGGGGTGTAGTAGTAGTAGTACAGGTATAGATGAGGGATGTAGTAGTAGTACAGGTATAGATGAGGGGTGTAGTAGTAGTACAGGTATAGATGAGGGGTGTAGTAGTAGTACAGGTATAGATGAGGGTGTAGTAGTAGTACAGGTATAGATGAGGGGTGTAGTAGTAGTACAGGTACAGATGAGGGGTGTAGTAGTAGTAGTACAGGTACAGATGAGGAGTGTAGTAGTAGTACAGGTAAAGATGAGGGGTGTAGTAGTAGTACAGGTATAGATGAGCCTGGTGTAGTAGTAGTACAGGTACAGATGAGGGGTGTAGTAGTAGTACAGGTACAGATGAGGGGTGTAGTAGTACAGGTAAAGATGAGGGGTGTAGTAGTAGTAGTACAGGTACAGATGAGGAGTGTAGTAGTAGTACAGGTAAAGATGAGGGGTGTAGTAGTAGTACAGGTATAGATGAGCCTGGTGTAGTAGTAGTACAGGTACAGATGAGGGGTGTAGTAGTAGTACAGGTACAGATGAGGGGTGTAGTAGTACAGGTAAAGATGAGGGGTGTAGTAGTAGTAGTACAGGTACAGATGAGGAGTGTAGTAGTAGTACAGGTAAAGATGAGGGGTGTAGTAGTAGTAGTAGTACAGGTACAGATGAGGAGTGTAGTAGTAGTAGTACAGGTAAAGATGAGGGATGTAGTAGTAGTACAGGTATAGATGAGGGTGCAGTAGTAGTAGTACAGGTAAAGATGAGGGTCAGGGACATAGCTAAGAGCATGGGGCAGACTGGGGGGGAAGGGCATGGGGTACACTGGGCTGGAGAGCATGGGGTACACTGGGGGGGGCAAGTATGGGGCACACTGGGGGGAGCATGGGGCAGATCGGGGGGAAAGGCATGGGGTACACTGGGGGACATGCATGGGGCACACTGGGGGGAGCAAGGGGCAGACTAGGGGGGAAGGGCATGGGGTACACTGGGGGACATGCATGGGGCACACTGGGGGGAGCATGGGGCACACTGGGGGGAGAATAGGGCAGATCGGCAGGGGCATGGAGCAGACCGGGTCAGGAGGGAACATACCTGGTGTACCCGCTCTGCGCGGGCGCACACCACCGGCACTTGCGCTCTCCTCCCGCCCGCACTACACCCCGCAGCGGACCCGCCCCCATAGCCAGACATATACGCGCGCTTCCTCCCGGCCGCACATGGAGGTCCCCGGAGGAGGCTGCAGATACTGAAGCATCGGGTGATAGTGTCGCTGCTGTACAGCTCCAGCACCCGCAGCGATCACCCGATGCTTCAGTATCTGCAGCCTCCTCCGGGGACCTCCATGTGCGGCCGGGAGGAAGCGTGCGTACACGTCCGGCTATGGGGGTGGGTCAGAGGCGGGGACATAGGACGCTGCTGGGCGCTCTCGCTCCTCACGCTGTTTCAGTAGCTGGAGGATGCGAGCAGCCCGCCAGCGCGCCCAAATCCAATGTTTTTTTTGGAAAATCGATTTTCGATTTTCCAAAAAAGTCAAATCGATTCTCAAATTCTGGGCGAATTAATCGAATTAATTCGATTAATCGCCCAGCCCTAGGTATATGTATGAGGTACGTGTAGGATTGTGTGAGGTATATGTATGAGGTACGTGTAGGATTGTGTGAGGTATATGTATGAGGTACGTGTAGGATTGTGTGAGGTATATGTATGAGGTACGTGTAGGATTGTGTGAGGTATATGTATGAGGTACGTGTAGGATTGTGTGAGGTATATGTATGAGGTACGTGTAGGATTGTGTGAGGTATATGTATGAGGTACGTGTAGGATTGTGTGAGGTATATGTATGAGGTACGTGTAGGATTGTGTGAGGTATATGTATGAGGTACGTGTAGGATTGTGTGAGGTATATGTATGAGGTACGTGTAGGATTGTGTGAGGTATATGTATGAGGTACGTGTAGGATTGTGTGAGGTATATGTATGAGGTACGTGTAGGATTGTGTGAGGTATATGTATGAGGTACGTGTAGGATTGTGTGAGGTATATGTATGAGGTACGTGTATTGTGTGAGGTATATGTATGAGGTACGTGTAGGATTGTGTGAGGTATATGTATGAGGTACGTGTATTGTGTGAGGTATATGTATGAGGTACGTGTATTGTGTGAGGTATATGTATGAGGTACGTGTATTGTGTGAGGTATATGTATGAGGTACGTGTATTGTGTGAGGTATATGTATGAGGTACGTGTATTGTGTGAGGTATATGTATGAGGTACGTGTATTGTGTGAGGTATATGTATGAGGTACGTGTATTGTGTGAGGTATATGTATGAGGTACGTGTATTGTGTGAGGTATATGTATGAGGTACGTGTATTGTGTGAGGTATATGTATGAGGTACGTGTATTGTGTGAGGTATATGTATGAGGTACGTGTATTGTGTGAGGTATATGTATAGCTTGTAATACCTCGCGGGCAGGCTCCTCTCTCCCTATGTATCAGTCGGCCATCTGCCTTCATGTAATGTGTTTTGATCTTGTAATGTTCTTGTTTGTTACCCCTGTCACCTGTATAGCGCTCTGGAATTAGGGGCGCTTTATAAATAAACAATAATAATAATAATAATAAATGTCCCCACAGTTTGCTCACCCCGTGCCACAGGCGACATCCAGCACCGTCCGGCAGTCCTGTTTGTGGAGCAGGGACAGGATCCAGGTGCGATACTCATCTGTGCGGCTTCTCTTGTCTCCTATGTAGTAGTGCCAGACCCGAGCGGCTCGGCCATCAGCGTACTGATCCGGGAGGCCTTCAGCTGCCACGCCAAGTGACCGTGTCCTGTACACGCTGTCCACCATGGTAGTAACACCTCACTGCAAAGGGATGATAGAAGACACAGCATGTGCAGAGTCAGCACAGAGATCACACACAGCACAGAGCTGAGAACACACTGATCACACAGGCTGCCCCAGCCAATCACCATCATTCACATCACTGGCAGCAAACACACAGCTGCACAACTTCCCAGAATGTACACAGTGCCCCGCCTTCCCCCCAGCCAATCACAGTGCAGTCAGTGAGCCCGCCCCCGCCCCCGCCTCACCCTCAGCCAATCACAGGGCCATCAGTGAGCCCGCCCCCGGCCCCGGCCGTCACCTCGTGTCCCCTCACAGCCCCTGTCCTGTTTGCTCTGGACCTGATGAAATGTTTGTCAGGAAACAGAAAAGCTTCAGTGATTTCTGGGAAAAAGATGGAGGATGGTGGATGGCGGCCACCAGTGAGCGCTCTGATCTCTGCTCTGCAGGGGGCGCTCTGATCTCTGTCTGCTCTGCAGGGGGCGCTCGGATCACTGTCTGCTCTGCAGGGGGCGCTCTGATCACTGCTCTGCAGGGGGCGCTCTGATCTCTGTCTGCTCTGCAGGGGGCGCTCTGATCACTGCTCTGCAGGGGGCGCTCTGATCTCTGTCTGCTCTGCAGGGGGCGCTCTGATCTCTGTCTGCTCTGCAGGGGGCGCTCTGATCTCTGTCTGCTCTGCAGGGGGCGCTCTGATCACTGCTCTGCAGGGGGCGCTCTGATCTCTGTCTGCTCTGCAGGGGGCGCTCTGATCTCTGTCTGCTCTGCAGGGGGCGCTCTGATCTCTGTCTGCTCTGCAGGGGGCGCTCTGATCTCTGCCTGCTCTGCAGGGGGCGCTCTGATCTCTGCCTGCAGGGGGCGCTCTGATCACTGTCTGCTCTGCAGGGGGCGCTCTGATCACTGTCTGCTCTGCAGGGGGCACTCCGATCACTGTCTGCTCTGCAGGGGGCACTCTGATCACTGTCTGCTCTGCAGGGGGCGCTCTGATCTCTGTCTGCTCTGCAGGGGGCGCTCTGATCTCTGCCTGCTCTGCAGGGGGCGCTCTGATCACTGTCTGCTCTGCAGGGGGCGCTCTGATCTCTGCCTGCAGGGGGCGCTCTGATCACTGTCTGCTCTGCAGGGGGCGCTCTGATCTCTGCCTGCAGGGGGCGCTCTGATCACTGTCTGCTCTGCAGGGGGCGCTCTGATCTCTGCCTGCAGGGGGCGCTCTGATCTCTGCCTGCTCTGCAGGGGGCGCTCTGATCTCTGTCTGCTCTGCAGGGGGCGCTCTGATCACTGTCTGCTCTGCAGGGGGCGCTCTGATCACTGTCTGCTCTGCAGGGGGCGCTCTGATCACTGCTCTGCAGGGGGCGCTCTGATCTCTGCCTGCAGGGGGCGCTCTGATCTCTGTCTGCTCTGCAGGGGGCGCTCTGATCACTGTCTGCTCTGCAGGGGGCGCTCTGATCACTGTCTGCTCTGCAGGGGGCGCTCTGATCACTGCTCTGCAGGGGGCGCTCTGATCTCTGCCTGCAGGGGGCGCTCTGATCTCTGTCTGCTCTGCAGGGGGCGCTCTGATCACTGTCTGCTCTGCAGGGGGCGCTCTGATCACTGTCTGCTCTGCAGGGGGCGCTCTGATCTCTGCTCTGCAGGGGGCGCTCTGATCTCTGCCTGCAGGGGGCGCTCTGATCTCTGTCTGCTCTGCAGGGGGCGCTCTGATCACTGTCTGCTCTGCAGGGGGCGCTCTGATCACTGTCTGCTCTGCAGGGGGCGCTCTGATCTCTGCTCTGCAGGGGGCGCTCTGATCTCTGCCTGCAGGGGGCGCTCTGATCACTGTCTGCTCTGCAGGGGGCGCTCTGATCACTGTCTGCTCTGCAGGGGGCGCTCTGATCACTGCTCTGCAGCGGGCGCTCTGATCTCTGCTCTGCAGGGGGCGCTCTGATCTCTGCTCTGCAGGGGGCACTCTGATCACTGTCTGCTCTGCAGGGGGCGCTCTGATCACTGTCTGCTCTGCAGGGGGCGCTCTGATCACTGCTCTGCAGGGGGCGCTCTGATCTCTGTCTGCTCTGCAGGGGGTGCTCTGATCACTGCTCTGCAGGGGGCGCTCTGATCTTTGCCTGCAGGGGGCGCTCTGATCTCTGCCTGCAGGGGGCGCTCTGATCTCTGTCTGCTCTGCAGGGGGCACTCTGATCACTGTCTGCTCTGCAGGGGGCGCTCTGATCACTGTCTGCTCTGCAGGGGGCGCTCTGATCACTGCTCTGCAGAGGGCGCTCTGATCTCTGCTCTGCAGGGGGCGCTCTGATCTCTGCTCTGCAGGGGGCGCTCTGATCTCTGCTCTGCAGGGGGCACTCTGATCACTGTCTGCTCTGCAGGGGGAGCTCGGATCACTGTCTGCTCTGCAGGGGGCGCTCTGATCAGGGCTGGGACAAAGGGTAGGCCAGGGTAGGCGATGGCCTAGGGCGCCACCTAGTGGTAAATTTCCGGGGGCGCAATTTCAGTTTCTTTAAAAAAAAATGTTAGCTACTGTACTCCTGGCGGCTGCCTCCATGCTCACATACCACCAGCGCTGCGCCCTCATGTCCCCCCACTCTCTCCCCCTCCCAGGCAGTGTGAAAATCCCCTCACCCCCAGCAGCATCATTTCTCCTAGCCGAGCCAACAGCGCTCCTCCTCCCCCCCTCCCTTCCCATCTCTAGTCCACTGCAGTCACACTATCAGCACTTTACTGAAATGGAGTCACACTATCAGCACTAGGAATTGCAGTGCTCCTATATACCATGTGTTACGGTAATAGCCAGGACTAGTTAGTTCCAGGCTTCAAAATGTGCCAGGAAGATCATAGGGTGACACCTACATGGGAGACTAACTAAAGAATGCCAACTCTTAACCCCTTCACATCCACTGCAATCTAATTCATCCACTGTTAACCCCTTTAGATCCACAACACTTCAATTCATCCACTTTTAACCCCTTCACATCCACCACAGTTTAATTCATATACTGTTAACCCCTTCAGCTCCAGGAATATTTTATTTTTTTCTAACTATATGTAATTTTTAACACCTGAAAACCAGGCTCATTTTAATTTATTTCTCTTATTTGTCTTAGATATAAAAAAAATCATTTTTACTGTAGGGATTTGGATTAATGTGATGGTAAAGTGTCTATTTGGGGCTATACTATATGTCGCCTATTTGAAGTCCAATAAAATCACGAAATCAAATTGTTATCCAATCTCGTTACCATATCCTAGAAGAGCGCTTACTCTCGTACACATTGTGTGATTTTCAGACATTTTTACTGTAGGGATTCGGAGTAATGTGATGGTAAAGTGTCTATTTGGGGCTATACACCTGATAATTTGAAGTCCAATAAAATTACGAAATCAAATAGTTCTCCATATTGTTCTTGTTGTTGGATGCTCTTGGTAGACTTCTTCCAATCCCAGGAGGGACCAGCTTCATGGCTGATGGAGGATAACCATTAAGAGACTTTTTTCAGGACTGTTCTTCTATTCTAGTTTAACCCCTTAACGACATCGGGCGTAAATTTACGCCCTGATGCGCGGCGACCCCGCTCTGAACCGCGCCGGTCCCGGGTGCCGCGAGTAGCCCGGGACCGTAGGTATTAGCGGGCACGGTCCGATCGCCGTGCCCGCTAATACAGTAATCAGATGCAGCTGTCAAACATGACAGCTGCATCCGATTACCGGATTCAGCCGTTCCCTGGTGTCTAGTGGAGGAGATCGCTCCTCCGGGATGTTATCCCGGAGGAGCGATCTCCGTAACTGAAGCCGGCCGGGGACGCGTCCAAGATGGCGCCGTCCTCGGCTCGGCACTCGTTTGTTTCCGGCTGCAGCAGCCGAAAGCAAATGAGTGCCGATCTCATGGATCTCTGCAGCATATCTATGCTGCAGAGATCTCAATGAGAGATCAAAGCACTTATACTAGAAGTCCCCCAGGGGGAATAACCCTAACCCCAGGGGGGGAATAACCCTAACCCCAGGGGGGGAATAACCCTAACCCCAGGGGGGGAATAACCCTAACCCCAGGGGGGGGAATAACCCTAACCCCAGGGGGGCTTCTAGTATAAGTGTAAAAGTAAAAAAAAAAAGTGTTGTTAATAGTAAAAAGCCCCCTCCCCTAATAAAAGTCCGAATCACCCCCCTTTTCCCAGGTTATAAATAAAAGTAAACAAATAAATAAATAAACATGTTTGCTATCGCCGCGTGCGTAATCGCCCAAACTATTAATTAATCACATTCCTGATCTCACACGGTAAACGGCGTCAGCGCAAAAAAATCCCAAAGTGCAAAATTGCGCATTTTTGGTCGCATCAAATCCAGAAAAATTGTAATAAAAAGCGATCAAAAAGTCGTATATGCGCAATCAAGGTACCGATAGAAAGTAAACATCATGGCGCAAAAATGTCACCTCACACAGCCCCATAGACCAAAGGATAAAAGCGCTATAAGCCGGGGAATGGAGCGATTTTAAGGAACATATATTTGTTGACAATGGTTTAAATTTTTTACAGGCCATCAGATACAATATAAGTTATATATGTTACATATCGTTTTAATCGTAACGACTTGAGGAACATATATAACAAGTCAGTTTTACCCCAGGGCGAATGGCGTAAAAACACATTTCCCCCAAATAAACAAAATGCGTTTTTTTTTTTCAATTTCCCCACACTTTGAATTTTTTTCTGGTTTCGCAGTGTACTTTATGCAAAAATTCAGCCGTCATTGCAAAGTACAATTAGTGATGCAAAAAATAAGGGCTCATCTGGGTCGCTAGGTGGAAAAATGCAACTGCTATGGCCTTTTATGCACAAGGAGAAAAAACCGAAAACGCAAAAATCGAAATTGGCTCTGTCCTTAAAGGGTTAATAAGGCCTTATGCACACGTTCAGTATTTTTTTCTGGTCCTGAAACAACCCGTGAGAAATTGCGGATTGGACATCCGTATTCCATCCGTATTTCCGTAATTCCATTTTTTACTACTCATTGCTTTTCAATGCACTTCATCCGGATTTTTTTGCGGAAATACGGATGCCAACATGTTACAATCCGTAAACAATCCGTAACCAATTGATTTCAATGAGAGGATCCGCAAAAAAAAATGGTTCCGCACCGGGTCCGCACTAGGACATTTCCTTTTTTTTTTACGAATTGATTTTCATCCATTTCTGCTACTGATCGTGTGAATAGCCCAATAGACTTCAATGTGCACTAACTCGGATCCGTAAATACGGATCCGTAAATTACGGAACGTGTGAATAAGGCCTAAGTCTATGTTCCTTTTAAGTTTAGGTTAGGGACTCGCAAGAGAATGAGGACCCTTGATGTGGCTTGCGAGCTTATGATATTTCTTGCCTATTTTTTTCTTCTAGTTTTCAACGGTAAAAGATATCTACTAATACCTCATTGAAGATTGGACATCGAGCCATCAAGGAGCCCCACTAGACTAAAGCTGCTTTCACATGCTGCAGATTTTAGGCAGATTTTCTGCAGCAGATTGTCTGTTACCAAACCAAAGTCAACCTGAAGTTTCAAATCTGCTGTAGAAAATCTGCATCAAATCCGCAGTGTGTGAAAGCACCCTTACTATTCTGCAAGTCTTCCCCAGTGCATTATAGGGCCATGCAGCTGCCACTGACTGACAGCTACTTACCGCCCTAGCGGTCTTGTCTCTGCCACCTAATAAAGAGTGCTGAGGGGCCTGTGTGAGCTGCTGGCGCCTGCTGATGCCCCTCCCCCGTGCCGACTTCTATGCTTTTATAGAAGAAGTCTGGCTAAGACATTTTTGTATTGTTATTGTATTGTCACCCAAAAGTTATACAAATCCCCAATATACACCTATTACGGGAAATGCTTAGAAAGCGCTTTTTTCTCTGCACTTACTACGGCATCAGGGCTTCACTTCCTGGATAACATGGTGATGTCCCTTCCTGGATAACATGGTGATGTCACTTCCTGGGTAACATGGTGATGTCACTTCCTGGATAATATGGTGATGTCACTTCCTGGATAACATGGTGATGTCCCTTCCTGGGTAACATGGTGATGTCACTTCCTGGATAATATGGTGATGTCACTTCCTGGATAACATGGTGATGTCACTTCCTGCATAACATGGCGATGTCACGACCCGACTCCCAGAGCTGTGCGGGCTGTGGCTGCGGAGAGGATATTGGCAGGGGGATGCTCAGTGTTCCTCCGGTGCCCTGTATCCCTCAGTGTCCCTCTGCCATCATCCTCTCCGGCAGCCACAGCCCGCACAGCTCTGGGAGTCGGGTCATGACATCGCCATGTTATGCAGGAAGTGACATCACCATGTTATCCAGGAAGTGACATCACCATATTATCCAGGAAGTGACATCACCATATTATCCAGGAAGTGACATCACCATGTTACCCAGGAAGGGACATCACCTTGTTATCCAGGAAGTGAAGTCTTGATGCAGTAGTAAGTGCAGAGAAAAAAGCGCTTCCTAAGCATTTCCCGTAATAGTTGTATATTGGGGATTTGTATAACTTTTGGGTGACAATACAATAACAATACAAAAATGTTTTAGCCAGACTTCTTCTATAAAAGCATAGAAGTCGGCACGGGGGAGGGGCATCAGCAGGCGCCAGCAGCTCACACAGGCCCCTCAGCACTCTTTATTAGGTGGCAGAGACGAGACCGCTAGGGCGGTAAGTAGCTGTCAGTCAGTGGCAGCTGCATGGCCCTATAATACACTGGGGAAGACTTGCAGAATAGTAAGGGTGCTTTCACACACTGCGGATTTGATGCAGATTTTCTACAGCAGATTTGAAACTTCAGGTTGACTTTGGTTTGGTAACAGACAATCTTCTGCAGAAAATCTTAATGGTTATCCTCCATCAGCCATGAAGCTGGTCCCTCCTGGGATTGGAAGAAGTCTACCAAGAGCGTCCAATAACAAGAACAAGATGGAGAACTATTCGATTTCGTAATTTTATTGGACTTCAAATTATCAGGTGTATAGCCCCAAATAGACACTTTACCATCACATTACTCCGAATCCGTACAGTAAAAATGTCTGAAAATCACAGAAACTGTACGAGAGTAAGCGCTCTTCTAGGATATGGTAGTGTGATTGGAATCTGTAGGAGAGTAAGCGCTCTTCTAGGATATGGTAGTGTGATTGGAATCTGTAGGAGAGTAAGCGCTCTTCTAGGATATGGTAGTGTGATTGGAATCTGTACGAGAGTAAGCGCTCTTCTAGGATATGGTAGTGTGATTGGAATCTGTACGAGAGTAAGCGCTCTTCTAGGATATGGTAGTGTGATTGGAATCTGTAGGAGAGTAAGCGCTCTTCTAGGATATGGTAGTGTGATTGGAATCTGTAGGAGAGTAAGCGCTCTTCTAGGATATGGTAGTGTGATTGGAATCTGTAGGAGAGTAAGCGCTCTTCTAGGATATAGTAGTGTGATTGGAATCTGTAGGAGAGTAAGCGCTCTTCTAGGATATGGTAGTGTGATTGGATAACAATTTGATTTCGTGATTTTATTGGACTTCAAATAGGCGACATATAGTATAGCCCCAAATAGACACTTTACCATCACATTACTCCAAATCCCTACAGTAAAAATTATTTTTCTATGTCTAAGACAAGTAAGAGAAATAAATTAAAATGAGCCTGGTTTTCAGGTGTTAAAAATTACATATAGTTAGAAAAAAATAAAATATTCCTGGAGCTGAAGGGGTTAACAGTATATGAATTAAACTATGGTGGATGTGTAGGGGTTAAAAGTGGATGAATTGAAGTGTTGTGGATCTAAAGGGGTTAACAGTGGATGAATTAGATTGTAGTGGATGTGAAGGGGTTAAAGGGGTTGTCCGGCGATAAAAAATTATTCACAGAATAACACACATTACAAAGTTATACAACTCTGTAATGTATGTTATGTATGTGAATGGCCCCCTTCCCCGTGTCCCACCACCCCCACCCGTGTACCTGGAAGTGTGGTGCGCTATACATACCTGTCACGTGCCGACCACGGTCTCCGATCTTCAGTCAGTGACGTCTTCTTCGGGCGGCCAGCGGATCTTCCCGAGTGCTGGCCGCCCTCTGCAGCGTCATCCGAAGCTCAGCCGCGATTGGCTGAGCATAACTGTGCTCAGCCAATCGCGGCTGAGCGGCTGATGACGCGGCCACTTCCGGGTACACGGGTGGGGGTGGTGGGACACGGGGAAGGGGGCCATTCACAGACATAACATACATTACAAAGTTGTATAACTTTGTAATGTGTGTTATTCTGTGAATAATTTTTTATCGCCGGACAACCCCTTTAACAGTGGGGGAATTGAACAGTTGTGGATCTGAAGGGGTTAAGAGTTGACATTCTTTAGTTAGTCTCACATGTAGGTGTCACCCTATGATCTTCCTGGCACATTCTGAAGCCTGGAACTAACTAGTCCTGGCTATTACCGTAACACATGGTATATAGGAGCACTGCAATTCCTAGTGCTGATAGTGTGACTCCATTTCAGTGAAGTGCTGATAGCGTGACTGCAGTTCTAGTCCCGCAGTGGCAGGCATCTACGCTCCTCCTCCTCACTCCTGATTGGCTCCGGACCTTCTGACCAATGTCACATGATGTCTGGAGCCAATCAGAAGAGTAGAGGAGTGCTGCAAAGTAGTATGTGCTAAGCTGCCTCATGATCAGGTAATGGGGGCTGCTGCTACACAGTGGGGGCTTTACTATGTATGGGGGTGTATGGATGCCACCACATAATGTATGTACACTGTGGGGGCTATAGGGGTGTGTGGAGACTGTACATTATGGGGAGGGGGGGGGAGGGCAGCCAGGAGGCTATACACTGAGAGGGCAATTCTATCTGCTGCAAAGCGTCTCACCCCCTCTATCTGCTG